>NC_069510.1:94298763-94663763 GCF_027579735.1 Bombina bombina
GTGTGTGTGCATTTGTGAACGTGCATTATGTGTCTACAATTCTGTTACTCTCTGTCTCAATCATAAAATTTAATTTTGGCTTCAGATCCTTTCTGTTTAAGGTACGGATATTAGAGTTTTTATCATTGATGATTTTAAAGAACATTTAAACAAAGATTTTGGCGGCAGATAAGAACCATAGGTCCAACAATTCTGCCCAAAGTTTATTTATTTCTTAGGATAGCCTTATTTTTATCCTAGGCATATTTGTGTGTCTGTATCTCCATAGAGCAAAACAAGATGGTGGATCCCTTACAGACGGTTACAAACGTTCCTGTGACGGGAGGCGAGTTAGCCGGGTGACTCTTACGGATCCGGTCTGCCTAACTTGCACATCTATGTGCGTCACCAAATGTGAGTTTATATCTTGTTTTATATGAAGTGTGTAATTGGCTGTATTACGCTATAAGGCGCCTTCTCTGACTTATTTTATAGGATTTTCAAGCTGGATGACGTGAGATTCGAGGAGAGTTGCCCGAACTTTTACAGCTTACGCTGACTGTACATATCGTCCTTTTTGTACTGGAATTATACATCTTACTTTATTTATACACGCCAGCATTAGAGTATTGTAGGCGCCACACTTGGCACCAACTGATGTTTGTATAATATGAGGGATACAAGAGATGGATATTCCATATATTATTGTGAAGTTTGAGTTATGTCTGGCTTGACAATCTGGGGCACTTGCTTTGATAGATCCTTCAGTGATATTTTAGCCAAAAAGCACCTTGAGAATACAGGGAATATTTTACGTCCGTGTGGAACTTTTACAGGCTGGGAGTTTTTCAATTACTTTTATTAATTTACTGGTAATCTGTTCATGTTAAAAGTGAAGAAACTCTATTAAAATCCGTATTTAGCAGAGCTTTTACTTGAGACATCGATCAGCTGTAAGTGTAGTAAGATAAGTAGTAAAACTGATTTTAAATGGACATTCGTCACAATTAGAGCTAAACTACAGCTGGAGCGTAAAATAGCGTTTACGTGAAGCCTTAAAGATTTTGCTATCTACAAGTTGAAAATAGAAACACTGCTTGCTCGCACCATTTATGGGCTAGCAAGTATTATGGCGAGGGGATTTTCTGCAATATCATGTTCGCGCGACACCACTTACGCTCTCAAATGCATGCTTGTGCTGTGACATCATTAATTGAGGAGATATGAACACGTTTTATCAATTAAAACAGACTATTTAATTAAAATGGCAAGTTCTTTTGTAACACTGTGTTTTATCCACTGTTTGCTTACCTTTGTCTCTATAACAAACTACTTTATTCTATTACTCCTTCCCCCTCACCACCTGCACTGTTTATCAGCCCATCTCTCTTAACTTCACCTTTCTTTTGTATTCATGAACTTCACACATTCCTAAAGACTCTCTCTTCCCTTTGCACTTCATCCCCAAAACAGTCTCATTACTGCAAATCTGCATCTCTCCCTCTTGCTCATGCTAGTTGCTGGTGACATCTCCCCTAATCCTGGTCCCCCACAATTCCTAGCCTTGCACATCCATGTGTGCCTTTCAATAGACTTCAAAAACAAAATTCTGGTAACCTTATTCTCTTTCCTCCTGCATCTAAAGCCGCCACCCCCTTCACGTGTGCACTCTGGAACTCTTGCTCTGTTTGCAACAAGCTCACTTCAACAATCTATGACCTCGTTGTCTCCCACACTCTCAGCCTTCTGGCTCTTACAGAAACCTGTCTCTCTGCTTCAGACACAGCATCCACTGCTGCTCTGTCACATGGGGTCTCCACTTCAGCCACACTCCTAGGTCTGGTAATAGACAAGGAGGTGGTGTTGGTATTTTACTTTCCTCTCGTTGCACCTTTCAACAAATACAGCCCTTCTTTTTCCTCACATTGTCTTTATTTGAACCCCACATGATTTGTTTATTCTCTCCCCTCTCTATACGTGTTGCAGTCACATAACGCCCCCCTGGCTCCTCAACTCAATTTCTAGATCACTTGGCTGCCTGGCTACCTTATTTCCGTTCCTCAGACACCCCTGCCCTCATTCTTGGTGACTTCAACATCCCTTTCGACAATCCCACTGCCTCCTCTGCAAAACAACTTCTGCAACTCACTTCCACTTTCATCCTGTCACAATGGACTGACTCTCCTACTCACAAAGATGGTCACTCCCTTGATCTGATTTTCAGCTATCGATGCACTATCTCAAATTTCGGACCACCATCTCCTCACTTGCAACATCACATCCCTCCCTACCACTCCTCCTCCCTCTACCCCTTAAACCAAACTTTACAGAAGCACTAAGTCATTAGATCAGCAACAGCTCGCTAGCTCTCTCGAATCTCTCCTCGCTTCCATTGCCTCCCTTTCCTGCCCTGACTAAATCTATCTGTCACTATAACTCCACCCTTACATCAGTAATTGACAATCTGATTTTCTTCACTACAAATTCATCTTGAACTCCTACTATTCTGCCCTTAATCTTTCTAAGCAACAATACTTCTCTACTCCCATCTTTACTCTTTCTTCTAACCGAAAACGTCTGTTTTCCATGTTCAATACTCTTCTCCGCCCACCCCCACCTCCTAATACAACTTCTCTCTAAGCTCAAGATTTTGCCAGCCACTTCAATAACAAAATTGACTCCATCAGATATGAAATCAGCTCTCAACATACTACCAATCTCCCATCCCTTCAAAAGCTCACAATAATTAAAAACACAAATAACCATAAATCTAGCTCTTTTGCCCCTGTTACCGAGGAAGAAGTTTCTGCCCTTATACTGTCCTCCCACTTCACTACCTGTCCCCTTGACCCCATCCCCTCACAGCTATTCCACTTCCTATCTTCTACCCTTACCCCTATACTCACACACATCTTCAACCTCTCCCTCACCACTGGTATATTTCCCTCATCTCTAAAACATGCACTGGTCACACCTATCTTCAAAAAACCTTCTCTCGATCCAACCTCCCCATCCAACTACTGTCCCATTTCCCTACTCTCTCTTGCCTCTAAGCTCCTCGAAAAGCTAGTATATGCACATCTATCCCATTTTCTTACACTTAACTCTCTTCCTGACCCACTGCAATATGGATTTTGTCCCCATCAATCCACAGAGGCAGCAATTATCAAGGTTACCAATGACCTACTTACAGCAAAATCCAAAGGCCACTTCTCTCTGCTTATCCTCCTTGATCTGTCTGCAGCCTTTGATACTGTTGACCACCCTCTTTTGCTCCAAACCCTCCAATTCTTTGGCATCTGTGACACAGCTCTCTTGTGGTTCTCTTCCTATCTATCTAACCATATCTTTAGTGTAGCCTTCTCTGGAGCATCATCTGCCCCGTTACCACTTTCTGTTGGGGGTACCTCAAGGCTTTGTCCTCGGTCCCCTTATCTTTTCAATCTACACGTCATCATTAGCTTCCGTAATAAAGTCCCACGGGTTTTAATACCATTTGTATGCCGATGACACCCAGATCTATCTCTCTGCACCAGACCTACCTCCTTCCTTACTAACCCGTGTCACTAACTGTCTTTCTCATATCTCATCTTGGATGTCCTCTCGCTACCTTCATTTTTCCCCCTTCCTCCAAAATCTTCACCCCCCAATTTTCTATAATTGTTAATAATTCCATCATTACCCCTACCCTGCATGCCCAATGTCTTGGGGTCAGACTTGACTCAGACTTTTCTTTCACTCCTCACATTCAGTCCTTGGCTAAAGCCTGCCGCGTCCACCTTAAAAACATCTCTAAAATTAGACATTTCCTTACACAAGACACAACTAAGATTTTAATCCACTCTCTCATCCTTTCCCACCTCGACTATTGCAACTCCATCCTCTCTGGTCTCCCTAGTTGCCGCCTAGCTCCTTTACAATCCATAATGAATGTCTGTGCCAGGCTCATCTTCCTTGCACGTCACTCTTCTCTGCCAATCCCTTCACTGGCTTCCTCTTGCCTCCAGGGTTAAACACAAAATTCTCACTCTGACATACAAAGCCCTCAATTGCACTGCTCCCCCTATATTTCCGACCTTGTCGCTAGATACTCTCCCTCCCGTCCCCTTCGCTCTGCTCACGATCTCCTACACTTCTCCTCTCTTGTTACTTCCTCACATTCCTGTTTACAGGACTTCTCCAGACTGGCTCCCATCTTGTGGAACTCCCTGCCTCGCTCCACAAGACTCTCCCCTAGTTTTAACAGCTTCAAGCGCCATCTAAAGACTCTACTATTCAGGGATGCATACAACCTACACTAACATTTCCTAACTCTATTGCTTTCCCCTTAAACCCCTTAGAATGTAAGCCTATGAGCCCAGCTGTTTCTTCATTAAAGGAGACTACAACAGTGCAACTCTCGGCAGGGCCCTCTACCCATTTCATCCCTGTAAATGTTATCTTGTACACCGCCTATGCTTATAGCGCTGTGGAATCTGTTGGCGCTCTACAAATACCTGATAATAATAATAAAAAATGTTGCAACAATACTTATAACAACTGCATATTAACATATCTACCATGTACATATGCATATACTGTACAAAATGTAATTATAGGGTCAGCACAAGAACGGACAACGGTCTCTTTAATTTAATTTACATCTTTAGCACAGTTTACAATGATCGCTGACGCAAGCCTAGGATTGACACCTCGGCTATGCTTTTATAGACTCAACTTATACATGGTGTGCAAAGGGGAACAGGAATAGTGCTCTCCAGCCTCAATATGCATTTACATATATTGAGACCCCTAAGATTTAGACTTTTTAATTTTTGTATCCATAGGGTATCTCTTTGTCAGAGTTTTAATAGTCTGTTCTCTACATTAGGTGGAATTCAATCAATGACCTGTATTGTTAAATCTCTATTTGATTCTCCATGTGTGTTTTTAAAGTGGTTTAACACACTATGGTTAATAAAACCTCTCTTAATATTATACAGATGTTCACTAAATCTTTTCTTTACCTTCCTTTACGTACACCCTATGTAGATTAAATCACATCTACATTTCAGCAGATATACTACAAATGTGGACTCACAATTACATCCGTGTTTGATTTAAAATTGTTCAGAATTATCAAAATTTGGAAAATTGTCTCCCTTCTGTATATGGTTACACATATTACACATGTTTTTTCAATGTCCCATTGGGTAAGGATAACCAATTACTGAGAGGATTACTGAGAAAATTGTTCTCCCTAGTCTTCCTGTTTAGAGGGTGTAATTAACTAGGTGCAAAGTGATTTTTAAAATTTATAAAAAAAATTTAGTTAACTACTGTTTTTTCTCCTACTACCTCCCTTAAAATGGGATCTGCTCTAATGATATTCCAGTGTTTATTGAGAGTTTTTTTATCATATTTGCCCCTTCGTTGTAAGTGGTAATAAACCTAATATGATCCCTTTCCATATTCTCATTTTTATTTACTTTATTGGATGATTCTTGAGCCTTTTCCCTGGATTTATTTTTATTCTGTAATAAAGATGCTCTGTTCCTATTCCGTGCCTTAGTTCTTGCCTCTCTTAAAAGTGTAATATCATAACATTTGTGTATGAACTTTTCTTCTAGAATGTCTGCTTACCTGTCAAAATCCTTTATAAGGGTACAGTTCTGTCTAATTCTAAGATATTGTCCTAGTGATATATTTTTCTTCCAATTTGGTAAATGGGCACTTTTAGCATTAACTGAAATGTTCCTATCCGTGGGTTTCCTATACTTATATACTGAAATTTCCTTATCTTGTTCCAAAAAAGAATCAGATCCATAAATTCTATTTCTATTTTGGAATGTTTTTCAGTTATTGTCAAATTATAGTCTTTTGAATTTAAATAATTAGAAAATTCATTAAAAGATCTCTAATCATCTCCTTTCCATAGAACAATGATATCATCTATGTATCTATGGTATTTTAGTAGGTGACTTTTATACAGATTTTAATACCGAACATAGCTTTTTTCAAAATCATCCATGAAAAGGTTAGCAGACGATGGGGCAAATGTTGACCCGATCGCTGTACCTTTAATCTGTTGATAAAATTGACCTTCAAATTTAAAATAACTGTGAGTCAATATAAAGTTAATTGCCTCTACAATTAAATTTAAATGTAAGGTTGGAATGTTGTATTTATCAAAAGCGCTTTTTATAGCTTTTATCCCTTTATCATGGGGAATGTTAGTGTAAAGGGATGATACGTCCAGGGTTATCCAAAAATATTCTTCTTCCCAAATTAGACCTTCAAATGTATTAATGACCTTTGTGGTATCTTTAATATAGGACCTTGTCTTCTTAACTAAAGGTTGGAGATAGTGATCCACATATTTTGATAGGTTGTGGCATATAGATCCTATTCCAGATACAATGGGTCTACCTGGGGGTTAGCCAAATCCTAATGTATCTTTGGCAGATGATAAAAGGTGAATACCACTGGATTCGGTTGTATGATGAAATTAAATTCATCAGGAGTTAAAATACCTCTATCTTTAGCTTCTTGTACTAATATTCTAAGTTCTTTAGAATGAGTGGAGGTGGGGTCTGTTCTTAGTATTTTATATGTGTCTTTATCATTAAGAAGATGGAATGCCTCTTTTAAATAGTCTTGCCTATTTTGTATGACTAGTCCACCCCCCTTATCGGCCGCCCTTGTTACAATTTCCTTATTGTTTTTCCGTGATGGCAAAGCTCTTCTTTAGTCAGATTATTATTCCATTTATTTAACTTACATTTAGAAATCTGTTTTTCTAATTCATCACATACTCATTTTCCTTTGAAGGCAGTATGCTGTATAATTGGATCCTCATCATAAAGCGATACATCTAATAAATCAGATTCCTCAGACAGACCAAACTCTTTATTTCTATATTCTTGGTTAATATCTGATTCTTGTTCCAATTATTTTAGGGTTTTAATGGTATTTGTATGTTTACACTCTATAAATGGATTGTTCGGTTGTGTATATATTGTATTTTCTGTTTAACATAATACCATTTAAGTGTCAATTTTCTTATAAACTTCTGAACATCCATATACATTTCTAGTTTATTGGGCTTTGTTTTAGGGGCATCAGTAAGCCCTTTCCCTAATAATCTAATGTCATTATCTGATAGATAAATATCAGATGAATTAACTATCTCTATTTGGCATTAATTCTGTCTCCCTCTCCTTCTGTATTCTAAGTCCTGCTCTTGTTCCTCGGCTATTTCTAGTGCTCTTTTGGCCCCCATTCTGGTTTCTTTGTCTTCTGATCTTTTCTCTCTCGTGTCATACAGGCCTTCATAAAGATCAGGTAAAGAAGTGTAAATTTATAAAAGTATATGCAGTAAATTATAGGTAGCAATTTACTATAGTCTACTTTCAGACATTCAGATATAACAGTATTAATGGGTCACCACATTGATAATAAAATATAAAATAACTTAACCCTAAAAACAGATAAATCCCCAAATCAATTTGATTCAGTTAAATAAAATTAAGTATAGAAAAGCACGGTTTAAAATTGATCTATGTATATTTCCATTGATTAGCCTGTTTATTAATATGATATGTGTTTATTTTTTATTTTTATATGGTGTTTTATGTTTCATTCAAAAGATAGATCAATTTATTGTGACTAAGATATATTTCAAAGTTTTGCAATAATGAATTATGAAATGTATTTTAGCTACAGTAACATTTTTAACATAACACTATGACAGTTATTAATTTGATTACCAATGTTGAGCAGGGGGCTCGGTCCCAATAGACCGATAGAAATGGGGCTTACAAATATCACCAACCCGCTCACATGAAGAGTCACCCTTGACAATGTCCGGACGGTACCGGAAGAAACGTGTTGGGTATAGTGTCCTCAGTCAGGATACGTAGCGTGGTTTCTGAAGCTCCAAGGGAGAGCGTTTGTTATTGAACAAACAGTTGCACAGATTGTAGCAAAGAGACCGGGAAGGAAATTAACGTTGTAGCGGATTGAGGACTACATACAAGGACTTTCTATTGATATGCAATGTTCCAAACATATTCACATTGCGCACACACAAATACGTTTATGTAATCAGCTAATCTTGAATGGAGTTTTAACTCTTACATTTGCTAAAAAGCATAAAGAATTCACCTCTATGTAAATACATAGGCCACTACTTTGGATTGGATTATTTTAAATATTTAAACATTATCATAGTGTTACGAATTACTAAAAATATTTCATTTACATTGCAAGATATAGCCAAATATTTTCCTTTTATTAAGAAATAGATATAAACTGCAGCTGCTATATAACAAACTGCAAACACATGAAGGATGTACACTACTCGGTGACTTAAAGGGACACTAAACCCAACATTTTTCTTTTATGATTCAGGTAGAGAATACAATTTAAGCAACTTTCCAATTTACTTCTATTATCTAATTTGATTCATTCTTTAGATATCCCTGTTGAAGAAATAGCAATGCACATGGGTGAGCCAATCACACAAGGCATCTGTGTACAGCCACCAATCAGCAGCTACTGAGCCTATCTAGATATGCTTTTCAGCAAAGGATATAAAGAGAAAGAAGCAAATTAGATAATAGAAGTAAATTAGAAAGTAGTTTAAAATTGCATGCTCTTTCTAAATAATGAAAGAAAAAAATTGGGTTTCATGTTCCTTTAAGTTGTTCTCATTAAAAATGTCCCATTATTATAAACAAATAAAGACACAGATGTATTACCATTTGGAACATTTATTTAAATATTTGTAGACATGTGCACGGCTAAAAAATTCGGTTCGTTTTCGGTTCGGATCGATTCGGACTTTTCGAATTTCGTTTCGGATCGAATCGGATTCGGCAAAATTTGAATAAATTTGTTTCGGATTTATTCAGATCCGAATAAATTCGTTTCGGATTTATTCGGATTCGGCTGAATTCAGTTCTATTCGGTTCCGAAATTCGGTATGTTTTAGTACACTAAGTCACTAACACCCATAAACTACCTATGAACCACTAAACCGAGGCCCCCCCACATCGCAAACCCTATAATAACATTATTTAACCCCTAATCTGCCGATCGGATATCGCCGCAACCTACATTATAGCTATTAACCCCTAATCTGCTGTCCCTAACACCGCCGACCCCTACATTATAGTTATTAACCCCTAATCTGCCCCCCCCAACGTCGCCGCAATCTAACTACAAGTATTAATCCCTAATCTGCCGACCCGATATCGCCGCCGCCTACATTATAGCTATTAACCCCTAATCTGCTGTCCCTAACACCGCCGACCCCTACATTATAGTTATTAACCCCTAATCTGCCCCCCCCAACGTCGCCGCAATCTAACTACAAGTATTAACCCCTAATCTGCCGACCCGATATCGCCGCCGCCTACATTATAGCTATTAACCCCTAATCTGGTGTCCCTAACACCGCCGACCCCTACATTATAGTTATTAACCCCTAATCTGCCCCCCCCAATGTCGCCGCAATCTAACTACAAGTATTAACCCCTAATCTGCCGACCCGATATCGCCGCCTACATTATAGCTATTAACCCCTAATCTGGTGTCCCTAACACCGCCGACCCCTACATTATAGTTATTAACCCCTAATCTGCCCCCCCCAACGTCGCCACAATCTAACTACAAGTATTAACCCCTAATCTGCCGACCGCAAATCGCCGCCACTATAATAAATGTATTAAACCCTAAACCGCCGCACTCCCGCCCTCGCAAACACTATAATACATTTATTAACCCCTAATCTGCCCTCCCTAACATCGCCGCCACCTACCTACAATTATTAACCCCTAATCTCCCGCCCCCAACGTCGCCGCTACTATAATAAGGTTATTAACCCCTAAACCTAAGTCTAACCCTAACACTAACACCCCCTAACTTAAATATAATTTAAATAAAACGAAATAAGTTTACTATAGTTAAATAAATGAATCCTATTTAAAACTAAAGACTTACCTGTAAAATAAACCCTAAGATAGCTACAATATAACTAATAGTTACATTGTAGCTATTTTAGGATTTATTTTTATTTTACAGGCAACTTTGTATTTATTTTAACTAGGTACAATAGTTATTAAATAGTTAATAACTATTTAATAACTACCTAGCTAAAATAAATACAAATTTACCTGTAAAATAAATCCTAACCTAAGTTACAATTACACCTAACACTACACTATCATTAAATTAATTAAATAAATGAATCATATTTAAAACTAAATACTTACCTGTAAAATAAACCCTAATATAGCTGCAATATAACTAATAGTTACATTGTAGCTATTTTAGCATTTATATTTATTTTACAGGCAACTTTGTATTTATTTTAACTAGGTACAAAAGCTATTAAATAGTTATTGACTAATTAATAGCTACCTAGTTAAAATAATTACAAAATTACCTGTAAAATAAATCCTAACCTAAGTTACAATTAAACCTAACACTACACTATCATTAAATAAATTAACTACAAGTACCTACAATTATCTACAATTAAATAAACTAAAGTACAAAAAACCCCCCACTAAATTACAAAAAAAAACAAACACTAAATTACAAAAAATAAAAAAATATTACAAGAATTTTAAACTAATTACACCTAATCTAAGCCCCCTAATAAAATAACAAAGCCCCCCAAAATAAAAAAAAATGCCCTAACCTATACTAAATTACAAAAGTTAACAGCTCTATTACCTTACCAGCCCTGAACAGGGCCCTTTGCGGGGCATGCCCCAAAGAAAACAGCTCTTTTGCCTGTAAAAAAAACACAATCCCCCCCCCACATTACAACCCACCACCCACATACCCCTACTCTAACCCAAACCCCCCTTAAATAAACCTAACACTACCCCCCTGAAGATCTCCCTACCTTGAGTCGTGTTCACCCAGCCGGGCCGAAGTCTTCATCCGATGGGGCAGAAGTGGACATCCAGACCGGCAGAAGTCTTCATCCAAGCGGGGCAAGAAGAGGTCTTCCATCCATCATACAAGTACCAAAATACAAACAAACACTAAATTACCAAAAATAATAAAATATTACAATAATTTTAAACTAATTACACCTAATCTAAGCCCCCTACTAGCTATTAATATAGCTACAATATAATTAATAGTTACATTGTAGCTATTTTAGGATTTATATTTATTTTACAGGCAACTTTGTATTTATTTTAACTAGGTACAATAGTTATTAAATAGTTAATAACTATTTAATAACTACCTAGCTAAAATAAATACAAATTTACCTGTAAAATAAATCATAACCTAAGTTACAATTACACCTAACACTACACTATCATTAAATTAACTAAATAAATGAATCCTATATAAAACTAAAGACTTACCTGTAAAATAAACCCTAATATAGCTGCAATATAACTAATAGTTACATTGTAGCTATTTTAGGATTTATTTTTATTTTACAGGCAACTTTGTATTTATTTTAACTAGGTACAATAGTTATTAAATAGTTAATAACTATTTAATAACTACCTAGCTAAAATAAATACAAATTTACCTGTAAAATAAATCCTAACCTAAGTTACAATTACACCTAACACTACACTATCATTAAATTAATTAAATAAATGAATCATATTTAAAACTAAATACTTACCTGTAAAATAAACCCTAATATAGCTGCAATATAACTAATAGTTACATTGTAGCTATTTTAGCATTTATATTTATTTTACAGGCAACTTTGTATTTATTTTAACTAGGTACAAAAGCTATTAAATAGTTATTGACTAATTAATAGCTACCTAGTTAAAATAATTACAAAATTACCTGTAAAATAAATCCTAACCTAAGTTACAATTAAACCTAACACTACACTATCATTAAATAAATTAACTACAAGTACCTACAATTATCTACAATTAAATAAACTAAAGTACAAAAACCCCCCACTAAATTACAAAAAAAAACAAACACTAAATTACAAAAAATAAAAAAATATTACAAGAATTTTAAACTAATTACACCTAATCTAAGCCCCCTAATAAAATAACAAAGCCCCCAAAATAAAAAAAAATGCCCTAACCTATACTAAATTACAAAAGTTAACAGCTCTATTACCTTACCAGCCCTGAACAGGGCCCTTTGCGGGGCATGCCCCAAAGAAAACAGCTCTTTTGCCTGTAAAAAAAAACACAATCCCCCCCCCACATTACAAACCCACCACCCACATACCCCTACTCTAACCCAAACCCCCCTTAAATAAACCTAACACTACCCCCCTGAAGATCTCCCTACCTTGAGTCGTGTTCACCCAGCCGGGCCGAAGTCTTCATCCGATGGGGCAGAAGTGGACATCCAGACCGGCAGAAGTCTTCATCCAAGCGGGGCAAGAAGAGGTCTTCCATCCATCATACAAGTACCAAAATACAAACAAACACTAAATTACCAAAAATAATAAAATATTACAATAATTTTAAACTAATTACACCTAATCTAAGCCCCCTACTAGCTATTAATATAGCTACAATATAATTAATAGTTACATTGTAGCTATTTTAGGATTTATATTTATTTTACAGGCAACTTTGTATTTATTTTAACTAGGTACAATAGTTATTAAATAGTTAATAACTATTTAATAACTACCTAGCTAAAATAAATACAAATTTACCTGTAAAATAAATCATAACCTAAGTTACAATTACACCTAACACTACACTATCATTAAATTAACTAAATAAATGAATCCTATATAAAACTAAAGACTTACCTGTAAAATAAACCCTAATATAGCTGCAATATAACTAATAGTTACATTGTAGCTATTTTAGCATTTATATTTATTGTACAGGCAACTTTGTATTTATTTTAAGTAGGTTCAATAGCTATTAAATAGATATTGACTATTTAATAGCTACCTAGTTAAAATAATTACAAAATTACCTGTAAAATAAATCCTAATCTAAGTTACAATTAAACCTAACACTACACTATCATTAAATAAATTAACTACAAGTACCTACAATTAAATACAATTAAATAAACTAAACTAAAGTACAAAAAAACCCCCACTAAATTACAAAAAAATAAAAAAATATTACAAGAATTTTAAACTAATTACACCTAATCTAAGCCCCCAAATAAAATAACAAAGCCCCCCAAAATAAAAAAAAATGCCCTACCCTATACTAAATTACAAAAGTTAACAGCTCTATTACCTTACCAGCCCTTAAAAGGGCCTTTTGCGGGGGCATGCCCCAAAGAAAACAGCTCTTTTGCCTGTAAAAAAAAAACACAATACCCCCCCCCACATTACAACCCAACACCCACATACCCCTACTCTAACCCAAACCCCCCTTAAATAAACCTAACACTACCCCCCTGAAGATCTCCCTACCTTGAGTCGTGTTCACCAAGCCGGGCCGAAGTCTTCATCCGATGGGGCAGAAGAGGACATCCAGACCGGCAGAAGTCTTCATCCAAGCGGGGCAAGAAGAGGTCTTCCATCCATCAGAAAAGTACAAAAAAACAAACAAACACTAAATTACCAAAAATAATAAAATATTACAATAATTTTAAACTAATTACACCTAATCTAAGCCCCCTACTAGCTATTAATATAGCTACAATATAACTAATAGTTACATTGTAGCTATTTTAGGATTTATATTTATTTTACAGGCAACTTTGTATTTACTTTAACTATGTACAATAGCTATTAAATAGTTAATAACTATTTAATAACTACCTAGCTAAAATAAATACAAATTTACCTGTAAAATAAATCCTAACCTAAGTTACTATTACACCTAACACTACACTGTCATTAAATTAACTAAATAAATGAATCCTATATAAAACTAAAGACTTACCTGTAAAATAAACCCTAATATAGCTACAATATAACTAATGGTTATATTGTAGCTATTTTAGCATTTATATTTATTTTACAGGCAACTTTGTATTTATTTTAACTAGGTACAATAGCTATTAAATAGATATTTACTGTTTAATAGCTACCTAGTTAAAATAATTACAAAATTACCTGTAAAATAAATCCTAACCTAAGTTACAATTAAACCTAACACTACACTATCATTAAATAAATTAACTACAAGTACCTACAATTATCTACAATTAAATAAACTAAAGTACAAAAAACCCCCACTAAATTACAAAAAAACAAAAAACCACTAAATTACAAAAAATAAAAAAATATTACAAGAATTTTAAACTAATTACACCTAATCTAAGCCCCCTAATAAAATAACAAAGCCCCCCAAAATAAAAAAAATGCCCTACCCTATACTAAATTACAAAAGTAATCAGCTCTATTACCTTACCAGCCCTTAAAAGGGCCTTTTGCGGGGGCATGCCCCATAGAAAACAGCTCTTTTGCCTGTAAAAAAAAACACAATACCCCCCCCCCACATTACAACCCACCACCCACATACCCCTGATCGGAACAGCCAATAGAATGCAAGGTCAATCTGATTGGCTGATTGGATCAGCCAATCGGATTGAACTTGAATCTGATTGGCTGATTGAATCAGCCAATCAGATTTTTCCTACCTTAATTCCGATTGGCGGATAGAATCCTATCAGCCAATCGGAATTCAAGGGACGCCATCTTGGATGACGTCACTTAAAGGTACAGTCACTTAGTCGTCGGATCAAGAAAGAAGAGGATGCTCTGCGTGGGATGTCTTCAGGATGCTGCCGCTCAGCTCCGGATGGATGAACAAAGAAGATGCCGCCTGGATCAAGACTTCTGATGGATGGAAGACCTCTTCTTGCCCCGCTTGGATGAAGACTTCTGCCGGTCTGGATGTCCTCTTCTGCCCGATCGGATGAAGACTTCGGCCCGCTGGGTGAAGACACGGTAGAGAGATCTTCAGGGGGGTAGTGTTAGGTTTATTTAAGGGGGGTTTGGGTTAGAGTAGGGGTATGTGGGTGGTGGGTTGTAATGTGGGGGGGGTATTGTGGTTTTTTTTACAAGCAAAAGAGCTGTTTTCTTTGGGGCATGCCCCTGCAAAAGGCCCTTTTAAGGGCTGGTAAGGTAATAGAGCTGATTACTTTTGTAATTTAGTATAGGGTAGGGCATTTTTTTTATTTTGGGGGGCTTTGTTATTTTATTAGGGGGCTTAGATTAGGTGTAATTAGTTTAAAATTCTTGTAATTTTTTTATTTTTTGTAATTTAGTGTTTGTTTTTTTGTACTTTAGTTTAGTTTATTTCATTGTATTTAATTGTAGGTACTTGTAGTTAATTTATTTAATGATAGTGTAGTGTTAGGTTTAATTGTAACTTAGGTTAGGATTTATTTTACAGGTAATTTTGTAATTATTTTAACTAGGTAGCTATTAAACAGTAAATATCTATTTAATAGCTATTGTACCTAGTTAAAATAAATACAAAGTTGCCTGTAAAATAAATATAAATGCTAAAATAGCTACAATGTAACTATTAGTTAAATTGTAGCTATATTAGGGTTTATTTTACAGGTAAGTCTTTAGTTTTATATAGGATTAATTTATTTAGTTAATTTAATGACAGTGTAGTGTTAGGTGTAATTGTAACTTAGGTTAGGGTTTATTTTACAGGTAAATTTGTATTTATTTTAGCTAGGTAGTTATTAAATAGTTATTAACTATTTAATAGCTATTGTACCTAGTTAAAATAAATACAAAGTTGCCTGTAAAATAAATATAAATCCTAAAATAGCTACAATGTAACTATTAGTTATATTATAGCTATATTAATAGCTAGTAGGGGGCTTAGATTAGGTGTAATTAGTTTAAAATTATTGTAATATTTTATTATTTTTGGTAATTTAGTGTTTGTTTGTTTTTTTGTACTTTTCTGATGGATGGAAGACCTCTTCTTGCCCCGCTTGGATGAAGACTTCTGCCGGTCTGGATGTCCTCTTCTGCCCCATCGGATGAAGACTTCGGCCCGGCTTGGTGAACACGACTCAAGGTAGGGAGATCTTCAGGGGGGTAGCGTTAGGTTTATTTAAGGGGGGTTTGGGTTAGAGTAGGGGTATGTGGGTGTTGGGTTGTAATGTGGGGGGGTATTGTGTTTTTTTTTTACAGGCAAAAGAGCTGTTTTCTATGGGGCATGCCCCAGCAAAAGGCCCTTTTAAGGGCTGGTAAGGTAATAGAGCTGTTAACTTTTGTAATTTAGTATAGGGTAGGGCATTTTTTTTATTTTGGGGGGCTTTGTTATTTTATTATGGGGCTTAGATTAGGTGTAATTAGTTTAAAATTCTTGTAATATTTTTTTATTTTTTGTAATTTAGTGGGGGGGGGTTTGTACTTTAGTTTAGTTTTTTTAATTGTATTTAATTGTAGGTACTTGTAGTTAATTTATTTAATGATAGTGTAGTGTTAGGTTTAATTGTAACTTAGGTTAGGATTTATTTTACAGGTAATTTTGTAATTATTTTAACTAGGTAGCTATTAAATAGTCAATATCTATTTAATAGCTATTGAACCTAGTTAAAATAAATACAAAGTTGCCTGTACAATAAATATAAATGCTAAAATAGCTACAATGTAACTATTAGTTATATTGCAGCTATATTAGGGTTTATTTTACAGGTAAGTCTTTAGTTTTATATAGGATTCATTTATTTAGTTAATTTAATGATAGTGTAGTGTTAGGTGTAATTGTAACTTAGGTTATGATTTATTTTACAGGTAAATTTGTATTTATTTTAGCTAGGTAGTTATTAAATAGTTATTAACTATTTAATAACTATTGTACCTAGTTAAAAAAAATACAAAGTTGCCTGTAAAATAAATATAAATCCTAAAATAGCTACAATGTAACTATTAGTTATATTGAAGCTATATTAATAGCTAGTAGGGGGCTTAGATTAGGTGTAATTAGTTTAAAATTATTGTAATATTTTATTATTTTTGGTAATTTAGTGTTTGTTTGTATTTTGGTACTTGTATGATGGATGGAAGACCTCTTCTTGCCCCGCTTGGATGAAGACTTCTGCCGGTCTGGATGTCCTCTTCTGCCCCATCGGATGAAGACTTCGGCCCGGCTGGGTGAACACGACTCAAGGTAGAGAGATCTTCAGGGGGTAGTGTTAGGTTTATTTAAGGGGGGGTTGGGTTAGAGTAGGGGTATGTGGGTGGTGGGTTGTAATGTGGGGGGGGGATTGTGTTTTTTTTTACAGGCAAAAGAGCTGTTTTCTTTGGGGCATGCCCCGCAAAGGGCCCTGTTCAGGGCTGGTAAGGTAATAGAGCTGTTAACTTTTGTAATTTAGTATAGGGTAGGGCATTTTTTTTTATTTTGGGGGGCTTTGTTATTTTATTAGGGGGCTTAGATTAGGTGTAATTAGTTTAAAATTCTTGTAATATTTTTTTATTTTTTGTAATTTAGTGGTTTTTTGTTTTTTTGTAATTTAGTGGGGGTTTTTTGTACTTTAGTTTATTTAATTGTAGATAATTGTAGGTACTTGTAGTTAATTTATTTAATGATAGTGTAGTGTTAGGTTTAATTGTAACTTAGGTTAGGATTTATTTTACAGGTAATTTTGTAATTATTTTAACTAGGTAGCTATTAATTAGTCAATAACTATTTAATAGCTATTGTACCTAGTTAAAATAAATACAAAGTTGCCTGTAAAATAAATATAAATGCTAAAATAGCTACAATGTAACTATTAGTTATATTGCAGCTATATTAGGGTTTATTTTACAGGTAAGTATTTAGTTTTAAATATGATTCATTTATTTAATTAATTAAATGATAGTGTAGTGTTAGGTGTAATTGTAACTTAGGTTAGGATTTATTTTACAGGTAAATTTGTATTTATTTTAGCTAGGTAGTTATTAAATAGTTATTAACTATTTAATAACTATTGTACCTAGTTAAAATAAATACAAAGTTGCGTGTAAAATAAAAATAAATCCTAAAATAGCTACAATGTAACTATTAGTTATATTGCAGCTATCTTAGGGTTTATTTTACAGGTAAGTCTTTAGTTTTAAATAGGATTCATTTATTTAACTATAGTAAACTTATTTTGTTTTATTTAAATTATATTTAAGTTAGGGGGTGTTAGTGTTAGGGTTAGACTTAGGTTTAGGGGTTAATAACCTTATTATAGTAGCGGCGACGTTGGGGGCGGGAGATTAGGGGTTAATAATTGTAGGTAGGTGGCGGCGATGTTAGGGAGGGCAGATTAGGGGTTAATAAAATGTATTATAGTGTTTGCGAGGCGGGAGTGCGGCGGTTTAGGGGTTAATACATTTATTATAGTTGCGGCGATTTGCGGTCGGCAGATTAGGGGTTAATACTTGTAGTTAGATTGCGGCGACGTTGGGGGGGGCAGATTAGGGGTTAATAACTATAATGTAGGGGTCGGCGGTGTTAGGGACAGCAGATTAGGGGTTAATAGCTATAATGTAGGCGGCAGCGATATCGGGTCGGCAGATTAGGGGTTAATACTTGTAGTTAGATTGCGGCGACGTTGGGGGGGCAGATTAGGGGTTAATAACTATAATGTAGGGGTCAGCGGTGTTAGGCACACCAGATTAGGGGTTAATAGCTATAATGTAGGCGGCGGTGATATCGGGTCGGCAGATTAGGGGTTAATACTTGTAGTTAGATTGCGGCGACGTTGGGGGGGCAGATTAAGGGTTAATAACTATAATGTAGGAGTCGGCGGTGTTAGGGACAGCAGATTAGGGGTTAATAGCTATAATGTAGGTGGCGGCGATATTCGGTCGGCAAATTAGGGGTTAATAAAATAATGCAGGTGTCAGCGATAGCGGGGGCGGCAGATTAGGGGTTAATAAGTGTTAGATTAGGGGTGTTTAGAGACTCTGGGTACATGTTAGGGTGTTAGGTGCAGACTTAGTGTTTCCCCATAGGAAACAATGGGGCTGCGGTGTTAGTTTTTTTTCAGCCGAAACTCCCATTGTTTCCTATGGGGAAATGCCGAATTTTACCGAGCTAATTCGGATTTATTCGGAGATACGGCAGCTATTTCGGATTCATTCGGTAGATTCGGAAGTATTTTAATTCGGAAATCCGAATCGATCCGAATCTCCGAATTTACCGAATTTTCCGAATTTCCGAATTAATCCGAAACGAACCGCACATGTCTAAATATTTGTAGCACAGGAATGTTTAAATTAAAGGGACATAAAATCTAAATAATTCTTTCCTGATTCAGATATAAAATACAATTTAAAAAAAAGTTTCCAAATTTCTCTTATTATCAAATTTGCTTTGTTCTCATGTAATTCTTTGTTAAAGAGATATCTAGATAGGTAGTGTGCACATGTCTTTGGCACTACATGACAAGAAATAGTGCTGCCACGTAGTGCTCTTGCTTATGTATAACATTGTTGTAAAACAATATAGTGCTGCAGGCACGTGCACGCTCCTGAACTTACCTTCCAAAGGGAGTGTTGTGAGTTCCACCACCACCAAAACCAAGAGAGAAATGCTGTGTCCATTCAGTTCTGCAATACTTCCACCTTTAGACCTTACAGTTACATCTACTAGGCCTCTGCTAGAATCATTAGATGTAAGGATATCTGAAGTCCCAATAATGCTAGTGATCATGATGTCATTTAGCTTTTCCCCCCTGATGTTTGATGTGCTTGGTAATCATCTGTTGTAATCTATAAGCGGCATTTGTATGGAGTCTTTTGTTGTCTTCACTGATAAAGTATATGGTCAGTCTATAGGTATCTGACATATGCATAATGTAATACAATTCATTTGCTATTCTAACTGCGCCACACTTTTCAACCAATCACAGTTTTAACAAAAGACGCGTCACCCATAATTCAGCGCAAAGTTTTTTTCAACACAAATACAATTATTATCCGTATTAACAGCCAATGAGAATTTATAACACATTTTACTAATTGCATGACAAAAATATATAAATTGGACCACTTACTTAAATCCCATTAGTCTTGAAAACTATTGTCATGATCTTGATAAAGGCCCCTGGCGGCTGAAACGCGTAGAGATTTGCTTGCTTTGAACACCCACACTCTTATAACCTCCAGCTGGTGAGATTGATTTTACATATCGGTAGGGCAGGTACATCGAGCTATATCCTAAAATAGGAATAGACTCCATATGTATAATCCCTGTCCCATGATCCGGTAATATAATTCAATCACTGTCATTGACTATCTTGATCCAGTCTGGAACGGTAAAAGCTGTTTGATATCATAGTACACTGGTGCTACGCTACGGATCACTACCGACATTGTAAACCGGAACTAAATCCAGACAGGACGGATACTCTGAAACAGTTGCTGTTTCTGTAAAATCACAGACTGACTTGTTTCAAAAATTGGAAAACGGATCCTGGAAGTGGACACTTGAATAAGATTGTACGAAAAAACATTTTGACGTTAGTCAAACTTAACACATCTAAGGATATATAGTTGAACCCTTAACAAAATCTGGGACTGGTGATTACCGCTACAGTTATAAACACAAATGTATCATGTGTAGTTTGTTACAATTTGTCAATATGTATGGTTGATCAACATTACATATCAAGTTATATTGCTTTTTTTTTTAGATGCCGGCATCCAACTAAGATTAGATTTTAATGTAATGAATTTATTTTAATCTTCTTAGCTTATTCTAGACTATTTTATGTGAGACTATTTTATGTTAGATTTATGCAAAGCTGTGAATAATTTATATTAAATAAAAAATTTTACTACTATAAGTTATTATCTGATAGATATTTTGAAGTTATTTGCTACGAGGTAAAATCCAACGCCCTCTTACTGGGTCATAGTGCCCTAGAAATAAAACCTATATTGTTCGTTGAGACCTTCATAAAGGTTATTTAACCCTTTACATCTAGAAATAATTACTGTATAATACATATTTGATTAATACACTAGTATACACCAATTTTAGAACTTATAACATCATCGACATATTCTTTTTAAATTCCAATAATTTTTATTAGTTTTCAATTTTTTCAAAACAATACAACAAGTAGATAAATACGGTTCATACAAATAACAAAAAAAAGAAAAAAAACATCTGCGGTATATGGCATTCAAGTAAATAACATATCTAGATTCTCTAGATCCTTTATTTCACAAACTTTTTAAGCCACCACATTATTATCTGCTATCTGTATTGTTCTATCTTTAAAGGTTATAAAGAAAGGCAATAGTATGTGGGGAAGATGGGGGAGGGTAGAAAAGGGAAAGAATAAGAAAGTGTATCCAGTTCTCACTAGTGTATGTCTAATCTGAATGTATGTTAAACTAGGGATGATTTACCATGTTCCCAAATAAAGAGTAAATCATTAATAAAGTCGTGTTTGCCGGTATAGGTGTAGTGATGTTTTTCTAGTGTTACAATATGGTCCGTCTCAGCTAGCCATTGTGTTTGAGTGGGTATGTCTTGGCTCTTCCATAGACGAGGAATTAATCTTTTTGCACTTGTTAGCATCAGTTGGAGAAGTTTCGTGCGGTAGATACAATGTATTGGTGGAAGGATATTGAGCATAATATGTTTACTATTGAGAGAGATATTTGTTCCTAGTATTTTATTAATACACTTTTCTATATGTGACCAGAATTCCGTCAGAAGTGGGCAATCCCACCATATGTGAGTTAAGCTGCCTGTCCCACCACAGCGCCTCCAGCATGCTGAGGAAGTGGTCGGATAAATGTATCTAAGACGCTGTGGTGTCAGATACCAGCGGGAGAGTATTTTATAGTTCAGCTCGGTTAGTAGCACCGAAGTGGAAGCAGAGTGTGTAGCTTTAAAACTGTTTTTCCAGTCCTCATTTGTGATCTCTTCCAGTCCCTCAGCCTCCCATTTCTTTAAGAAAGTAGGACTACGGTCAGGAAAAGACCCTCTCAATAGCTTATATGTCAAAGAAAGAAGTGATCTTTGGTAGTCGGGATTAATACATATCTTTTCGAATACAGTCAATGGTCTAAATATGTGATCTTTGTGTGTGTTGTTGTGAAGCGCATGCCTTATCTGAAGGTATGAGAACCAACCATGAAAGGGTGCTCCTAGTTTGTCGTTTAACTCAGTTCTGTCCTTAAACTTTCCTGATTCCAGTAAAAGATATATTGGCAAGTTACGTAAATGTTTCTCAGAGTTCCAATGGGTAAAGGAAACCTTTTCTAAAAATAGCCGGTTGCCTAGTAAGGGAGTGAGAGGCGAAACTGGGGTGGAGATTGCAGTATCATGGGCTAGGACCGAATCCCAGATTTCTAGAGTGGCCTTGATATAGGCATTCTGGTATGCCTGTGGTGGTCTGTGAATTTTAGGTAACCAAGCTATATCTCTCATTTGGTCTATTCCAGTAAGGGAGCTCTCCACCTGCACCCAGAGGTCTGATTGTCGGGAATGAGTCCAGGAGATCACTCTGGATAAGTGTACCGCCTTGTAGTAGTTTAAGAGGTTTGGTACACTGAGACCGCCATCCTCTTTATGCATGTATAGTGTGTGCTGGGAAACTCTAGGCTTTTTGTAGGACCATATGAATGAATTGATCATTTTCTGTTGCGACCTTAGATATGAGATAGGCAGGGCCATCGGTAGTGTCCGGAAGAGAAATAGATATTTGGGTATTATCATCATTTTAATAGTGTTCACTCGCCCGAACCAAGAAAGATGTCCCAGCCTATGCCATCCCTCCAGAAGGTTTTTGATTGTTTTTTGTAGACTGATATAATTGCATCGAAAGAGGTCTGTGTTGTTCTGGGGAAGATTTAAACCTAAGTATTTAAGTTTGTCTGTAACACAAAATGGCGTATGTTTCCTTATAAAGTCAATATCTTGCTGGGGGAGGTTCAATAGCATTATGCCTGATTTTTCCATATTTATAGAAAAGTTAGAGACCTGCCCATAATCCTCTAGGGTTTTTACCAGGGCAGGAAGGGTAGTAGTAGGTGACTGGAGAGTGAAGATCACATCATCCGTGAATAATAGGCACTTTTGGTTTACTTGATTATATTGCAAGCCTAGTATATCTTTATTTTCTCTGATTTTTATTGCTAGGATTTCGATAGTTATTGCAAATAGTAAAGGCGACAGAGGGCAACCCTGACGGGTTCCGTTTGTTATATGAAAAGGCTGTGAAAGGGTTCCGTTCACTCGGACTCTAGCTTGGGGGTTTGAGTACAACGCCTGAATTCTTGTAATGAAAGCTTCCGAGAAGCCAAACTTCGACAGAGCCCCCCACATAAACTGCCAGTTGACCCTGTCGAAGGCCCTCTCGGCGTCAGATGACAGAAGCGCTAGAGGAGTCCCATTTTCTTTTGTGCACTGCAGGGATTGCAACACTCTAATTGTGTTGTCCTTTGCCTCTCTTCCCCTTACGAAGCCAACTTGATCTGGGTGTACAATCTTAGGTAAAATTGCATTGAGGCGGTTAGCGAGAATTTTTGCATAGATCTTTATATCAGTATTTAGAAGTGAGATGGGTCTATAGTTACCCGCCAGGGTCCCCACTCTGTCTGCCTTCGGTATCACTGTAATTATGGCGTCTAGTAAGGAGGTAGAAAATGTCTCTCCCTTATCTACAGATGTAAAGAGTGCATGTAGTGGAGAGCAGAGATGAGCCTGAAATAATTGGTAAAATTTGGCAGTTAATCCGTCGGGTCCAGGGGATTTACCATTTGGGAGTGTCTTAATGGTGTTTGCTATTTCTTGGGTAGTTATTGGGGCGTCTAGCACTTGGCAATCTTCCTCTGAGATACAAGGGGTCTCCAGAGAAGCAAGATAATGAGAAATATTTTTAGTAGTCTCCTGGGTGGTGTTGGAGTTGATGTTATAGAGCTTTGTATAATAAGAAACAAACGTGTCTGGTATTTCTTCGTGTTTGCTGACCGGCCCTCTAGCTGGGTGTATGATAGTCCTAATAAACAAATGAATCTGTCTTCTTTTGAGTGATCTTGCTAACAAGCGCCCCGCTTTATTACTTTCTGCGAAAAACTTGGCTTTGGTTGTTAAAGCCCTCAGGTGGGCTTTTTGGGTTAGATAATTATTAAGGGCTTCCCTTGCTAGCTTAAGGTCAGTGAGCTTTTGGTCTGAAGTTGGATCTACCTTGTGTGCTTTATCAGCTGTGTTCAAATTGTCAGTCAGTGAGGTGAATTGAGCTTTCCCCAGTTTCCGCAGTCTAGCGGTGTATTTGATTAAGTGTCCTCTTATGAAGCATTTATACGCCTCCCAATTATTGCCTACAGATGTGTCTTCTGGTTTGTTATGTAGGAAGAACTCCTTAGTCGCCTTAGTTACTTCTTTTACTGTTTCTTGGTTTGTCAAAATAGTTTCATCTAACCTCCAAGTCATTGTGTTTTTTGGTCTAGTTGTCCAGAGAAAGGTGGAAACGACCATACTGTGGTCTGACCACGGTGTGTGTGATATAATAGACTGGGTCAGGCTAGTTAAGAGTATTTGGCTACACATGATATAATCCAGTCTGGAGTAGGAATGTTGGGGGTGAGAAAAAAAGGTGTAATCTTTCTGTGTGGGGTGTGCAATTCTCCAGGTGTCAAAAAGTGAGATGGAGTGTAAGACTTCACAGTTGGCTTTCAGGGCTTTTTTACTAAGATATGATTTCCCTGTGGAGTTGTCTAAAGACGGGTACATGGTAAAGTTGAAATCCCCTCCCATTATAATTGGACCTTTGGAGATGTCGAGAATAGCATTGGTAACCGATTTAAAAAAGTGGGGAGTGGGTCGATTCGGGGCGTATATCTTGACAAAGGTGACCAAATTACCATAGTATAGCCCTACAAGGATCAATAGTCTGCCCTCTTTATCAGTATATTTCTGTGTCAGTTCAAAGGGGGCGCCTCGTCTGAATGAAATACCAACACCATTATGCCTATTTGTGCTTGAGCTAAGGAAGTGCTTGTCAAAGTGTCGTGTGGCTAGCTGAGGTTCATTTCTTTTCTTAAAGTGAGTCTCCTGCAGCATAATTACATCAATACCCTTTTTAAAAAAATCAAAATAGGCAATTGACCGTTTGCCTGCTGATAAGAAACCTTTTACATTCTGGCTTGCTACTCTAATTGTATTCATTTTTGGCCCTAGTTGTAGCTAAAAAGAACACTAGGTTAGTATTTTACCTTATTAGACTTGTGTACCGGTGGTCTGGAAAAGAGGAAATAAGCAAAGGTGGGGAGATAAGGGAAGGAAAGATATAGCAGGGGGTAAATGAACTATTACCTTTTAGATAGAGCAAATCTCGTTGTATTGTGAAAAGATATAGCAAACAGTAATTTAATTAACAAATACAGTACAATTACTTTAGGTCTTGAAAAACTTTCGACAAACAAGTGAGGCAGGATAACAGACCGGGAAACTATACACAATTCTGCCAATGTTTCAGCTGTTAATATCCTTAACTAAAAAATTCTATGTTAATCGGCATAATATAAAGATATCATCTCACCATCTGTCTCCTATTGTTAATCTGAGACACCTCTGTGTAATCTGTCCTATGAACATTAACAACATTATAAATCAATCTTTAGAGTGAACCTCCTTGTTACTTATGTAAGCTCCTCTCCTCGCTCATTTGGTATCAATGAGCTGTTAGTTTACCAAACAAAAATATCTGACTGAGCTATCTGTTTACTTACTCTGGGTCAGTGACTTACCACGCCCCTCAACCCCTTTTCGCACCGATTACTGTGTTGTGTTATAGATTTATCTGTATTAGGGTCAGTTATTTTGGAGGTAACACTATGGGTAATACATCTCATTTTCTTTCAGGAGCCCTTATGTACTATTTAAGTCCCATATAGTAGATACTGCATTGAAACATAAACAATGTAATATAACCTAAACAATTAAGGCGTGCCTAATACATGTAATATACAGTAAGCAATTAAAGTACTAACCCTGTATGTATTTAACATTCGGTCATTTTAACTAAACCATTAACTAAAACCATAGAACTTGATAAATAATATACTTGCCCAACTTCTTCAGTATTATCTTCACTCAATATTTCTTCATACTATTGTAAAGATTCCTGATGTTAACTCATCAGCCTGAGAAATAAGCGTGAACATATACTAGGGCATGCATAATAGACAATGATCTTCAATAAACAAAGCAATATATCTAGTTCAACCTGGTTGTATAGAGTCTGTGTCCACTGTACTAGCTTGTTTCCTTTTAAGTTGAGCGCTGGTGTTAATAGACCATACTTTCCTCTGCTGTTTTGGGGCCAAATGATCTGGCAAAGCATTATGAGAGGACAGTTCAGCGTCTGGTGTGGGTGTGGGTATTCCTGCTGTAGTACAGAATTTGCCAATATCAGATAGGGATCTGCATTCAAGTCTATTGCCGTTTCTCGAGACGATCACAGAGGTGGGGAAACCCCATCTATATGGAATGTTTAGTCGTCGTAAATGAAGGGTTAAGATTGAAAAGTCTCTCCGTTTTTGCAAAGTCCTCGAGGAAAGGTCCTGGAAGATCTGTATTCTGCTTACTTGATACATCACTGCTTGTTTCTTTCTAGCCAGATTGTAGATCTCTTCCCTTTGTGGGTAACTTTGAAATCTGACAATAATGTCCCTTGGTGGCGATTCCGCATCAGGTTTTGGGCGAAGGGCCCTGTGCGCTCTTTCTAGAGCCACATCTGTTAGCGTTGTGCCCTCCTCACCGTTAGCCATTTCTGAGAATAGCCCCCTTAGAAATTCTTTTATTTCGTTGTTTTGCACTGTTTCAGGGATCCCTCGAAATCGTAAATTGTTTCGTCTGGTGCGATTTTCGAGTTCATCCAGTTTTTCTTCCAGATCTGCGTAATTATGATGTTGATGTGATACCTTAGAAGAGAGATCTGCCATTTTCTGGGAGAAAACAAACTCATGTTCCTCTAGTGAATCAACTCTGCGGCTGAGATCTGTTATATCTTTTTTTAAATCGGCGCATTCATTTTTAATGCATGTTTTAACTTGATCTATTAGCGCCTCCATGGCTCTGTAGGTGATAGGTGGTTCATCTATTGAATCAGTGGCTTCTGGCGTCGTGCTTCTAGAATCCTCAGAATCATCCATTTTTTCTTCTAAGACTGGAGGGTGTAGAAGGGTGGATTCGATTTTATTTTTGTGCTTTTCAGCCTGTTTAAAAAAGCATTCACTGCCTCCTGGGATTTTTGGGGTGTTTTTGGATGTTTGTCTGCTTTTCCTGCCCTTCTCTGTGACATTATGATATAGTTGTATGGTGGTATGGCAGAAGTGACTTAGCAGCGTATTGAATGAGCCCTTTCCCCCCGGGGCTTTGCTCACACAGAGCGATCACGGGCAAGGGAAGGTGGATATGACCCACTGACACACGGGACAGCAGGAAAAGGGGGGGGGAATAGGCTGTATTTATTGTATTGTTAGGGAGTTCTTCGATTAACAGACCCAAAAATCCAGATGAGGCCCCCAATTTTCTGCTGTTGTGATGAACGATGAAATGCCTATTCTAGAAGTGTAGGTGTTGGAATACAGCAAGATAACCTAGGTACTGCTTGATCTCTTGGTCTATTGTCCTAAATTATGAGTTTGTGAGAAGCTAATTGGGGAAGGTGTATAAAGTTCACTGTTATAACAAGGAATCCAAGGTAATCTGAACACTTTATGATGTTGGATTAATCAAGTTTCAGACTCTGTAGCAGTGATGCGCTGATCGTTCAGGGTTAAATCTACTTTCGGTTCTGTGTAACTGCGTCACAGCTCATACAAGGATGTCTGAATTAATGTCTCACTTTAAACAATAGACAGATTCTCTGTGCTGGGGTTGTAATAGACTTGCGGTATCATTTATGAGTATCTTGCATGGTAAAAGTTAAAGCAAAACAGGTATTAGGAGGCCCCTTTTTCCAAGCAATAAAAGTTTTTCTTTGGTCTTACAGTTCAGTTATGGTTCTCTGTAGTCTAACAGTGAGATACAACCGTTCCTTGGTATCTGCGGTCAAAATTACACATAATTCTTTGCATAGCACGTATAAGTATCAGTGGGACTACTTCTGTCTCCTTACTGGAGTAAGATAGGTGCTGGTGGTTGGTAATGTCGTAACATTTTTATCGTTAGGTGGTTTCTCTTACCCTTCTCAGCGATGTTTTGGTTCTCCGGAACATTTGCAAGCCGTCTTGAGTTAGAGTTTGAGCTGGCTGGAGTTCGCTCGACAAAGCGTTAAGGGCTTTAGGCAGATATCACCCGGACTTCTCTCCGATCTGCTACGTGACCAGGGTTTCACCCTGCCTTGTGGTGGTGTAGTTCCCATGCAGCTCCTTGCGGCTTATAGGCCTCCGTCGGTGCTGGCTGTCAGATCTTATGGCAGTACTCCGAGGGGATAGAAAAAGCCATACTAAGTGATATCTTTGTGATCCAGGTTATCTCCCCCAGCAAACTGCACCTTTAGGATCTCAACAGTGCTGAAGAGAATAGTTATATTTTGTATAATTCCCGGTCCGTCGTAAGAGCTTTAGCTTGTTGCGGCCATCTTAGGAGACCGCACGCTCCGCCTCCCATCGACATATTCTTTTTATTTAAACGCTTATGCTTATATAGACACATCATAGTCCCTATCTATCAGCTGTTTAGCGCTATTGCAAATCCCCCTTCTTATTTTGAAATTTTAGGTGTTTTTTTGAGGTTATATCACCTATTCTGGGATTAGCAAAAGAGATTGAGTGTAGCATCTTAGAATAAACCTTTGATCTTTCTGGCATCACGCTTTACCCTGGAAGAAAATGAAGTACTTGTGGGATCGCGGAGGAGGGTGAAGAACCCACATGAAAGGGATGTCATGTGGACTGGAGTGACATTGCAGATAATGTCAACTTGACTGCGAAGAATGAGAAATCTGACATCATTTGAGACATCAAAAGGAAGGTTTTAAGGAAGAAAAAACAATTAGACAAGTTTAAAAAACAAAAACCTAAGAACATAATCACGTTATAGATTTTTTGTCTGTTATTGTCAATGTAGTATAGAAGCTGAAATTCCTCCATTTCCACTCTCTGGGGGATTCAAGGGGGGGCGAACCTCCAATCCACGAGTTTAATTTGGGGTGGAGAACATAGGATTGGTGCAGAGCACCGTTGATCCGCCGGCATCCACCCCAAGTAAAACTCGTGGATTGATTCTTCACCCCCCTCTGGAATCCCCAAGGTGGAGGCAACAAAAAGAGTGGAGATGGGGGAATTTCAGCTTCTACTGTACTTTGGCAATAACGAAACAAAACTCTATTGCGCCAGAGTAGTGCTCTATTAATGGAAAAGTACCCTAACGTATTTGTTAATGCATCTCACTCATTTGCAAAACAACTATGCATGATTTTATTATTAACCCTTTTGAAAGAAAGACAGAACTGCAATGTATAATAAGGAGAAATATTATTTGAAAACATCATAAATAAATAATTTCTGGATAATGCTTCAGATTTAACTTTTTTTGAGAAATTGGATAAATTAATTGACGAAGAGCAACCTTTTGGTAAGGCACAAGTGTCTACTGAGAAAGATAATTTTAAAGACTCTTAAAAGTTTAAAATGAATAAAGTTATGACATTAACCCATTGTTTAACATTTGCAGATATTGTGAAAAAAAGATGAGATTGTGGACGTTCAAGCTGAGCCTACAAAATGTATTATTATTATCGGTTATTTTTAGAGCGCCAACAGATTCTGCAGCGCTAAATCTGATGCATGTACAGAAACTGAATCAAGTTTTACAGATACGCAAGAAATATTTGTTGAGAACATGTACCACTTAAGGAAATGTGTGTATAATAATTTCAAAAACATCCTGAGAAATCAAAGAAGCAAATTCAGTTACTTCAACGTGTATTGGATACACTGCGATCCTCCAGGGCATTGATTAAAAAAGGACATTTATGGGCAACTTGAAGTAGATTTCTTCCTTTTAGAAAACATAAATTATGACATGTTAAGGTAGAATTGTGTTTTTTCATACTTCAAGCGCTTTAATAAAAAAATGAATCATGCTTTCTTGGGCGTGACTCCTTTATTCGTTTGCGTGATTCTGGGTCATGCACCACATTTTAATTTTACAGAGGTTTGTCGTTTGTGTTTTTTTCTTGTGCTATCTGTACATATGAGTTACTGGGTTGTGCAGGGCTAAATTTACATTTTGTTATAATAAATTTACAAAGATCATATACAATTTAGTTGTCACAAAAGTTTTTTTTCAAAAGTTTATCCACATCTGCTTGATACATCTCATTTAGTAATATGATCCATTGCAGAGTATGTCAATGAATATCTTTCCACCAAAGGCAGACCTTAATTGAAAAGTAAGACATGAACATGTTAAAATTAATGTATGACTAAATCTTCCAAAGCACCAAGTCCCTAAAATTCTGGGCTCAATTCCTCTGTCAAAATGTCTGTGTCTGTCATGTCACTAGCACAGCAGCATGCATGTGAAACACATAAATAGAGTATGCTTACCATCTGATGGTACATGAAGATGAAGTCAACACTTTTCAGGTTTGCCAAGGTCAGTGTACTGTGTTTGGAGTTTCCCTGTGAAGATCCTGCCACTGTTGCTGCTGACCCTGTCACCGGCCTTCTGTGCTGTCAGTGGTTGAGTGCACTTTTGGCGAGCAGTGTGTTGAAATACCTCTCTTGCCGTTCATGCACGGACATAATATTGTGTCAGTGTGCGGGACCAACAGAATCCCTGCGCTGCTACGGACGTGGCTGGGAACATTGCATAGCAGTGTGCTTATTGATGTAGAGAACATTAGGGATTTCAAAGATCAAAATAAACTTGGTTGGCACATATCTAGTACACATATATGTTTGAGTGCTTTTAAAAGGGACCTCCAATACTGTACTGTCCATTGTAAATGTATGTATGCGTGTCATGCATTAGTACTGAACACTGATCCATCTGTAATGGCACTTTGTGGCCTCCAACTGTGGCCACACAGAAGAGTGACTAAATGTAGCCACCAATCAGCAAGCGCTACCCAGGCGCTGAACCAAAAATGGGCCGGCTCCTATGCTTACATTCCTGCTTTTTCAAATAAAGATAGCGAGAGAACGAATAACATTTATATTAGGAGTAAAATAGAAAGTTGCTTAAAATGGCTGATCTTTCTGAATCATGAAAGAAAAACATGTGGGTTTTGTGTCTTTTTAAGCACCTGTTTTATTAAAAAAATGTCCCATTTGAAGTTAGGAGAAATGCTTAAAGTGACATTGTACTCTAGATTTTACTTTCACAAATGTTTTGTAGCTGATCCATTTATATAGCCCATCTAACCAAGACGTCTAACCAAGCCCCAAACTTTTAGACGTATACTGATGACTACAGATTCAGCTCCTGTCTCTACAATCTGTCTTTTCATATGCAGGGAAGGGGGGAGCGGAGTGTCTGCTTTTTTTTTCTTTTTTTTTTTTAAATAATTTTTTTATTGAGGTAGTCAGTAATAACATTAAAACAGAAAATATGTCCAGGCACGGATCAAAAGTAATAAAGACACTTATACAATTCTCATATAGTAAGTAAACGTGGGCTGAAACATTGGTGTACTAGTGTAGCAGTTGTTATCGCAATATCTAACCAGTAGAAGTGCTATGTATATATATCGATAAGAACTAGTGTCATAGAATATATAGCTATTTCAATAGCAGGAGAATAACAGTTGACATGAGTTATAACACCACTTCTGAAACCTTGAACATAAAATGTAAAACAATATATAGAAAACACGAGTGACTGGAGCATATAACAATGAAACCTCGATTTTTATATCATATAACTAATGATCCCTACCCCGAGGTAAGAGGTACTCTATAAACTAGAAATGGTGAGAGGTAGGGAGTTGGCTTTTGTCTGGCCTCACGTGGGCCTGAGTGTATGGGGGGGGGGGGATTCAGCGGGCAAGAGCTGCTCGAAATGGGGGGAGAAGGGAGGGCGGAGCCAGTTAGGATGATGGAAGGGTAAAAACTACAGGGCCATTAAACTTAATAGTGTAAAGAGCTCTAATATGGAGATTGGATATCAGCAGTGCTGTGGTCAATGACTATGCAAAATCTAGCAAAAAAGTCTTGGGTATGGACCAATGCATGGTCAGATCTGGTAACTGTAGTATATATAAAATAAATTTGATTAATGATAATGGTTTAAATTAGGCATATACAAGCTGTACCTATATACTAGAAGTATCGTATGAGACTTGCTACTATACACTAGCTGTATCTACATACTAGAGGCCCTATGTGAGACTTGTTACTATACTCAAGCTGTACCTTTATATTATAGGGTACTGTATTAGACTTATTACTATACACCAGCTGTACCTATATACTAGAGGCTCTTTATTAAGCTTGTTACTATACACACGCTGTACCCATTTACAAGAGGCACTGTATTATACTTATTACTATATCCAAGCTGTACCTATATACTAGAGGTACTGTATTAGACTTGGTACTATACACAAGCTATACCTATACACTAGAGGGCACTGTATCAGACTTGTTACTATACATAATCTGTATCTACATACTAGAGGCTCTAAATTATACTTGTTGCTATACACAAGCTGTACCTATATACTAGCGGCACTGTATTATACTAGTTACTACTATATACACAAACTGTACTTATTAACTAGAGACACTGTATTAGACTTGTGACTATACACAAGTTGTACCTATATACTAGGGGGCACTGTACTTGACTTGGGAGTATCTGCTTTTTATGTTTTACCAGTTCCTTTCAATGGGTGTCCCAGCCTAAACTTATCAACAGTGCTAAACTGAGAGATTCTAAGAAAGTTTTAAAAAGGTTTTATACTGGATTTTTATATCAGTATCTGTGCATATTCTTCTTTATAGTAGTGTCTATTACATGAAAATTGGGGTATGCTGTCGGCATTTATTGATGTGTGGTGGACATGATTCGCTACAATGGATCATGTCCGCCTGCACATTGGGAAATCTACCCCCATGTCAGCAGGTTATTACATCGGTTGTGTATTGTTATGCATTCAAATATTGTTTCTCATTATTCCTCAATAGTGATGTCGCGAACATAAAAATTTGGGTTCGCGAACGGCGTACGCGAACTTCCGCAAAAGTTTGCGAACCGGCGAACCGCCATAGACTTCAATAGGCAGGCGAATTTTAAAACCCACAGGGACTCTTTCTGGCCACTAACACCTGGACTGTTGCATGCCGGAGGGGGATCCATGGCAAAACTCCCATGGAAAATTACATAGTTGATGCAGAGTCTGGTTTTAATCCATAAAGGGCATAAATCACCTAACATTCCTAAATTGTTTGGAATAACGTGCTTTAAAACATCAGGTATGATGTTGTATCGATCAGGTAGTGTAAGGGTTACACCCGCTTCACAGTGCGCAGTGTAGGTGATATACCTGCCCTGACCATGCTTTGCAGACCAGGTATCAGTGGTCAGATGGACCCTTGCCCCAACACTGTGTGCCAGACATGCCATTATAGCAGACTTATATGGCTTTGGCGTTGCTTTTTGTTAATTAGAAGGCTGCTAAATGCCACTGCGCACCACACGTGTTTTATGCCCAGCAGTGAAGGGGTTAATTAGGGAGCATGTAGGCAGCTTGTAGAGTTAATTTTAGCCTAAGTGTAGTGTAGTAGACAACCCAAAGTATTGATCTAGGCCCATTTTGGTATATTTAATGCCACCATTTCACCGCCAAATGCGATCAAATAAAAAAAAATTGTTCACTTTTTCACAAACTTTAGGTTTCTCACAGAAATTATTTACAAACAACTTATGCAATTATGGCATAAATGGTTGTAAATGCTTCTCTGGGATACCCTTTGTTCAGAAATAGCAGACTTATATGGCTTTTGCCTTGCTTTTTTGGTAATTAGAAGGCTGCTAAATGCCACTGCGCACCACACGTGTTTTATGCCCAGCAGTGAAGGGGTTAATTAGGGAGCATGTAGGCAGCTTGTAGAGTTAATTTTAGCTTAAGTGTAGTGTAGTAGACAACCCAAAGTATTGATCTAGGCCCATTTTGGTATATATAATGCCACCATTTCACTGTCAAATGCGATCAAATAAAAAAAAATTGTTCACTTTTTCACAAACTTTAGGTTTCTCACAGAAATTATTTACAAACAACTTATGCAATTATGGCATAAATGGTTGTAAATGCTTCTCTGGAATCCCCTTTGTTCAGAAATAGCAGACTTATATGGCTTTGGCGTTGCTTTTTGGTAATTAGAAGGCAGCTAAATGCCACTGCGCACCACACGTGTTTTATGCCCAGCAGTGAAGGGGTTAATTAGGGAGCATGTAGGCAGCTTGTAGAGTTAATTTTAGCTTAAGTGTAGTGTAGTAGACAACCCAAAGTATTGATCTAGGCCCATTTTGGTATATTTCATGCCACCATTTCACCGCCAAATGCGATCAAACGCCAAATGCGATCAAATTTAAAAAAAACTTAAATTTTTTCGCAATTTTAGGTTTCTCACTGAAATTATTTACAAACAGCTTGTGCAATTATGGCACAAATGGTTGTAAATGCTTCTCTGGGATCCCCTTTGTTCAGAAATAGCAGACATATATGACTTTGGCGTTGCTTTCTGGTAATTAGAAAGCCCCTAAAAGCTGCTGCGCATCACACGTGTATTATGGCTAGCAGTGACGGGGTTAATTAGGTAGTGTGTAGGGAGCTTGCAGGGTTAATTTTAGCTTTAGTGTAGAGATCAGCCTTCCACCTGACACATCCCACCCCCTGATCCCTCCCAAACAGCTCCCTTCCCTCCCCCACCCCACAATTGTCTCTGCCAGTACTAAAATAAAAGGTTTTTTTTAAAAAAGTAATTTTTTTAGCATATTTACATATGCTGTGGTGTAGCATCCCCCCTTAGCCCCCAACCTCCCTGATCTCCCCCAAAACAGCTCTCTAACCCTCCCCATCTGCCTTATTGGCGGCCATCTTGGGTACTGGCAGCTGTCTGCTATTATTTCACAGTCAAAAAAGTGTTTGTTTTTTTAAATGTACACTACTGTTATACCAGATATGAGTGGTGGCACTGGGCAAGTGGGCACAGTATAGGCTGTGAGCCTGACACACACGCTGGCAGGCAGGCAACTGCAATTAGATTACACAGGGAAAAAAAAAAGCAGACTGATGTTCTAGCCCTAAAAAGGGCTTTTTGGGGTGCTGTCCTTACAGAAGAGATCAGATGAGTCCTTCAGGACTGTAGTGGACACTGAATACACTAGCCTAGCTATCGATTTCCCTATTAAATCAGCAGCAGCTACACTGTCCCTCCTCTCACTAAGAATGCAGCTTCCAAATGAATCTAAAATGGATGCTGTCCAGGAGGTGGGAGGGTCTGGGAGGGAGGGTCTGCTGCTGATTGGCTGTAATGTGTCTTCTGACTGTGAGGTACAGGGTCAAAGTTTACTAAATGATAAATGATAAACTATTCGCAACATCACTATTCCTCAAGATTTTGTGAAAAACTCACAACTTAAAATGTCTAACATAAATGTCACCTTTCCTCATAAATATACACACAGTACATATGAAGGAAGCATTCAAATAGTTTTTTTTTCCTTATAGTTTTCAATAATGGAGAGTTTGTATGTGATGTAAAGATTTGAAATAGGTCAGGCATGAAACAGCTGATAGGGAATGCGTTACTGAGATGACGTATCCAAGTGATGAAAACATTATTTTATTATTATGTCCTAATGAAACATTACAGCAGGGGCCCTTTCTGTCATGTGTTTACTTAACCATATTTCCTTTGTCATCGAGGACAGTTTTTGCAGATCACTTTGAGGCTTATTTATCATAGGTCTTGCGGACCTGATCCGACAGTGCGGATCAGGTCCGCAAGACCTCGCTGAATGTGGAGAGCAATACTCATTGCACCAGCAGCTTCCAAGAGCTGCTGGTGCAACGCCGCCCCCTGCAGACTCGCGGCCAATCGGCCGCCAGCAGGGAGGTGTCAATCAACCCGATCGTACTCGATCGGGTTGAATTCCGGCAATTCCTGTCCGCCTCATCAGAGCAGGCGGACAGGGTTATGGAGCAGCGGTCTTTAGCTCGCCAGAAACGCGGGGCGTCAAGCTCCATTCGGAGCTTGATAGATAGGCCCCTTTGTGTTTGTGTGTGTGTGTATATATGTATATATATATATATATATATATATATATATATATATATATATATGGTCAAAATAAGAAAAACAAATAGATGGGTTAATCCAGCACCAACTAAATTTAAACCAAATAACTAAATTAAATTAGTGTATAAAAATTCACAGGGAGCCACCAGATCAGATCAGAGAGAAGAGCATTTATTGAATAATAACCTCCTCTATAAATACCACATATGTATAGGATCAAATAACCAAAACAGGTAATATTAGTGAGTAATCCTAAAAACTAGGTAAAATATGGCCATATATAACATAATATACCGGTATATACTAAAATATATAAACAGTACACTCAATGTGACTAAGTCTAGACTATATCAAAAGTGCACAAGATATCATAAAAAGAAGCGATAATCATAAGGAATGATGTATAATAATGTTATAACAATACATATAATTCCACGCTTATACCAGCGTAAAGTATAGACATCTTGAAAGCATATGTTTAGTCTCCAATGTGCTCGTGTATTTGTATATGCAAAATAGTTCCATAGCAAAGCGAAGATGAATGTTAAGCACACAGTCACTTGTAAGTAATGCTTTAGAGCGACTTATTGTAGCGAAGATGAATGCTAAGCACACAGTCACTTGTAAGTAATGCTTTAGAGCGACTTATTGTAGCGAAGATGAATGCTAAGCACACAGTCACTTGTAAGTAATGCTTTAGAGCGACTTATTGTAGCGAAGATGAATGCTAAGCACACAGTCACTTGTAAGTAATGCTTTAGAGCGACTTATTGTAGCGAAGATGAATGCTAAGCACACAGTCACTTATAAGTAATGCTTTATAGCGACTTGTTGTAGCGAAGATGAATGCTAAGCACACAGTCACTTGTAAGTAATGCTTTAGAGCGACTTATTGTAGCGAAGATGAATGCTAAGCACACAGTCACTTGTAAGTAATGCTTTAGAGCGACTTGTTGTAGCGAAGATGAATGTTAAGCACACAGTCACTTATAAGTAATGCTTTAGAGCGACTTGTTGTAGCGAAGATGAATGTTAAGCACACAGTCACTTATAAGTAATGCTTTAGAGCGATTTGTTGTAGCGAAGATGAATGCTAAGCACACAGTCACTTGTAAGTAATGCTTTAGAGCGACTTGTTGTAGCGAAGATGAATGTTAAGCACACAGTCACTTATAAGTAATGCTTTAGAGCAACTTGTTGTAGCGAAGATGAATGCTAAGCACACAGTCACTTGTAAGTAATGCTTTAGAGCGACTTGTTGTAGCGAAGATGAATGCTAAGCACACAGTCACTTGTAAGTAATGCTTTAGAGCGACTTGTTGTAGCGAAGATGAATGCTAAGCACACAGTCACTTATAAGTAATGCTTTAGAGCGACTTATTGTAGCGAAGATGAATTCTAAGCACACAGTCACTTATAAGTAATGCTTTAGAGCGACTTGTTGTAGCGAAGATGAATGCTAAGCACACAGTCACTTATAAGTAATGCTTTAGAGCAACTTGTTGTAGCGAAGATGAATTCTAAGCACACAGTCACTTGTAAGTAATGCTTTAGAGCGACTTGTTGTAGCGAAGATGAATGTTAAGCACACAGTCACTTATAAGTAATGCTTTAGAGCGACTTGTAGTAGCGAAGATGAATTCTAAGCACACAGTCACTTGTAAGTAATGCTTTAGAGCGACTTGTTGTAGCGAAGATGAATGTTAAGCACACAGTCACTTGTAAGTAATGCTTTAGAGCGACTTGTTGTAGCGAAGATGAATGCTAAGCACACAGTCACTTGTAAGTAATGCTTTAGAGCGACTTATTGTAGCGAAGATGAATGTTAAGCACACAGTCACTTATAAGTAATGCTTTAGAGCGACTTGTTGTAGCAAAGATGAATTCTAAGCACACAGTCACTTGTAAGTAATGCTTTAGAGCGACTTGTTGTAGCGAAGATGAATGCTAAGCACACAGTCACTTATAAGTAATGCTTTAGAGCGACTTGTTGTAGCGAAGATGAATGCTAAGCACACAGTCACTTGTAAGTAATGCTTTAGAGCGATTTGTTGTAGCGAAGATGAATGCTAAGCACACAGTCACTTATAAGTAATGCTTTAGAGCGACTTGTTGTAGCGAAGATGAATGTTAAGCACACAGTCACTTGTAAGTAATGCTTTAGAGCGACTTGTTGTAGCGAAGATGAATGTTAAGCACACAGTCACTTATAAGTAATGCTTTAGAGCGACTTGTTGTAGCGAAGATGAATGTTAAGCACACAGTCACTTGTAAGTAATGCTTTAGAGCGACTTGTTGTAGCGAAGATGAATGCTAAGCACACAGTCACTTGTAAGTAATGCTTTAGAGCGATTTGTTGTAGCGAAGATGAATGCTAAGCACACAGTCACTTATAAGTAATGCTTTAGAGCGACTTGTTGTAGCGAAGATGAATGCTAAGCACACAGTCACTTATAAGTAATGCTTTAGAGCGACTTGTTGTAGCGAAGATGAATGTTAAGCACACAGTCACTTATAAGTAATGCTTTAGAGCGACTTGTTGTAGCGAAGATGAATGCTAAGCACACAGTCACTTGTAAGTAATGCTTTAGAGCAACTTGTTGTAGCGAAGATGAATTCTAAGCACACAGTCACTTGTAAGTAATGCTTTAGAGCGACTTGTTGTAGCGAAGATGAATGCTAAGCACACAGTCACTTGTAAGTAATGCTTTAGAGCGACTTGTTGTAGCGAAGATGAATGCTAAGCACACAGTCACTTATAAGTAATGCTTTAGAGCGACTTATTGTAGCGAAGATGAATGTTAAACACACAGTCACTTATAAGTAATGCTTTAGAGCGACTTATTGTAGCGAAGATGAATGTTAAGCACACAGTCACTTATAAGTAATGCTTTAGAGCGACTTGTTGTAGTGAAGATGAATGTTAAGCACACAGTCACTTGTAAGTAATGCTTTTAGAGCGACTTATTGTAGCGAAGATGAATGCTAAGCACACAGTCACTTGTAAGTAATGCTTTAGAGCAACTTGTTGTAGCGAAGATGAATGCTAAGCACACAGTCACTTGTAAGTAATGCTTTAGAGCGACTTGTTGTAGCGAAGATGAATGTTAAGCACACAGTCAATTGTAAGTAATGCTTTAGAGCCACTTGTTGTAGCGAAGATGAATGTTAAGCACACAGTCACTTGTAAGTAATGCTTTAGAGCGACTTGTTGTAGCGAAGATGAATGTTAAGCACACAGTCAATTGTAAGTAATGCTTTAGAGCGACTTGTTGTAGCGAAGATGAATGTTAAGCACACAGTCACTTGTAAGTAATGCTTTAGAGCGACTTGTTGTAGCGAAGATGAATGTTAAGCACACAGTCACTTGTAAGTAATGCTTTAGAGCCACTTGTTGTAGCGAAGATGAATGTTAAGCACACAGTCACTTGTAAGTAATGCTTTAGAGCGACTTGTTGTAGCGAAGATGAATGCTAAGCACACAGTCACTTGTAAGTAATGCTTTAGAGCGACTTGTTGTAGCGAAGATGAATGCTAAGCACACAGTCACTTGTAAGTAATGCTTTAGAGCGACTTATTGTAGCGAAGATGAATGTTAAGCACACAGTCACTTGTAAGTAATGCTTTAGAGCAACTTGTTGTAGCGAAGATGAATGTTAAGCACACAGTCACTTGTAAGTAATGCTTTAGAGCGACTTGTTGTAGTGAAGATGAATGCTAAGCACACAGTCACTTGTAAGTAATGCTTTAGAGCGACTTATTGTAGCGAAGATGAATGTTAAGCACACAGTCACTTGTAAGTAATGCTTTAGAGCGACTTATTGTAGCGAAGATGAATGCTAAGCACACAGTCACTTGTAAGTAATGCTTTAGAGCAACTTGTTGTAGCGAAGATGAATTCTAAGCACACAGTCACTTGTAAGTAATGCTTTAGAGCAACTTGTTGTAGCGAAGATGAATTCTAAGCACACAGTCACTTATAAGTAATGCTTTAGAGCGACTTGTTGTAGCGAAGATGAATGTTAAGCACACAGTCACTTGTAAGTAATGCTTTAGAGCAACTTGTTGTAGCGAAGATTAATTCTAAGCACACAGTCACTTGTAAGTAATGCTTTAGAGCGACTTGTTGTAGCGAAGATGAATGTTAAGCACACAGTCACTTATAAGTAATGCTTTAGAGCGACTTGTTGTAGCGAAGATGAATGTTAAGCACACAGTCACTTGTAAGTAATGCTTTAGAGCGACTTATTGTAGCGAAGATGAATGTTAAGCACACAGTCACTTGTAAGTAATGCTTTAGAGCGATTTGTTGTAGCGAAGATGAATGCTAAGCACACAGTCACTTGTAAGTAATGCTTTAGAGCGACTTATTGTAGCGAAGATGAATGTTAAGCACACAGTCACTTGTAAGTAATGCTTTAGAGCGATTTGTTGTAGCGAAGATGAATGCTAAGCACACAGTCACTTGTAAGTAATGCTTTAGAGCGATTTGTTGTAGCGAAGATGAATGCTAAGCACACAGTCACTTGTAAGTAATGCTTTAGAGCGACTTATTGTAGCGAAGATGAATGTTAAGCACACAGTCACTTGTAAGTAATGCTTTAGAGCAACTTGTTGTAGCGAAGATGAATTCTAAGCACACAGTCACTTGTAAGTAATGCTTTAGAGCGACTTGTTGTAGCGAAGATGAATGTTAAGCACACAGTCACTTGTAAGTAATGCTTTAGAGCAACTTGTTGTAGCGAAGATGAATGTTAAGCACACAGTCACTTGTAAGTAATGCTTTAGAGCGACTTGTTGTAGCGAAGATGAATGCTAAGCACACAGTCACTTGTAAGTAATGCTTTAGAGCAACTTGTTGTAGCGAAGATGAATGTTAAGCACACAGTCACTTGTAAGTAATGCTTTAGAGCGACTTGTTGTAGCGAAGATGAATGCTAAGCACACAGTCACTTGTAAGTAATGCTTTAGAGCAACTTGTTGTAGCGAAGATGAATGTTAAGCACACAGTCACTTGTAAGTAATGCTTTAGAGCGATTTGTTGTAGCGAAGATGAATGCTAAGCACACAGTCACTTGTAAGTAATGCTTTAGAGCGACTTGTTGTAGCGAAGATGAATGTTAAGCACACAGTCACTTGTAAGTAATGCTTTAGAGCGACTTGTTGTAGCGAAGATGAATGTTAAGCACACAGTCACTTATAAGTAATGCTTTAGAGCGACTTGTTGTAGCGAAGATGAATGTTAAGCACACAGTCACTTATAAGTAATGCTTTAGAGCGACTTGTTGTAGCGAAGATGAATGTTAAGCACACAGTCACTTATAAGTAATGCTTTAGAGCGACTTGTTGTAGCGAAGATGAATGTTAAGCACACAGTCACTTGTAAGTAATGCTTCAGAGCGACTTATTGTAGCGAAGATGAATGTTAAGCACACAGTCACTTGTAAGTAATGCTTTAGAGCGACTTGTTGTAGCGAAGATGAATGCTAAGCACACAGTCACTTGTAAGTAATGCTTTAGAGCGACTTATTGTAGCGAAGATGAATGTTAAGCACACAGTCACTTATAAGTAATGCTTTAGAGCGACTTGTTGTAGCGAAGATGAATTCTAAGCACACAGTCACTTGTAAGTAATGCTTTAGAGCGACTTGTTGTAGCGAAGATGAATGCTAAGCACACAGTCACTTATAAGTAATGCTTTAGAGCGACTTGTTGTAGCGAAGATGAATGCTAAGCACACAGTCACTTGTAAGTAATGCTTTAGAGCGATTTGTTGTAGCGAAGATGAATGCTAAGCACACAGTCACTTATAAGTAATGCTTTAGAGCGACTTGTTGTAGCGAAGATGAATGTTAAGCACACAGTCACTTGTAAGTAATGCTTTAGAGCGACTTGTTGTAGCGAAGATGAATGTTAAGCACACAGTCACTTATAAGTAATGCTTTAGAGCGACTTGTTGTAGCGAAGATGAATGTTAAGCACACAGTCACTTGTAAGTAATGCTTTAGAGCGATTTGTTGTAGCGAAGATGAATGTTAAGCACACAGTCACTTGTAAGTAATGCTTTAGAGCGACTTGTTGTAGCGAAGATGAATGTTAAGCACACAGTCACTTATAAGTAATGCTTTAGAGCGACTTGTTGTAGCGAAGATGAATGTTAAGCACACAGTCACTTGTAAGTAATGCTTTAGAGCGACTTGTTGTAGCGAAGATGAATGTTAAGCACACAGTCACTTGTAAGTAATGCTTTAGAGCGACTTGTTGTAGCGAAGATGAATGTTAAGCACACAGTCACTTGTAAGTAATGCTTTAGAGCGACTTATTGTAGCGAAGATGAATGTTAAGCACACAGTCACTTGTAAGTAATGCTTTAGAGCGACTTGTTGTAGCGAAGATGAATGTTAAGCACACAGTCACTTGTAAGTAATGCTTTAGAGCGACTTGTTGTAGCGAAGATGAATGTTAAGCACACAGTCACTTGTAAGTAATGCTTTAGAGCGACTTGTTGTAGCGAAGATGAATGCTAAGCACACAGTCACTTGTAAGTAATGCTTTAGCGCGACTTGTTGTAGCGAAGATGAATGTTAAGCACACAGTCACTTGTAAGTAATGCTTTAGAGCGACTTGTTGTAGCGAAGATGAATGCTAAGCACACAGTCACTTGTAAGTAATGCTTTAGAGCGACTTGTTGTAGCGAAGATGAATGCTAAGCACACAGTCACTTGTAAGTAATGCTTTAGAGCGACTTGTTGTAGCGAAGATGAATGTTAAGCACACAGTCACTTGTAAGTAATGCTTTAGAGCAACTTGTTGTAGCGAAGATGAATTCTAAGCACACAGTCACTTATAAGTAATGCTTTAGAGCGACTTGTTGTAGCGAAGATGAATTCTAAGCACACAGTCACTTGTAAGTAATGCTTTAGAGCGACTTGTTGTAGCGAAGATGAATTCTAAGCACACAGTCACTTGTAAGTAATGCTTTAGAGCGACTTGTTGTAGCGAAGATGAATTCTAAGCACACAGTCACTTGTAAGTAATGCTTTAGAGCGACTTGTTGTAGCGAAGATGAATTCTAAGCACACAGTCACTTATAAGTAATGCTTTAGAGCGACTTGTTGTAGCGAAGATGAATTCTAAGCACACAGTCACTTGTAAGTAATGCTTTAGAGCGACTTGTTGTAGCGAAGATGAATTCTAAGCACACAGTCACTTGTAAGTAATGCTTTAGAGCGACTTATTGTAGCGAAGATGAATGTTAAGCACACAGTCACTTGTAAGTAATGCTTTAGAGCGACTTGTTGTAGCGAAGATGAATGTTAAGCACACAGTCACTTGTAAGTAATGCTTTAGAGCGACTTGTTGTAGCGAAGATGAATGTTAAGCACACAGTCACTTGTAAGTAATGCTTTAGAGCGACTTGTTGTAGCGAAGATGAATGCTAAGCACACAGTCACTTGTAAGTAATGCTTTAGAGCGACTTGTTGTAGCGAAGATGAATGTTAAGCACACAGTCACTTGTAAGTAATGCTTTAGAGCGACTTGTTGTAGCGAAGATGAATGCTAAGCACACAGTCACTTGTAAGTAATGCTTTAGAGCGACTTGTTGTAGCGAAGATGAATGCTAAGCACACAGTCACTTGTAAGTAATGCTTTAGAGCGACTTGTTGTAGCGAAGATGAATGTTAAGCACACAGTCACTTGTAAGTAATGCTTTAGAGCAACTTGTTGTAGCGAAGATGAATTCTAAGCACACAGTCACTTATAAGTAATGCTTTAGAGCGACTTGTTGTAGCGAAGATGAATTCTAAGCACACAGTCACTTGTAAGTAATGCTTTAGAGCGACTTGTTGTAGCGAAGATGAATTCTAAGCACACAGTCACTTGTAAGTAATGCTTTAGAGCGACTTGTTGTAGCGAAGATGAATTCTAAGCACACAGTCACTTGTAAGTAATGCTTTAGAGCGACTTGTTGTAGCGAAGATGAATTCTAAGCACACAGTCACTTATAAGTAATGCTTTAGAGCGACTTGTTGTAGCGAAGATGAATTCTAAGCACACAGTCACTTGTAAGTAATGCTTTAGAGCGACTTGTTGTAGCGAAGATGAATGTTAAGCACACAGTCACTTATAAGTAATGCTTTTAGAGCGACTTATTATAGCATAGACAAAAGTGAAGCAGACACAGGCGAAAAAGCACAAGGAATCCTGAGTGCATAAGCGGACAAAAAGAAGTCAGCACAGCGTCCATAAACAAATGAACAAGAGACCGGGTTTTTCAAGGCTAATAGCCTACAGCTCACCAGACCAGGTTTTTTGTTCCTCTTAACGATACTGCGGTAAAGCGGTCTGAGCTGCCCCTCCGTCTCCTTCTCCGATAAACTGTGTGATCCACTGCAACTCCCCTGAAAAAGACAGTACAGGCCGATATCATCCCAAGTTGGCGTCCCACGCCTCCAGCTTCACAGATTCACATATGAATACAGTAATAGTGAATTAACCTTTCTTGATCTCAAGATTATGAAGAAGGGTAATGTTCTTATCACTGAATCCTATAGGAAACCAGCGTCTGCAAATACATTATTGTTGGCTAGCAGTCATCATCCAAAATGTCAGATTGAATCCATTCCTGTGGGGCAGCTTCTCAGACATCGTAGAAACTGTTCCACAGATGATGGATTTAGACTTCAGGCAGTTGATCAAACAAAGAGATTTATAGCAAGAGGTCACCCGACAAAATGTGTTAAGGAGGGCTATAAAAGAGCTAAGGCGTCAGATAGAGAAACCTTACTATATAAGGACAAGGAATGCAAACAGCCCATTGTAAGATATACTTCGGTATATAATGATAGATGGCAGGATATAAGAGTCGTATTAAAGAAACATTGGAATTTACTCACTCTAGACCCAGAGGTAAAAGAAATTGTGGGGGAATATCCCTCAATAACTGCAAAAAAAAGTGCCTTCATTGAAAGACAAACTTGTAGCCAGTCATTTTGTAAATAAAGATTTAAATGAGAACTGGTTAGCAAAAAAGAAAAAAGAGAATGGATCCTTTATTTGCAGAGAATGTATTATCTGTGAGTTTATGATTAAAGGCAACAAAATTGTCAATTTGGAAGGTAGAGCATTTAGAATAAAGGGACACATAACATGTAAGAGCATTGGAGTGGTTTATATGGTGACGTGTTCCTGTCCGAAATTCTACATAGGAAAAACCTATAGGGAATTACACGAAAGAATAAAAGAGCATAGGAGAGATATCTTGAATGAAAATATTAAAACTAGTGGAATTGCTCGACATTTTCAGGAACATCATAATAGTTTGGATACTGATTTTAGATGGATGGGTTTGGAATTGATAGATTTAAAGGATAGAGGTGGAGATATTGACCAGGCATTATTGAAGGCAGAATGTAAATGGATATATAATATGTAATTCCTTAAAACCTAATGACCTTAATGAAGAAATCAATTATGCACCTTTCCTCAGTTAAAAGGTCACCCATTATACTATAAATTATTAAAAGTAAAAAAGTAAAATTGTTTCCAACATTACTTATATACCTGCATATGTTCCATCTGATCAGGTTTCTAAAAAATAGAAATTAATTATGCTCCTTTTCTCAGCTATAATATGGATCTATTATACTATCAAAATTAAAAATGTTCCCAATGTTACTTATATACCTGCATATGCTCTATTTGACTAGGTCTCTATAATATAGATAACTTTGGGTTTAATGATTAAAGTTTGTAAATAGTAAATATAAGCGTAGTATGGTTTTCCTAATAATTGATGTCCTATTATAAGTTGAATTTTAGTTAACATTTAATACTTTGTTTCGAATTCCCACTCTCTTGTGAATTATATGTATTTATTTAGATATAGGAATATAACTGTTTATTTTTGTGAATAAGCTTGATTAATATGTGTGAGTTTTATGAGTAATCCAATTTAGTATATTTCACCGGAATTAATCATGAGATGGCTATATAAGTTGCCTACATGCAACCAATGGTATGACGCTTGAAAAAGCCCAACACTAATTACTAAGGGTGAAACGCGCGTAGCGTGAAGGTCACGCCTCTGTGAAGTTGGAGGCGTGGGACGCCAACTTGGGATGATATCGGCCTGTACTGTCTTTTCAGGTGAATTGCAGCGGATCACACAGTTTATCGGAGAAGGAGACGGAGGGGCAGCTCAGACCGATTTGACCGCAGTATTGTTAAGAGGAACACAAAACCTGGTCTGGTGAGCTGTAGGCTATTAGCCTTGAAAAACCCGGTCTCTTGTTCATTTGTTTATGGACGTTGTGCTGACTTCTTTCTGTCCGCTTATGCACTCAGGATTCCTTGTGCTTTTTCGCCTGTGTCTGCTTCACTTTTGTCTATGCTATAATAAGTCACTCTAAAAGCATTACTTACAAGTGACTGTGTGCTTAGCATTCAAAGTGTGACACAAGCTGCACCATAAGCAACGTAATTTTATTACAGCTTCAAAAAATGCTCAGTGAGATGCCCTTTACAGAGTGCAACTGTGTAGCTGAAAAAAAGTACACTTGCAAAAGTAATAATTACCTAAACAGACGTCTGTTGTATTATATATACTGTATACTGTCACACCGCGCTGCTCTAACCGTTGCTAGGGGCGCGGCGTCTCCTTCCCTACTCGTTGCCAGGGGCTGTGTCGGGTCCGAATGCGTGCGGCGCTGACGTCATCTCCGCACACTCCTCTCTCTCAGATGCCGGTCTGGATTCCTGTGGCGCGAATCTGCGCCTATGTAAGTCTCTCAGTAACGATCTATCACTGCCCAAGTATAGGTGTTACTTTGTGTGCTCCTGGGTGTGATAGATCGTTACTACTGTATTACCTTAATGTGTTTGAACCCTGCCTGTCTGACTACTCTGCCTGTTATACCCCTAAATTGCTGGACTGAAATACTGCTGCTGAACCCTTCCTGTTTGACTACTCTGCCTGTTTAACCCCTAATTTGCTGGATTGATATACTGCTGCTGAACCCTGCCTGTCTGACTACTCTGCTTATTAACCCCTGTTGTTCTGGATTGCCTCTTTGTTGCCGAACCCTGCCTGCCTGACCATTCTAGTGGTGTGCCCTTGGACTGCTTTACCGTTGACATACCCTGCCTGGCTGACCATTCTAGTGGTTTTTCCTTGGACTGCTTTACTGTTGCCAAATCCTGTATGTCTGACCATTCTAGTGATTTGCCTTGGACTGCTCTGCCGTTGCCGCTGGGGACTGTCCTGCCTGTGGTGAGTGCCGCCTTACTCATCTTACTAACTTTCTCTACTCTGGGATATTCCCTATCATTCCGGCTCAATGCTGGGATAACAAGACTACTGGCCGAGTTTGGTCTGATAGAGGAGTATCCCACGAGCATTACATATACTATACATAACATAAACATATTATGGCATGCCAAAACATTGGAAAAAATACATACATACACACTTTGATCAATAATCAGTGCTTGGTATAAAACACAGGGAGCACATAAGTGCCGTGGCACGCTCTCTTAAAATGTCCCAAATGTAGACAAGATCATAAAGTGAATGTTAGTAGGTATACGGAGCACTTAGTGCAACCGCACGCTCCAGATCCATTAATGGAAATGTATACAGACAGTTTCTGTGCAGCACAGAGAAAGCTTATCAATTTACAACTTCTCCGGTAGTGGGGCAAATTCCCTGATACCTCCTTTCTTGAGGTCTTTCCCAGGACCCTGTATCCAGGCTGTATAATAACCACTTGTACTTTAGACAGGTGTACCTCCTCACAACTGCGATTAAGCTCAACCCTGTATCCGCTTGCGAGCATTTATTCTACTCGCCGAACACACATTCAGCATGGAGGGCTTGGTTCGCATCTGACCAACAGCTCACAGGTGAGTATCGATTGCGGAAATGATGACGCGTTTCACCCCTCCCCTCAATGGGCTATCTTAGGGGCTTCGTCAGATAGCAATCTGGTTCCGTCTCCTTGCTTAAATAGCCCTTAATTGAGCTTGCTTATATATATACTCTAGTAATTCCTTGTGCAATAATGCATACATACATGGTTCTTTCATGTGTTTTAGTAAACAATAAATACATTAGGCACAAATCTATAGGCTCATATATTCTGCTTAGTCAGATTATGAGACTTTTTCTATGCTGCCTGCAAGACATTAAAGTGATGGTAAATCCAAGCGTTTAACAAACGCTAGGATTTACCATCACTAAAAATAAAGTGGAGTTTAAGTGAAGAGCTATGTAAAAAAAAGAGTGCAAAACTTACCCTTTCTGTGCCGTTGCACAGTGCTAAACTCAGCAGTTCCGGCCACCCACGGCACATCGCTCTCCTTCAGTGAGGTGGTGTTTGCACATCTGAAGCAATAGCCGTGCATGTCAACTGACAGTGTCACCTCATTGGTAGAAGAGCGATGTGCTGTGGGGGGCCGGATCTGCAGAGTTTAGCACTGTGCAATGGCACAGAAAATGTGAGTTTAGCACCCTTTTTTTTACATATCTCATCACTTAAAATGCATAGGTATTTTTGTGGAGGCATTATAAGTACATTGATTGTATGTACAACAGTCTTCTCAATATTTTACATTTTCATATGTATGTATAATTAGACATAATCACTCAGGTGCAGCTCTGCACCAAGTGTGATAATAAATGCGTAGCTGTATGTACATGCAGATAATCATCATATATAACCTGTCTAATTTCCCATACAAGAGCTGTCTGCTTTGATTTATTACAATCAAGTTGACAAGGTAAGCTCCTCCGAACAGACAAAGCACTGTCCTAGTTCAGTTCTGAATTTCTGTATTATCCCTGACTAAGCTTAAAGGCTGTGTATACAGCTATGCTATCATCCTGTGTAAACGCAGATATGTTCCAAAGTTCTCTAAAGGATTTTAAGGCTAACTTATGGCTAGGGATGGGAGAATGTGTTTATATCCGAATTCGAATGTTAGAACGAATGTTATTGTAGAAATTCGATTTACATAATAGAATGTTGATAAGAACGAATATTCTTAAAAATTCGATTTTCAAATGTTATTTACAGTTTTCGAATGTCACATTCGAATTCGAATGTCACATTCGAATTCGAATGTTACATTCAAATATAACATTTGAATTCGAATATTACATTTATAAAACACAGTATTAGACTAGAAATACTATTTCGAATTCGAATGTCACATTCGAATCGAATATCACATTCGAATCGAATATCACATTTAAAACACAGTATTAGACTAGAAATACTATTTCAAATTCGAATGTGACATTCGAATTCGAATGTAGCATTCAAATTCGAATATTACATTTATTAAACACAGTTGTAGACTAGAAATACTATTTCAAATTAGAATATTACATTTCGAAATTGAATGAATACATAGCTAAACATTCTATTATTCGAATTTTCGTTTTCGAATTTTTCAATAAAATTCGAAAACGAAAATTCGAAAATAGAATGTTAGAATGTTATATAAACATTCGAAATTCGATTCGAACGAACGAATGTATCAAAATTCGTTTTAAATTTTGAATTTTTAGAAACATTCGCCCATCCCTAGTGTGAACCTCTGGTATCCACAAAGCTATTCTTATCAATTTTCTTCCGATAATTACAGATAATAATCTTATTGCTGCTATCCTTGGAAAGAGTCAAATCTAGAAATTATGATTCTTTCTTTGGAATGGTTTCCAGTAAACTGCAAATTATAATTATTCGAATTGATATAGTTAGTGAAATTATGTATAGATTTCTCATCACCCTTCCATAGAAAAATCACATAGTCAATATATCTAAAATATCTAGATATGTGGTTATCAAATTGGTTTTTATTCCATATGTGGTGTGTGATGGACTGCCTGGTACCCCGAATGAGTACCTCCGTCAGAACACTTCCCTTGTCCTGGACATCCCTTTATCCAGAGCAATAGCTCCTCGTATCTCCCTTTGACCTAAGTTTAAAGTTATAGAGGTGAAAAGAACTGAGGCAACACTCAGGGGTCTGAACACAAAATGAACACTTTATTTAAAACCAGAACACAGATTTATACACCCTGGCATTCCAGAGTCACAGAGTGACAGTAAAGCAAACATGAACAATACATCAAACCTCTAACAATTGTCTATTCACAGGTAAAACAGATTAACATATCAAGTTAATTAACTAGGGAAGAAAGTTTACTCAGACAATCTGATTTTGAGAAGTCTAGTTAACATAATCACACAGGAACACAATCAGTTTACCCAGACAGACTCCTGAGACACAATCAGATCTGAAACGTTAATAAAATACATCTTATTACAAAATATAAAAACAGCTCTTCTGAACTATTAAGTCATTTATGCCCACTTGGTTTATAGAGTCACAATTGCTCCCACAAGGGGCACTCACACCCTGTACCCATCCTGTATTAATGGATACAGCGTGACGTGGACATAAGACAGAGTTATGAAAGTTCATAGGGTGTCCAGCATATAAAATTCCACATTTCCATGCAGTCTCTGGGTATCCTTAAGTCCATGTTCCCCCTGCCCAAAGAATGTTCCATAACAGGCCCTCAGATCTTAGTGACTCACGTCACATGGTGTAACTCAAAATCATTTATAAAAATAATTGCGTACGATGGGTCAAAAGTAGTCCCCCATCGCCGTTTCCTTTAGTTGTAAAAAAGACTTATTTTCAAATGTGAAATAATTATGTTGTAAAATGAATGCAATAGAATTAATAATAAATTTAAGGTGCTTGTCTGGGATGTCATAACTGCAGAATGCCTCTTCAATGGCCTTCACGCCTTTATCGTGTAGAACGGTTGTGTACAATGACGCCACATCGAATGTAACTGAATGGAAATTTTCTTCCCAGTCCACCTCCTCAAATAATTTAATAACATTAGTAGTGTCCTTTTGAAAAGCATTAGTTTTTCTGACTATGGGCTGTAAATAATAATTAACGTTGTGACACAAGGACCCTATTCCTGAAATAATGGGTCTCCCTGGAGGATTGATAGGGTCCTTGTGTACCTTTGGTAGATGATAGAACTCACTCATAGGGCCTATTTATAAATATGCGAGCGGACATGATCCGATATTGCGGATCATGTCCGCTGCACATCGATAAATGCCGACAGCATACGCTCTCTGCATTTATCATTGCACCAGCAGTTCTTGTGAACTGCTGGTGCAATACCACCCCCTGCAGATTCTCGGCCAATCGGCTGCTAGCAGGGAGTGTCAATCAACCCGATCGTATTGGATCGGGTTGATTTCCTGCAATATCTGTCCGCCGTCTCAAAACAGGTGGACAGGTTATGGAGCAGTGGTCATAACTTGTGTTTCTGGCGAGCCTGAAGGTTCGCCAGAAACACGGGGCACCAAGTTCCATACAGAGCTTGATAAATAGGCCCCAGAGTGGGGGAGGGTTGATTAATAAAATTGTATTCATCTTGAATAACAATTTCCTGATCTTTAGCAGTCTGAATCAACATTCTTAACTCTGAGGTGAATTGAATGTGATAATAGACATATATTGGAAAGTTATTTAAAACTGCAAGCTCTATCTGAATCATAAAAATACATTTTGCAATTTTAAGCATCTTTCTAATTTACAAATATTATCAATTTTATTGGTTCTCTTGCTATCGTTATTTGAAAAAACAGGAATCTAAGCTAAGGAGCTGGCCCGTTTTTGGTTCAGCACCTTGGATAGCGCTTGCTAATTGGTGGGTACCTTTAGCCACCAATAAGCAAGCGCAACCCAGGTGCTGAACAAAAAATTGACCGGCTCAATAGATTAGATTCCGGATTTTTCAAATAAAGATACCAAGAGAACAAAGAAAAATTGATAATAGGAGTAAATTAGAAAGTTGCTTAAAATTGCATGCTCTATCTGAACCATGAAAAAAAAAGATTGGGTTGTATCCCTTTAAATTCCCTTTACAATGGAATCTGGCTACTCTGGAAGTTTTGAGGAAAATATCTTCACTTTTACACAGATTTGTAGAGATTCTGCATCACTTTCAAATGATTTAGATCATGGGTAACATTTCTTTAAATCCATATAGTTTGATGATGTTTGTTCTAGGGCAGAGTCTATAGTGGTCTTCATTTGATGCCTGTAATGGATTAGGGTGGGATTTAGAGTGCTGTGCAGGCTTATAGGGCATAGATTTTTTTTTTATATATAAATAATTTTTTATTGAGATATTTGTCAAATACATACAGAAAGAAAGAAGTGTCCATAACTATAGGGCATAGATTTAACCATCCATTGGCTCTATCCCCTGGTCATTTTTGCAAGCCCTGGTCACAGAGCCACTGAAAAACATAATTTATGTAAGAACTTACCTGATAAATTATTTTCTTTCATATTGGCAAGAGTCCATGAGCTAGTGACGTATGGGATATACAATCCTACCAGGAGGGGCAAAGTTTCCCAAACCTCAAAATGCCTATAAATACACCCCTCACCACACCCACAATTCAGTTTAACGAATAGCCAAGCAGTGGGGTGATAAAGAAAGGAGTAGAAAGCGTCAACAAAGGAAATTTGGAAATAATTGTGCTTTATACAAAAAAAAAATCATAACCACCATAAAAAGGGTGGGCCTCATGGACTCTTGCCAATATGAAAGAAATAAATTTATCAGGTAAGTTCTTACATAAATTATGTTTTCTTTCATGTAATTGGCAAGAGTCCATGTGCTGTCAGAGATCCCCAAACAGCTCCCCAACCTGAAAGACTCGCATCTGTTGAGATCACAGTCCAGGTTGGCCAAACAAAAGAAGCCCCTTGAACCAAACGATGGTGATCTATCCACCATGTCAGACAGTGTCGTACAATGGGATTCAAGGATATTAATTGTGATATCTTTGTATAATCCCTGCACCATTGATTCAGCATGCAAAACTGTAGAGGTCTCATGTGAAAACGAGCAAAGGGGATCGCGTCCAATGCTGCAGTCATGAGACCTAAAACTTCCATGCACATAGCCACTGAAGGGAATGACTGAGACTGAAGGTCCCGGCATGCTGCGACCAATTTTAAATGTCTTTTGTCTGTTAGAGACAGAGTCATGGACACTGAATCTATCTGGAAGCCTAAAAAGGTAACCCTTGTCTGAGGAATCAAGAAACTTTTTGGTAAATTGATCCTCCAACCATGTTTCCGAAGAAACAACACTAGTTGATTTGTGTGAGATTCTGCAGTATGTAAAGACTGAGCTAGTACCAAGATATCGTCCAAATAAGGAAACACTGCAATACCCTGTTCTCTGATTACAGATAGTAGGGCACCCAGAACCTTTGAAAAGATTCTTGGAGCTGTTGCTAGGCCAAATGGAAGAGGAACAAATTGGTAATGCTTGTCTAGAAAAGAGAATCTCAGAAACTGATAATGTTCTGGATGAATCGGAATATGAAGGTATGCATCCTGCAAGTCTATTGTGGACATATAATGTCCTTGCTGAACAAAAGGCAGAATAGTCCTTATAGTCACCATCTTGAAAGTTGGTACTCTTACATAACGATTCAAAATTTTTAGATCCAAAACTGGTCTGAATAAATTTTCTTTCTTTGGTACAATGAATAGGTTTGAATAAACCCCCAAACCTTGTTCCTGAGGAGGAACTGGCATGATTACCCCTGAAGACTCCAGGTCTGAAACACACTTCAGAAAAGCCTGAGCTTTTACTGGATTTACAGGGATGCGTGAGATAAAAAATCTTCTCACAGGAGGTCTTACTTTGAATCCTATTCGATACCCCTGAGAGACAATGCTCTGAATCCAATGATTTTGGACAGATTTTATCCAAAAATCCTTGAAAAACCTTAATCTGCCCCCTACCAGCTGAGCTGGAATGAGGGCCGCACCTTCATGAGGACTTAGGGGCTGATTTTGGTTTCCTAAATGGCTTGGATTTATTCCAATTTGAGGAAGGCTTCCAATTGGAAGCAGATTCCTTGGGGGGAGGATTGAGTTTTTGCTCCTTATTCTGACGAAAGTAACGAAAACGGTTAGAACCCTTAGATTTACCCTTAGGTTTTTTTATCCTGAGGCAAAAAAACTCCTTTTCCCCCAGTGATAGTTGAAATAATAGAATCCAACTGAGAACCAAATAAATTATTACCTTGGAAAGAAAGAGATAGTAATCTAGATTTAGATGTCATATCAGCACTCCAAGACTTAAGCCACAAAGCTCTTCTAGCTAATACAGCTAAAGACATGGATCTAACATCAATTTTGATAATATCAAAAATGGCATCACAAATAAAATGATTAGCATGTTGCAGTAAGCGAACAACGCTAGATATGTCAGAATCCAATTCATGTTGCGCTACATTTTCCAACCAGAAAGTTGATGCAGCCGCAACATCAGCCAAAGAAATAGCAGGTCTGAGAAGATGACCTGAATATAAATAGGCCTTCCTTAGATAAGATTCAAGCTTCCTATCTAAAGGATCCTTAAAGGAAGAACTATCTTCCATAGGAATAGTGGTACGTTTAGCAAGAGTAGAAATAGCCCCATCAACTTTGGGGATTTTTTCCCAAAACTCTATAGATTTTGCTGGTAAAGGATACAATTTTTTAAACCTTGAAGAAGGAATAAAAGAAGTACCTGGCTTATTCCATTCCCTAGAAATCATATCAGAAATAGCCTCAGGAATGGGAAAAAAAACCCTGGAGAAACCACAGGAGGTTTAAAAACAGCATTTAAACGTTTATTAGACTGAACGTCAGTAGGACTGGTTACCTCAATATCCAAAGTAATTAACACTTCTTTTAATAAAGAACACATATACTCTATTTTAAATAAATAAGTAGATTTGTCAGTGTCAATGTCTGAGGAAGGATCTTCTGAATCAGATAGATCCTCATCAGAAGAGGATAAATTATTATGTTGTTGGTCATTTGAAATTTCATCAGCTAAATGAGAAGTTTTAAAAGACCTTTTACGTTTATTAGAAGGTGGAAATGCAGACAAAGCCTTCATAATAGAATCAGAAACAAATTCTTTAAAATTTACAGGTATATCATGCACATTAGAAGTTAAAGGAACTGCAACTGGCAATGTACTATTACTGATGGAAACACTATCTGCATGTAAAAGTTTATCATGACAACTATTACAAATGACATTCGGTGGAATAATTTCTACAATTTTACAACAAATGCACTTAGCTTTGGTAGAACTGATGTCAGGCAGCAATGTTCCAGCAGAAACTTCTGAGGCAGGATCAGATTGGGACATCTTGCACAATGTAAGAGAAAAAACAACATATAAAGCAAAATAATCTATTTCCTTATATGACAGTTTCAGGAATGGGAAAAAAATGCAAATAGCATAGGCCTCTGATAGCAAAAAACAAGAGGCAAACATACAAGGGGTATTGAAATAATGAAAAAAAAAAAACAATAACAGGAAATGACACACTCGCGTCACTAATGATTCCGCCGTGTGAAAGGTCTCGGCGTCACGTATGACGCCGGAAATGACGAAGTTGCGTCATAAACGTTTTGTTTCGCGCCAAAAAAAATTCGCGCCAAGAATGACGCAATAAAGTTTAGCATTTGACGCACCCGCTGGCCTAATACCCGCAATAGCAAGAAGTAGTCAATTGAAAAAAAGACTAAACCCTAGGTAAGAAATACATTTCTTAAAATGTTTAAATTCCCCAAATTTGAAACTGACAGTCTGCTGAAGGAAATACATGAACCTGACTCATGGCAAATATAAGTACAATACATATATTTAGAACTTTATATAAATGCATAAAGTGCCAAACCATAGCTGAGGTGTCTTAAGTAATAAAAAACATACTTACCAAAAGACACCCAGCCACATATAGCAGATAGCCAAACCAGTACTAAAACAGTTATTAGTAGAGGTAATGGTAAATTGAGAGTATATCGTCAATCTGAAAAGGGAGGTAGGAGATGAATCAGGGGCAAAACTACAGGGGGTGCAGAGGTCGCAGGTGGGACTGGGCCCCTGAGGGTGGAGGCCCAGCTTAAAAAAAAAAAAAATTTCTTTTATAAAATTTTTTTTTTAATAAAAAACGTTAACCTACCACTGCCTGCACTGATATCATGTGAGTGTGGCATGACTACAGGGGTTAGTGTTTCTGTTTTACCCATTGGTGTTTATGTGTGTGTGTATGTATGTATGTGACTGTGTGTGTATTTATGCATGTATGTGTGTGTGTGTATGTTTGAGGAACCAGCAAATTACAGACCTTGTTACTACAGCATTGGTGGGGCAGGGGGTGAACAGTGTCATTATACAGTACCACTATATACAGTATGGGGGGTGGACCATGTCACTGACTACTGTGGTCACTTTATAAAGTACTGGGCGGGTAGGGTCAGGCCAGCCATCTCACCGGCAGATTACAGACTGTGGGGCCCATTTATCAAAGGGCTTGCGGACCTGATCCGACACTGCGGATCAGGTCCGCAAGACCTCGCTAAATGCGGAGAGCAATACGCTCTCCACATTTAACATTGCACCAGCAGCTCACAAGAGCTGCTGGTGCAACGCCGCCCCCTGCTGACTCGCGGCCAATCGGCCGCCAGCAGGGAGCTGTCAATCAACCCGATCGTATTCGATCGGGTTGATTTCCGGCGGTTCCTGTCCGCCTGCTCAGAGCAGGCGGACAGGGTTATGAAGCAGCGGTCTTTAGACCGCTGCTTCATAACTTGTGTTTCTGGCGAGTCTGAAGACTCGCCAGAAACACGGCCCTTCAAGCTCCATACGGAGCTTGATAAATGGGCCTGAAAGTCACTAACTTACTATATACAGTTCTGGGGGGTTAAATAGTGTCATATATATATATATATATATAGTAATAGGGGGTCAGACCATCTCACAGACTGTGGGCACAGGGTACCTCCTTTTGCAGACATGTAATCTGATTCACATATTATTTCTGTGTTAAATGTAAAAAAAAAATTAAAAAAATGTATTAAATTCAACTTTTTTGGAGGGGGGAGGGGCGGTGGGGGGGCCCCTTCTTAGATTCTTGCACCTGGGCCCTGTGGTTTCTAGTTACGCCTCTGAGATGAATCTCTACGACCGATAACAGAGAACCTATGAAATAGACCCCCGTTAGGGAAATCATCATATTCAATAAGTGATAGTCCCTTCACGTCCCTCTGACATTCGCTGTACTCTGAGAGGAATCAGGCTTCAACAATGCTGAGAAGCGCATATCAACGTAGAAATCTTAGCACAAACTTACTTCACCACCTCCATAGGAGGCAAAGTTTGTAAAACTGAATTGTGGGTGTGGTGAGGGTGTATTTATAGGCAATTTGAGGTTTGGGAAACTTTGCCCCTCCTGGTAGGATTGTATATCCCATATGTCACTAGCTCATGGACTCTTGCCAATTACATGAAATAAACATCAATTTCACTACTTTATTATTTGTCTTGAGTCTACATTATTATAGTCAGGCTGGTAGGTACCTGAGGCATTTACAGACACCACTGCATCTTTACATTTCACTACCTGAAGTTTATTAGTTTCAGTGTCTCTTAGAATTGATTCTGAGTACAATATTGGTATAAATAATAAATATTGAAAAAACCTAATCATGATGATGATTTTTTATGCCTGATGAAACGGTCTGTGAACCGGGAAACGCGTTGCATGATTGGGTGATTATTGGACACCCTGTTATCCACTCTCATCAGCAATCATTGTGCTGTTGTTTTTAAAACTTTTATGCTTTTTTAAATAAATTTGGATATATCTTTTATCCTTTGAGTGGATTTATTTCTACCCACCATCTGCCATTGTTCACCTATGAGAGACCAGCCCAGCACCTGAGGGAACACATTATCATACAAATATCAAGATACCTAGAGTTTGGGTGAGCTGCCACACCTCTACCAATCTGCAGCCTGCTTCTACAAGCACATTGGTGTGCTCTGGGAATATGTGAGTACCCTCCACATTAAGGAATCTGTTGTGGTTGTATCATTAATAGTCTGCACATGTGGTGCCCGTATTTCTTGTCTCCCTTATAGCACCACCATCTTACGCCAAGAGCGCCTTCAATTGGGTGAGCTGTCACACCTTTCTGATTCTGCAGCCCGCCCCTACCAGCACATAAGTGTGCTCTCCAAATTTGTGAGTACCCATTTGGCAATAGTTCTGTGACTCGTTGTTAATTAATAGATGATACCACACATGAGGCGCCCCTCCATTCTGTTTTATCTTATAAATAATAAATATGTTGTGTTTTTTTTTGCATTTTATGTTTGTTTTTATTATATCAGATTCTAGAGGTTTTCAAGGTATAGTTTTAATAAATTTTTTAAAGGCTTTTTATTTATTATTTTCTATTTGCTTCGCTTCACCTGTTATTATTTGAAGGATGGTTGAGCACTGTGGTGTATTTGCCCCCTGGGCAACAGATACCCGTACTCCCCTGCCTTAACGCACTACTGCTGTGGCTGTGACACACTGCAAGCAGAGCGACGCGCAGCGTGTAGATGCAGCTGTGCGCGCTCAGTGTGTCCTGCCTTTTCATCTCTGAGCACTCTGCTGCGTCAGGTCGCGTAGCTAAGCGCTCAGAGATGAAATATTTGAACTTCAGAAGCGATGCGACGCGGAGCAAAGCAGCTGCTTTGCCTCGCGCCGCATCGCTTGCAGTGTGTCACAGCCTTAAAAGTCTAAAATGGAAATACAATATAGTGACCAAAATTGATGGGAAAAAATAATGATAATAATCTGTGAGAAGTTCCTGTCAGGAACACTTTACAAGTAGCATTATTTTCTCAGGCGTCACTAAATAAAAGTTATATTTCATCATATTTATTTCTATTATTGGTTCCTTATTACTTCAGTTTTGTTGCTCTTTAACACAGACACCATAATAAGCAGCAGGTGTGACACAGTGCCACTGCCACAGAGGGCACCGCTACACCGGAGCTTATATTCGCGCTCCTAATACCTCCTTCTGATTGGTTACCACAAAGGAGTAGCTCATTGGCTGACCGAGTCCTGTATTACTATTTATTTACCACTTACTTCCTACAGTTGCACTAAGCGAGTGCTCACAACATATGTCATACGTTTTAATAGACATTATAATGGTGATATTAATGTATTGTAAGTATTATCAGGCTGATTACTGCTCCTAGTGTAATAATAACACTTTATAATAATATATAAACTGATTCATCTGCAGCTCTAATGCTTATTCATGATTAAGGTAGATTCCACCTTTGACCAGTAGGTGTCACTGTTCACATAGCTGTGCGGCGTATTTACTTTGCCTGTCAAACAACAAACGTAGTTCTGGGTGAGTAATTGCATCTGCCCCATAGAGACAAATGTTTTACCCTTTTCTTATAGACTTTTAAAATATCCTGAAATGAGTTGCATTTGCTGCAGACAAAATAATATCTAAACATAACATAAGTAAAAGTGCAGCCTTATATTGTATAAACAGTAGCTGCTTTTTATAGTTCATGTGAGCTGACCAAATAATTTCATATTAATATTTACTTTTACTAACCATAGTACATCTTGTGAAGACTGGTAAGCAATACTATATCATTATTCTTTTTTAAAGTAATGCAATCTCATATTGTTTTAATAGCTGAATAGGTATTTATATGTTGGTTGCCTTTGACTATTTGCATTAATATTATTTGCTGTTAATATTTATCTTAGCTCCTTTAGGAACAAGTAGAAACAGGTTACTGTATTGGTCAAGCAATCACTGTGTATAATGTTGTAGGGGTTAGGACGTCTGCAGGACCCATTCCAGCATCTTTGAAGGCAGTGGAAAAACATGCTTCAGAGTTAAAGTGAAGGTCAATTTGGATGAATTAGTGCCCAGTTTTTAATAAACCTATTAAAAAAAAGGGCACTTTAATTCATCAAAATTGACATTTCACTCCTTTTCTTCAAAAACTTACCTTTTACTCCTGAAAGCCGCTCCAGCACTTCCTCCACCCGTCGCAAGCCCTCTTCGCGGGTCCAAAATGACAAATCCGGCTTCCTCCAATCACTGTGTTGCATCAGGCCATGATTCCCCCCCGGGGGGATAGTCGTGATTGAAGGAAACCAGATTTGTCATTTCTGACGTAAGAAGAGGCTTTCTGACTGCCGGGGGAATCACTGGAGCGGCTTTCCGCATTAAAAGGTACGTTTTTTAAAGAATAGGTGTGAAATGTCAATTTTGATGAATTAAAGTGCCCTTGTTTTTAATAGGTTTATTAAAAACTGGGCACTAATTCATCCAAATTAACCTTCACTTTAAATTACAAGGAAAGCAGGCAAACTAAATCATTAAATCACATCACACAGTTTGTTTTTATTAGGCACAATTAAAGGGATATGAACCCAAATGTTTTCTTTCATGATATAGAAAGAGCATGCAATTTTAAACAAATTTCCAATTTATTGCTAGTATCTAATTTGCTTCATTCTCTTGATATCCTTTGTTGAAAATCATATATATATATATATATATATATAGGCTTAGTATCTGCTGATTGGTGGCTGCACATAGTTGCCTCATGTGGTTGGCTCACCCATATGCATTGCTATTTCTTCAATAAAAGATACCTAAAGAATAAAGGTGTTATTTGTTTAATAAAATTATTAAAAATACAGTCTATTTTGTTTGCCTTGTCAAACAGGTTTTAACAAAATAGCTTACTTTGTTTAAAAGAATTAGATTATTTTTTTAATTTTCTTTTTTTGGAGTCAATATTTATATTAAGTTAATTAGTACTTTTTATAAGATTTCTAATTTTATATAGGTGTAAATCCTTATTAGGACACTAATCATGTAGCAAATTTCTTCACCCATCTTTTATATTTTTTTTAATTATTTTCATAGAGGTGGTGAGAGTCCTTCACTCTTGGGTATTACTCTTCTCTACCACTAGGAGGAGGCAAAGATTCCTAAACCCCAAGAGCCCTATACCACCTCTCCCACCTCACACGTACCTCAGTCTTTACTTTGCCTCCGTTGGAGGTGGTTGAAGAATGAATATGTGCACTTGATTCTTCTGAGAGAGGGGTTTTCAGTTCATGTCGAGGCCCGGTTTCCCCTCAGAATACAGTGTGTGTAAGAGGGATGTATGTGGGGTATGGTGTTTGATTCTTTATTCACCTCATGGGAATTGCTTTTATAAACCTTCCATAATTGGTCGCAGTGGCTTGTCTTTTGCCTCCCTCTATGGATCTACAAAATACTCCTATTCATAACCTCTGCTGATATGTTTCAGTATTGGTTTGGCTGTCTACTGCTTTGTTAGTGGACGCGTGTCTATTGGTAAGTATTATTTATTATTATATAGACACTCTTAAAGTTATGTATGGGCACTGTTTGTTTTATATGTATATTTTCTTGTGTGTATATAGCCCTGGGACAGAATCTGTAACATTCCCCCAGCTATTTTGCACGCATTGATTAGTTTGAATTTCACCCGTCGGCTTTTTGGTTTATATGCATCAGGGTTGCGCATGTTCGGTTAATTGCCATTGGGTTAGCACACGTCCCTTTAGTTTACTATGATTTTTTTTTCCGCACTTTTGCCGGGTTACGCTTGATGTGTTAGCACAAGCTCGTTTGGTTATGCGCACATCAGGTTTTGGAGCACAAAATCCCTTATAGCTGACAGTATTTTTCATGCACACATTTTTTCCTTGCTGATGAGCGTTAATCAACTGTCAAATGTTAATATTTCCTGTTTTATTTTTTGCAGCTACTTAGGAGGGGGTAAGCTATTTCCATTCCTCAAGGGTTTTTTTAAGGGGCTGTAGTGTTTTAGTGTTTACTTTGTTTAATGGCATAATGGAGCTATCTGATTCTGTCCCTAAATCTACCCTAGAAGCTGAGTCCACTGAACACCTTTCTACCATTACGTGTGCATATTGTGAAAAGACTGAACTACTTTCTCCAGCTCATTTATGTGGCTTATGTTTAAATTTCTTAATGCAATCAGACCAACCTAATAACTGTTTCCCTAGGTATTTATGCTTCTTCTGTTTGCTCATTACAGGAGAAAGCTGAGAATGTTTCACCAAGTTTGAAAAACTTTACCAAGGCTGCAGTTCTAAGGCGCTGGCTGCTCTCCTGTCTTCAAATAAGCATAAAAGGTTAGTTGTGATTTTACCTTCTACCAGTACTATGTGCCCTGAGGCAAGGATACTCTTATGTCTTCATATGGTGAAGTATCCTCTGGTGATGAAGAGTTTTCACCTGATATTGAACCTGATATTTCTTCATTTTTATTTAAAATTGAGCATATTTGTTCTCTTTTAATTACTTTAGGGGTTAAAGGTCCTAATTCTGATGATAAGCCTTGTAATCATTTGAATTCAGTTTTTAAAACTGTTGTGAAACTTCCTGAAGTTTTTTTCTATTACTGATGCTGTCTCTGACATATTTTGTAGGGAATAGTCTAAACCAGAACATTAATTTAAAGGGATAGTAAACACCAAAAATGTTATTGTTTAAAATATAGATAATCCCTTTATTTACCATTCCTCAGTTTTGTATAACTAACACTGTTATAGAAATATACTTTTTAACTATGTAATTACCTTGTATCTAAGCCTCTGCTGACTGCCTCCTTATCTCAGATCTTTTGACAGACTTGCATTTCAGGCAATTAGTGCTGACTCTTAAATAACTTCACGTGCATGAGCACATTGTTATCTATATAAACACATGAACTAACGCTCTTTAGCTGTGAAAAACTGTCAAATGCATTTAGATGAGCCTTCATAGGTTTAGCTTTCAACTAAGATTAACAAGAGAACAAAGCAAATTTGATGATAAAAGTAAATTAGAAAGTTGTTTAAAATTACATGCCCTGTCTGAATCATGAAAGTTTAATTTGAATTTTACTATCCCTTTAATACTTCTGCAAGGTTTAAAAAGTTATATCCTTTACCTGCTGTTAATATTGAGTTATGGGAAACTGTTCCTAAGGTTGATGGGGTCATTTCCACTCTGGCTAAACGTAGTACTATTCCTTTTGAATACAGTACTTCTTTTAAGGACCCTCTGGACCCCAAGGCAGAACATGCTGTGATCTTAGATGTCATCTCAGAAAATGCAGCATGTCTGCAGAAAGAATGGGACACATGCAGGAACTGTTAGTGCTTTCACTTTGCAATGCTGCTCCTCATCAGGCTATTCTCTTCAAAGAGAGCTGTGCTCTGGCTGCACTTTGTAAGTTTTTATTTATTGTTGACTGGCTCTCAGAGTTTTTTCAACCCCGCCCCCTAGCCTTTCCCTGTCTGCAAAGCTGTGACTTGTGATGGTTTCTCTTGGTGATGTTAGACCTAGAGAAGAAGGAAACAAACATTCAAGATACATTTAAAAAATTAAAATTTTTGTTGTTGTTGCAGCCAAATTTGCAGCTGCTGCATTATATTATAAAACTTAAAAAATAGCTTTATTCTCCAGTTAATCAACACATTGCAATTGAGATAATACTTTAGTGTAAATGCATAATTTAACATTTTATTTTATTTCAAAATGACCTACAGAAAATGCTTCACTAAAAAAATCTCATCGCAGAAATGGGAGAAAAGTTCTACAACTGGGCCTCTAGATAGCAAATTAGAGTCCTTCCATAAAAACAAAATTTATGCTTACCTGATAAATTTCTTTCTCTTGTGGTGTATCCAGTCCACGGGTTCATCCATTACTTGTGGGATATTCTCCTTCCCAACAGGAAGTTGCAAGAGGACACCCACAGCAGAGCTGTCTATATAGCTCCTCCCCTAACTGCCACCCCCAGTCATTTGACCAAAGACAAGCAAGAAAAAGGAGAAACTATAGGGTGCAGTGGTGACTGTAGTTTAAAAATAAAAAAACACCTGCCTTAAAGTGACAGGGCGGGCCGTGGACTGGATACACCACAAGAGAAAGAAATTTATCAGGTAAGCATAAATTTTGTTTTCTCTTGTAAGGTGTATCCAGTCCACGGGTTCATCCATTACTTGTGGGATACCAATACCAAAGCTTTAGGACACGGATGAAGGGAGGGGCAAGGCAGGAACTTAAACGGAAGGCACGACTGCCTGCAAGACCTTTCTCCCAAAAATAGCCTCCGAGGAAGCAAAAGTATCAAATTTGTAAAATTTAGAAAAAGTATGAAGCGAAGACCAAGTCGCCACCTTACAAATCTGTTCAACAGAGGCCTCATTTTTAAAAGCCCATGTGGAAGCTACCGCTCTAGTGGAATGAGCTGTAATTCTTTCAGGAGGCTGCTGGCCAGCAGTCTCATAAGCTAAACGGATTATGCTTCTCAGCCAAAAAGAAAGAGAAGATGCCGAAGCCTTTTGGCCTCTCCTCTGTCCAGAGTAGACAACAAGCAATGCAGATGTTTGACGAAAATCCTTAGTAGCTTGTAAATAAAACTTTAAAGCACGAACCACGTCAAGATTGTGTAATAGACGTTCCTTCTTTGAAGAAGGATTAGGACACAGTGACGGAACAACAAACTCCTGATTGATATTCTTATTCGATACCACCTTAGGAAGAAACCCAGGTTTGGTACGTAAAACTACCTTATCTGCATGGAAGATCAGATAAGGGGAATCACACTGTAAGGCAGATAACTCTGAAACTCTTTGAGCCGAAGAGATAGCTACCAAAAACAGAACTTTCCAAGATAAAAGCTTGATATCTATGGAATACAGAGGTTCAAACGGAACCCCTTGAAGAACTTTAAAAACTAAATTTAAACTCCATGGCGGAGCAACAGGTTTAAACACAGGCTTGATTCTAACTAAAGCCTGACAAAACGCCTGAACGTCTGGAACATCCGCCAGACGCTTGTGCAAAAGAATAGACAGAGCAGAAATCTGTCCCTTTAAGGAACTAGCTGACAATCCCTTCTCCAATCCTTCTTGGAGAAAGGATAATATCCTAGGAATCCTGACTTTACTCCATGAGTAACCCTTGGATTCACACCAATGAAGATATTTACACCATATCTTATGATAGATTTTCCTGGTGACAGGCTTTCGAGCCTGAATTAAGGTATTAATGACTGACTCGGAGAAACCGCGCTTTGATAAAATCAAGCGTTCAATCTCCAAGCAGTCAGCCGCAGAGAAATTAGATTTGGATGTTTGAATGGACCTTGGAGTAGAAGGTCCTGCCTCAGCGGCAGAGTCCATGGTGGAAGGGATGACATTTCCACCATATCTGCATACTAAGTCCTGCGTGGCCACGCAGGTGCTATCAAAATCACTGAAGCTCTCTCCTGCTTGATCTTGGCAATCAGACGAGGGAGAAGAGGAAATGGTGGGAAAACATAAGCCAGGCTGAAGGACCAGGGCACTGCTAGAGCATCTATCAGCGTTGCCTGGGGATCCCTTGACCTGGACCCGTAACAAGGAAGCTTGGCGTTCTGACGAGACGCCATCAGATCCAGTTTTGGTTTGCCCCATAGTTGAATCAGCTGGGCAAATACCTCCGGATGGAGCTCCCACTCCCCCGGATGAAAAGTCTGCCGACTTACAAAATCCGCCTCCCAGTTCTCTACTCCTGGGATATGGATAGCTGAGAGATGGCAAGAGTGAACCTCTGCCCATAGAATTATCTTTGAAACCTCCAACATTGCCAGGGGGTTCTTGTTCCCCCCTGATGGTTGATATAGGCTACAGTCGTGATATTGTCCAACTGAAATCTGATGAACCTGACCGAAGCTAGCTGAGGCCAAGCCTGAAGAGCATTGAATATCGCTCTCAGTTCCAGAATGTTTATCGGAAGGAGGGCTTCCTCCTGAGTCCACGAACCCTGAGCCTTCAGGGAGTTTCAGACTGCACCCCAGCCCAGAAGGCTGGCATCTGTCGTGACTATAGTCCACTCTGGCCTGTGGAAACTCATTCCCCTGGACAGATGGACCCGAGATAACCACCAGAGAAGAGAATCCCTGGTCTCTTGATCCAGATTTAGCAGAGGGGACAAATCTGTGTAGTCCCCATTCCACTGATTGAGCATGCAAAGTTGCAGTGGTCTGAGATGTAGGCGGGCAAACGGAACTATGTCCATTGCCGCTACCATTAGGCCGATTACTTCCATACACTGAGCCACTGACGGCCGAGAAGTGGAATGAAGAGCACGGCAGGAAGTTAGAAGCTTTGATAACCTGAACTCTGTCAGAAAAATTTTCATTTCTACTGAATCTATCAGTGTTCATAGGAAGGAAACTCTTGTGAGAGGGGAGAGAGAACTCTTTTCTTCGTTCACCTTCCACCCGTGAGACCTCAGAAAGGCCAGAACAATGTCCGTATTGGACTTGGCGATTTGAAAAGTCGACGCCTGTATCAGAATGTCGTCTAGGTAAGGAGCCACTGCTATGCCCCGTGGCCTTAGAACTGCCAGTAGGTACCCTAGAACCTTCGTAAAGATTCTTGGTGCCGTGGCTAACCCGAAGGGAAGAGCCACAAACTGGTAATGCCTGTCTAAGAAGGCGAACCTGAGGAACTGATGATGATCTCTGTGAATCGGAATGTGGAGATAAGCATCCTTTAAGTCCACGGTAGTCATATATTGACCCTCCTGGATCATAGGGAGGATGGTTCGGATAGTCTCCATCTTGAAGGATGGGACCCTGAGAAATTTGTTTAGGATCTTGAGATCCAAAATTGGTCTGAAAGTTCCCTCTTTTTTGGGAACTATAAACAGATTTGAATAGAAGCCCTGCCCCTGTTCCTCCCTTGGAACTGGGTGGATCACTCCCATAACCAGTAGGTCTTGAACACAACGTAAGAATGCCTCTCTCTTTATCTGGTTTACAGATAATTGTGAGAGATGAAATCTCCCCTTTGGAGATGAAGCTTTGAAGTCCAGAAGATATCCCTGGGAAACAATCTCTAATGCCCAGGGATCCTGGACGTCTCTTGCCCAAGCCTGGGCGAAGAGAGAAAGTCTGCCCCCTACTAGATCCGGTCCCGGATCGGAGGCTACTCCTTCATGCTGTCTTAGAGGCAGCCGCAGGTTTCTTGGCCTGCTTCCCCTTGTTCCAAGCCTGGTTAGGTCTCCAGACTGGTTTGGACTGGGCGAGATTTCCCTCTTGTTTTGCATTAGAGGAAACTGAAGCTGCGCCACTCTTGAAGTTTCAAAAGGAACGAAAATTATTCTGTTTGGTCCTTAACTTATTGGACCTATCCTGAGGAAGGGTGTGACCTTTTCCTCCAGTAATATCAGAAATGATCTCCTTCAGACCAGGCCCGAATAGGGTCTGTCCCTTGAAGGGGATGTTAAGAAGCTTAGACTTTGAAGTAACGTCTGCTGACCAGGACTTAAGCCATAGCGCCCTACGCGCCAAAATGGCAAAACCTGAATTTTTAGCCGTTAGCTTGGCTAAATGAAAAATGGCGTCAGAAATAAAGGAGTTAGCTAACTTAAGAGTTTTAATCCTGTCTAGAATATCGTCTAGCGGGGTCTCCACCTGTAGAGCCTCCTCAAGAGACTCAAACCAAAAAGCCGCTGCAGCAGTAACTGGGGCAATGCATGCAAGAGGCTGGAGAATAAAACCTTGATGTATAAAAATTTTCTTAAGGAGAGCCTCCAATTTTTTATCCATAGGATCTAGGAAAGCACAACTGTCCTCAACGGGGATAGTTGTACGCTTAGCTAGGGTAGAGACTGCTCCCTCCACCTTAGGGACCGTCTGCCACGAGTCCCGTATGGCAGCATCTATGGGAAACATCTTTTTGAAAGCAGGAGGGGGAGAGAACGGCACACCTGGTCTATCCCATTCCTTAGTAATAATTTCCGAAAACCTCTTAGCGACTGGAAAAACATCAGTGTAAACAGGTAATGCAAAGAATTTGTCCATTTTACACAATTTCTCTGGAACCACAATGGGGTCACAGTCATCCAGAGTCGCTAAAACCTCCCTAAGCAATAAGCGGAGGTGTTCAAGCCTAAATTTAAACGCTGTCATTTCAGAATCAGACTGAAGTAACGCCTTCCCTGAGTCTGAAAAGTCACCCACAGATAGAAGCTCACCTGCCTAGGCTTCTGAGCATTGTGAGGGTATACCGGACACAGGCATTAAAGCGTCAGAAAGCTCTGTATTAGTTCTAGCCCCAGAGCTGTCTCGCTTTCCTTGTAGCCCTGGCAGTTTGGAGAATACCTCTGAGAGAGTAGCATTCATAACTGCCGCCATGTCCTGTAAGGTAAAAGAATTAGACGCGCTAGATGTACTTGGCGTCACTTGAGCGGGAGTTATAGGTTCTGACCCATGGGGAGAGTTAGATGGCATAATCTCCCTCTTTTCAGTCAGAGAATCCCCTGGAGATAAATTTTTAAGCGCCATAATATGGTCTTTATAGTTTATAGAAATTTCAGTACATTTGGTACACATTCTAAGAGGGGGTTCCACCATGGCTTCCAAACATATTGAACAAGGAGTTTCCTCTATGTCAGACATGTTTAACAGACTAGTAATGAGACAAGCAAGCTTGGAAAACACTTTAATAAATGTGAAACAGTAATTAAGCAAAAACGTTACTGTGCCTTTAAGAGAAAAAAACTAGCACTTAAACTGCAAAACAGTGTAAAAATACAGTAAAGTCTTTGAAATTTTTACAGTGTGTGTAAGGGACTAAAGCAACATTGCACCCACTTGCAAATGGATGATTAACCCCTTAGGCCCCAAACCGGATTGAAAAAACGTTAAAAAACGTTAAAAGTCAATTGAGCACCTTGCCACAGCTCTGCTGAGGCTCCTACCTGCCCTTAAATACGATTTTGTGCAGAAATAACCCCTTTGAAATGGTCCTCAGATGCCAGAGGACTCCTCTAGGGAAGCTGGATGTCTCAGTCTGAATTAAAACTGCGCAGTTAGAGCGCTAAAATAGGCCCCTCCCACCATGTACTGGAAGTCAGAGGGGCCTTAAGAAAATACTCCTAGGAGTATCTGACTAGCCATGTGGAAACTAGGCCCCAAATAAAGACTTATCTCCCTCAGAGAAAAAACGTCCTATTTATGAAGTCATGTAAACGTTTTGTCACTAAGTAATATGAATATTAACATGAGTATTACCCTGTTTTGTAAGCATGATCCCAGTCGCTGTTAAATCACTGCATCAGGCTTACCTCATATACACAGGCTCTGTCAGCATTTTCTAGAACTTATACATCTCTCTAGAAATAAAAATACTGAACATACCTCAAAGCAGGTAAACTGCAGCCGTTCCCCCAACTGAAGTTTTCCCATATTCATCAGTTATGTGTGAGAACAGCAATGGACCTTAGTTACAAACCGCTAAGATCATCAAACCTCCAGGCAGAATTCTTCTTCTAATTTCTGCCTGAGAGTAAAACAGTACAACGCCGGTACCGTTTAAAAATAACAAACTCTTGATTGAAGGTAAAACTACACTAAGTCACCACATATCTCTTGATACTTCCTTTCTTGTCGAGAGTTGCAAGAGAATGAATGGGGGTGGCAGTTAGGGGAGGAGCTATATAGACAGCTCTGCTGTGGGTGTCCTCTTGCAACTTCCTGTTGGGAAGGAGAATATCCCACAAGTAATGGATGAACCCGTGGACTGGATACACCTTACAAGAGAAAGGGCCTTTTTTACAAGCAGGTTATTTACTTAGGTCAGCTTTTTCTTTAGCTGATGTGGCTGCTGCATATACTCTCTGGTTATCCAGTCTAACAAAACAATGTTCTGGTGCTCCTGTCATGGAAAATCTTTTGGGTTTGCTTAAGAATGCTAATTCTTTTGTTTGTGATGCTATATTTGATATTAAGAAAATTGATATCAAAAGGATGTCTTTGGCAATCTTAGCCAGGAGAGCTTTATGGTTTAAATCCTTATCTGGTGATATGGTCACAAAATCCAGATTATTGTTTCTTTCTTTTTTGGGAAAGAAATTGTTTGGTTCTGATTTAGATCCTACTATATCTACTGTTGCTGGTGGTAAAGGAGCTTTTCTTCTTCAGGACAAAAGGTCTAGAGGGAAATCTTAAACTTGCTAATCGTTTTCATTCCTTTCATCATTAAAAAAGAACAAAAGGCTGATTCCTCTGCTCAAAAGCAGGGTACCTCTGGCCCTGTCTGGAGGACCAATGGTAACTGGAACAAGTCTAAACAGGCTAGGAAATCTATCCCTACTGCCAAGACTGCATGAAGGTGCGGCCTCCAATCCAGAGGTTCTGGTAGGGGGCAGGTTGGGCCTCTTTCAGGAGGTTTGGTTTCATTCTGTTCCTGATCCCAGGGTTCTGAACGTAGTTTCTCAGGTGTATTGAATATGATTCAGAACAAGAGGGAGGTTCTTTCTGTCCAGTCTCAAACTTTTTCCAATCTGTCTCAGATCTGGAAGCTATGGGAGTGATTGTATCAGTACCTTTGCAAGAACAGGGGATGGGATTTTATTAAAATCTCTTGATTGTTCCAAAAAAGGAGGGTACTTTCAGACTAGTTTTGAATCTAAAAAGTCTTAACAGATTTGTAAAGGTTCCATCTTTCAAAATGGAAACTATTCAGACTTTTCTGCCTTTTGTTCAGCAAGTTCACTTTATGTCCACAATATATTTAAAGCATGCTTACCTTCATCTCCTAATTCTTTCAGGGTACCAGGAATCAGGCAGAGACGTGAATTGCTAAATTAATCATACCTTTATTAAAAAAATTAAAAAATAATAATAAAGAGTCCAAAAGCCAGGAGTCAAAGCCAGAGCTGGTAGTCAGATGAGCCGGTCAGGAGCCAAAGCGAGTAGTCAGACAAGCCGGGGTAAGGAACACAAAGATCAGCAGAGTGAGGAACAAGCCAGGTATCAGGAACCAGAAGGGACGTCAAACAAGCCAGGTATACACAGAATCAGGAACACAGGAACTCACAGAGAGGTCAGAGACAACGCAAGCAAAGGCAGACTGAACTGAAAGTAGAAAGTGATGACATCATAATTCTGAGACTGCAACCTGTCTCTCACTGATGATGTTCTCCAGTTTGGCCATAAGAGGGAGCCTGGGTGTAGTGAGCAGTGTTACACACTCTGCTTCAGACAAGAAGAGAACACAGGTGAGAGAAATGGCAGCTAAAACAAAAAGTACACTTCCAATTCCTGAGGTTTGCCTTTCTGGACAAACATTTTCAGTTTGTAGCTCTATTATTTAGTCTGGCTACAGCTCCAAGAATGTTCACAAAAGTTCTGGGTGCTTTTTGGCTGTAATCAGAACACAGGGTATTGCAGTATTTCCTTACCAGGACAACATCTTGGTTCAAGCTCCGTCTTTTTCTTTTAGCAGAATCTCACACCAACTGGCTCTTGTTTCTTTAACAACATGACTGGAGGATCAATTTACCAAAACGTTCTTTGATTCCTCAAAGGAAGCTTTTTTTTTTAGGATTTCAAATAGATTCAGTCTCCAAGAGCTTTTCTCTAACAGAACAGAGAAGGTCAAAATTGGTGTCAGCTTCTCTTACCCTTCAGTCTCTCTCTTTTCCATTTGCTGCTCTTTGAATGGAAGTTCTGGGTCTCATAATTGCAGAATCAACTTTATATGCTTTGTCAGTGCTGTCTCAAAGGATATTTCTGGATCCCAGTAAAAGTCAGTCTCTAACTTGGTGGCTGGATCATCAGTTTATTTTTCAGGGGGCTTCTTTTGCTCATCCTACCTGGACTGTGATCACTACAGATGCAAGTCTCTCAGGTTGGGGAGCTGTTTTTGGGGTCTCTGAGAGTCCTTGAGAGTATAGGGTGTTTGGGATCCTCGGAAAGGCAAGGTTATCAATAAATGTTCTAGAACTTTGTGTTATTTTTCTGGGCCCTTCTAGCCTGGCCTCTGTTGAAAAAGAGCCTCAGCTCCACTGTCAGTCAGACAGTGTCACAGCAGTAGTTTATGTTAACCATCAGGGGGAACTCACAGTTCCTTAGCCATGATGGAAGTATTTTGAATTCTCTCATGGGCAGGAATCAATTATTGTCTAGTCTCTGCAATTCATATTTCAAGGGGGATCAACTGGGAAGGTGGAAGCGTCAGTCTCTATATCCAGGGGAGTGGTCTCTTCACCTGGCATGTGTTTAATCAGATTGTGAATTTTTGGGGTCTCCCAGAGATAGATCTGATGGCCTCTTGTTTGAACAGAAAACTTCCCAGGTACTTTACAAGGGACCCTCAAACAGAGTGAGTGGATGCTCTAGTAGCTCCTTGGTTGTTTCAGCTTGCTTATCTGTTTCTTCCTCTGGTACTCCTACCCAGAGGGATTTCAAAGATGTCTAGAAAAGTCTTCAGTGATCCTGATTTCCCAAGCTTGGCCTCGCAGGATTTGATATGCAGCTCTAGTTCAGATGTCCAGTTGTCCTCCTTGGCCTCTTATCTTCTGTCTCAAGGTCCTTTTTTCTATCCGAAGTTTCTGAACTTAATGGCCTGGAAATTGAACGGTTAGTTCTTAAACACAGATGTTTCTCTGATTCTGTGATTAAAACCTTAACTCAGACCTGAAAGCTTATAACTAGAAATATTTATCATAAGGTCTGGAGAGCCTTTATTTATTGGTGTCTGGATCATGTTTTTTTCCTGGCATTCTTTTAGAATTCCTAGGATTCTGCAGTTTTTACAGGATGGTTTGGATAAGGGTTTATCTGCCCGTTCTTTGAAGGGGCAGATTTCTGCTCTTTCAGTTTTATTTTATAGGAAGATTTCTAATCTTTCTGATATTCATGATTTTGTTCAGGCTTTGGTTCGTATCAAACCTGTGATCAAGCTAATTTCTCCTTCATGGAATCTTAACTTGGTGTTAAGGGTTTTGCAGGCTTCTCCTGTCTCTTCTGCTAGAGTTTCTGAGTTATCTACTCTATTTTGTAATCCTGCTTATCTGATTTTTTTTTTTCATGAGGATAAGGCAGTTTTACAAACTATTTTTTATTTTTTTGCCTAAGGTTGTTTCTTCAGAAAACAATATCCTAATCCTAAGAATGTTTCATAAATATCTTTGCATAATTTGGATGGTGTTAGTACATTGAAGTATTACATTGATGCTTCTAAGGCCTTTGGACAAACTTCCAGTTTGTTCATTAATTTTTCTGGTCCAGGAAAGGTCAGAAAGCTTCTGCTGTTTCTTTAGCATCTTTGGTAAAACTATTGCTTCACAAGGCTTACTTGGAAACAGGTCAGCCTCCACTGCAATAGATTACTGCTCATTCTACTAGATCAGTTGCCACTTCATAGGCCTTTAAGAATGAGGCTTTAATTGACCAAATTTCAAGGCAGCTACTTGGTCTTCTTTGCATAATTTTACAAAATTCTACCATTTTTGCTTCTTCTGAAGCAGCCTTTGGTAGGAAGGTGCTTTTTGCCTGTGTGATATATTTGTAAGTGCACTAAAAAAAACAACAGCAAAAAATATTGGGGCTGTGGATTTTATTTTTCAGTGAAAAAATGTTTTTAAATTCCTCCGTTTATATTATTACTTGTGGACTCTACAGCTTGGGTATTCATTCCCAGGAGTAATGGATTGCGGACTCGCACCGCCTGTATGAACGAGAAATTAATGTATGGTTTCTTTCATAGTGGTGAGAGCCCACAAGACCCCACCCTGATGTTTTTTAGGGTTCATTTTTTCTTTAGCACGTAATTTTTCCCTACTTCTTTTATGGCTCCTATTTCTTTTTCTTACCTCACTTTGCTTGGCTATATGTTAGACTGAAGTATGTGTGAGGTGGGAGGGGTTTTCTAGGGCTCTTGGGGTTTGGAAATCCAATCCTTCGCCTCCACCTAGTGGTAGAGAAGAGTAATTCCCAGGAGTAATGGATCATGGACTCTCACTACCATAAATTAAATTAATTTATTAGGTAACATAAATTTTATATTTTTTGTAAACTAACTTTGTATATTTTAATATTTTTTAAACAGGTCTCGTTACTCGAGCTTCCCAAGAAGTTTTAAATAGAACTGTTCTTCAAACCCTCAGAATGGAGAAAGAGTTAAGCTATTTCATTTACCATCTCTTTTGAGTTTAACTGATTTATTTGTGTTTTTGATAAAAGCATTTAGATGTTTATACTTTGCTAAACTAAATTTGTATGTTTTTTTTTTTTTTAAATATCTTTTAAACAGGTCTCGAGTTTCCCAAGACATTTTAGATAGAAGTGTTCTTCAAACCCTTAAAACGGAGAAAGAGGTAAGCTATTTTATTTACCATTTCTTTTACGTTAAACCATTTTATTTCTGTTTTTTTATATGTTTTATATTTTTGTAAACTAACTTTGTATGTTTTCTTTATTAAATATTTTTAAACAGGTCTCAAGCTTCCCAAAAAGTTTAAGATAGAACTGTTCTTCAGAGCCTTGGAATGGAGGAAGAGGTAAGTTGTTTTATTTACCACCTCTTTTGAGTTAATACCTTTTTTTTTCATATGGTGGTGAGAGACCAGGAGCCATCATGTGTGCGATTAAACTCCAATCCATTTGGAGGAGGCAAAAAATACCCAACATACTAGGAGCTTGTAATCACTCCCATTTCCCTGTACACCTCAGTCTTATTTATTTGACTCCACAGGGGAAGGTAGAATTTTAAAGAACTATTCAGTGATAATGTTAACAGGGCTTCTCAGACCTATGTGAGACCCATTATCCCCCTCAGATAGCTGGGAATAGAAAAGAGGGGTGTACAGGAGTAAACTGGCAGTGAGAGTAATTCTCCCTTGGGAGTTTGTCACTAGCCTTCCTCAGGTGTGGTGGGATTTATCCTTCAGCCTCCTCCTGTTGGCCTCTCAATGTACTCCTGCTTCAGATCCTGGGCTAGATCTCTACTAACAAGAGAATATAGAGACGCACTCAACTTAGAACAAAAGCTAGAAAAGCTTCCATGCTTGTCCACAAGGCCAGTGCCACTCAGGGGGCAGTCTCTTTTAGCACACTATGCCTTTCGGCGCTGGACTGTCATTGGGCAGGGTCAGTCTGAAATGCTACAGGATAATGTGCTAAAAGAGACTGCACTCTGAGTGGCGCTGGCCTTGTGGACAATCACAGAAGTTTTTCTAGCTTTTGTTTTGTCTCAGTTGAGTGCGTCTCTCTATTTTCTTGTTTGTATGCAAATTACTCTTGGGTCTCCCTATACGTAAAAAAGGGGAAACCAGACGTGGACTCCTTGCACATATGCCCTAGAGAGATGCAACTGCACCTCACTGACAAGGCCCAAGGGAGGCCAAAACGTACGTCTGGGGTTTGTTGTTTGTCTTGTTCACAGAAGAATTGCCTGATATTTCGGCGCTGGACTGTCATTGGGCAGGGTCCAACTGATATGCTACAGGATATTTTTTTTCTGTGAAAGGCATAATGTGCTAAAAGAGACTGCACCCTGAGTGGACAAGCACAGAAGTTTTTCTAGCTTTTGTCCTGTCTCAGTTGAGTGTGTCTCTCTATTTTCTTGTTAGTTCTCTACTAACCAGAATGGGCTGTTGTGCTGCACGCAACTGGGTAAGAATGGTGGCGCAAGTTCTAACAGGTAGGTTAAGAGGAGCAGTCACATAGCCCACAGGCTATTGGTATGTATAATGTTAATTGTACACACATCCTGGGGACAATACACACATAGGTTTTTCTTTGACAGGTTTGGGGCACTTTATAGCTTAGAGTCACTCCTGGGTACTGTCTCTTTACATTATTTGTGGGAAACTGTTTGTGTTATAGGGGTGCTGACTAAGATGCCTTTATATGTAGGGTAGGTCGCTGGGAGGTTACATAGATGCCTCTTCTAATTTTAGGGAATATTTGCACTCTTCTATTTGTGAAGTTTTGGTATCTATGCCTCCCCAGAGCAAACTTCAGCTCGTTTCAGTTCACCTGGTATAACTCACAGAAGAAGCACATTGGTAACTCTGCTTAAAATGATGGTAAACTCTAACTAATCAAATGCCATAAATGTAATCTTTGCCATTAAAAAGTATATGGGTACCTTTTTTGTTGTTAATCCCTCTGTGGAAAGATTAAATTAGTTCTTATAGTAATGCTTATCTTGCAATGTTATACCAGCCCTTGGATGAACTTTTTTTTTTTTACGACGATTCCAGTGAACATCCAATCAACTTGTGTGTCATTTGACAATCTTTAAGTCCATCCGCTTTGAAGCCCTTAAAAAGCCTATTTAGAGAGTGGGTGGGACTGCGCTATACATCACAGCCCAGCCAAAAGAGGAAATGAAGGAGGGTGGAAGAACAGACCATACCAATAAGGATTATAAATCTTTTACTATAAAATATATATACACTTAAAAAAATTTTTATGTGGTTTTATTTTCAAACTAATATATTATTCATTGCAACATTCTTATAGTCTTACACGCTCCCGGACCCCGCTGCCACCTACATTAAATTTATTAACCCCTAATCTGACTCCCCTACACCACCGCCACCTACATTAAATATATTAACTTCTAATCTGACCCCCCTACACCGCCGCCACCTACATTAAATGTATTACCCCCTAAACCTAAGTCTAACCCTAACACCCCCCTAACTTAATTATTATTTAAATAAATCTAAATAATATTACTATTAATAACTAAATTATTCCTATTTAAAACTAAAAACTTACCTATAAAATAAATCCGAAGATAGCTACAATATAATTAATAATTACATTGTAGCTATTTTAGGGTTTATATTTATTTTACAGGCAACTTTGTATTTATTTTAACTAGGTACAATAGCTATTAAATAGTTAATAACTATTTAATAGCTACCTAGTTAAAATAATTACAAAATTACTTGTAAAATAAATCCTAACCTAAGTTACAAATACACCTAAAACTACACTATCAATAAATTAATTTAATTAATTAATTAATTAACTACAATTATCTAAAATAAAATACAATTAAATAAACTAAACTATAGTACAAAAAAACCCACTAAATTGCAAAAAATAAAAAAATATTACAAGACGTTTAAACTAATTACACCTAATCTAAGCCCCCTAATAAAATAAAAAGCCCCCCAAAATAATAAAATTCCCTATCCTAAACTAAAATACAAATAGCCCTTAAAAGGGCCTTTTGTGGGGCATTGCCCCAAAGTAATCAGCTCTTTTACCTGTAAAAAAAAGAAATACAATACCCCCCCAACATTACAACCCACCACCCACACACCCCCTACTCTAAAACCCACCCGATCCCCCCTTAAAAAAAACCTAACACTACCCCATTGAAGATCACCCTACCTTGAGCCGTCTTCACCCAGCCGGGCCGAATGTCTTCATCCGATGGGCCAGAAGAGGACATCCAGACCGGCAGAAGTCTTCATCCTATCCGGGCAGAAGAGGACATCCGGACCGGCAGACGTCTTTATCCAAGCGGCATCTTCTATCTTCATCCATCCGGCAAGGAACGGCTCCATCTTGAAGACCTCCGGCGCGGAACATCCTTCTAGGCCGACGGACTAACGACAATTGAATATTCCTTTAAATGACGTCATCCAAGATGGCGTCCTTCGAATTCCGATTGGCTGATAGGATTCTATCAGCCAATCGGAATTAAGGTAGGAAAAATCCGATTGGTTGATTTAATCAGCCAATCGGATTGAAGTTCAATCTGATTGGATCAGCCAATAGAATGCAAGGTCAATTCTATTTGCTGATCCAATCAGCCAATCGGATTGAACTTCAATCTGATTGACTGATTAAATCAACCAATCAGATTTTTCCTACCTTAATTCCGATTGGCTGATAGAATCCTATCAGCCAATCGGAATTCGAGGGACCCCATCTTGGATGATGTCATTTAAAGGAATATTCATTCGTCGTTAGGCCGTCGGCCTAGAAGGATGTTCCGTGCCGGAGGTCTTCAAGATGGAGCCGTTCCTCGTCGGATGGATGAAGATAGAAGATGCCGCTTGGATGAAGACGTCTGCCGGTCTGGATGTCTTCTTCTGGCCCATCGGATGAAGACTTCGGTCCGGCTGGGTGAAGACGGCTCAAGGTAGGGTGATCTTCAATGGGGTAGTGTTAGGTTTTTTTAAGGGGGGATCAGGTGGGTTTTAGAGTAGGGGTGTGTGGGTGGTGGGTTGTAATGTTGGGGGGGTATTGTATTTCTTTTTTTTACAGGTAAAAGAGCTGATTACTTTGGGGTAATGCCCCGCAAAAGGCCCTTTTAAGGGCTATTTGTAATTTAGTTTAGGATAGGGAATTTTATTATTTTGGGGGGCTTTTTTATTTTATTAGGGGGCTTAGATTAGGTGTAATTAGTTTAAACATCTTGTAATATTTTTTTATTTTTTGTAATTTAGTGTCTGTTTTTTTGTACTATAGTTTAGTTTATTTAATTGTATTTTATTTTAGATAATTGTAGTTAATTAATTTAATTAATTTATTGATAGTGTAGTGTTAGGTGTATTTGTAACCTAGGTTAGGATTTATTTTACAGGTCATTTTGTAATTATTTTAACTAGGTAGCTATTAAATAGTTATTAACTATTTAATAGCTATTGTACCTAGTTAAAATAAATTCCCTGTAAAATAAATATAAACTCTAAAATAGCTATAATGTAATTATTATATTGTAGCTATCTTAGGGTTTATTTTATAGGTAAGTATTTAATTTTAAATAGGAATAATTTAGTTAATAATATTAATATTATTTAGATTTATTTAAATAATAATTAAGTTAGGGGGGTGTTAGGGTTAGACTTAGGTTTAGGGGGTAATACATTTAATGTAGGTGGCGGCGGTGTAGGGGGGCAGATTAGGGGTTAATAAATTTAATGTAGGTGGCGGCGGGGTCCGGGAGCGGCGGTTTAGGGGTTAAACACTTTATTTAGGTGCGGCGGGGTCCGGGAGCGGCGGTTTAGGGGTTAATACATATAATGTAGGTGGCGGTGGGCTCCGGAAGCGGCGGTTTAGGGGTTAGTACTAGGACAGGTTTATTGCGGTGTGGGCTTTGGCGGTTTAGGGGTTAATAATTAGGCTTATTGCGTTGTGGGGGGTTGTCGGTCTAGGGGTTAATACATTTATTGTTAGGAGTGAGAGAGGGGATTGCGGATATAGGGGTATACGTGTTGGGCTATTTTTGGGAGGCGTGTTAGACAGTTACGGGAGATTTAATATTTTAGTTTCTTTTTTCAGGCGCAGGCAGTTTTTAAAGTGCCGTAAGTCACTGGCGACTCCAGAAATTTGTAGTTACGCTCATTTCTGGACATCGCTAGTTTATCCGACTTACGGCACTTTAGCAGCTCCCGGCGGGGTATATGTAATACCCCGATGTGCAAGGTGAAACTACGGGCGGCGCGGGTTCCCTCGCTTGCGCCGAAAACTATGCCGTATATCGGATCTTGCCCCAGGAGCCATCATGTGTGCGATTAAACTCCAATCCATTTGGAGGAGGCAAAAAATACCCAACATACTAGGAGCTTGTAATCACTCCCATTTCCCTGTACACCTCAGTCTTATTTATTTGACTCCACAGGGGAAGGTAGAATTTTAAAGAACTATTCAGTGATAATGTTAACAGGGCTTCTCAGACCTATGTGAGACCCATTATCCCCCTCAGATAGCTGGGAATAGAAAAGAGGGGTGTACAGGAGTAAACTGGCAGTGAGAGTAATTCTCCCTTGGGAGTTTGTCACTAGCCTTCCTCAGGTGTGGTGGGATTTATCCTTCAGCCTCCTCCTGTTGGCCTCTCAATGTACTCCTGCTTCAGATCCTGGGCTAGATCTCTACTAACAAGAGAATATAGAGACGCACTCAACTTAGAACAAAAGCTAGAAAAGCTTCCATGCTTGTCCACAAGGCCAGTGCCACTCAGGGGGCAGTCTCTTTTAGCACACTATGCCTTTCGGCGCTGGACTGTCATTGGGCAGGGTCAGTCTGAAATGCTACAGGATAATGTGCTAAAAGAGACTGCACTCTGAGTGGCACTGGCCTTGTGGACAAACATAGAAGTTTTTCTAGCTTTTGTTCAGTCTCATTTGAGTGCGTCTCTCTATTTTCTTGTTTGTATGCAAATTACTCTTGGGTCTCCCTATACGTAAAAAGGGGAAACCAGACGTGGACTCCTTGCACATATGCCCTAGAGAGATGCAACTGCACCTCACTGACGAGGCCCAAGGGAGGCCAAAACGTACGTCTGGGGTTTGTTGTTTTCTCTTGTTCAGAGAAGAATTGCCTGATATTTCGGCGCTGCACTGTCATTGGGCAGGATCAGACTGATATGCTACTGATATTTTTTTTCTGTGAAAGGCATAATGTGCTAAAAGAGACTGTACCCTGAGTGGCACTGGCCTTGTGGACAAGCACAGAAGTTTTTCTAGCTTTTGTTCTGTCTCAGTTGAGTGTGTCTCTCTATTTTCTTGTTAGTTCTCTACTAACCAGAATTGGCTATTGTGCTGCACGCAGCTGGGTAAGAATGGTGGCGCAAGTTCTAACAGGTAGGTTAAGAGGAGCAGTCACATAGCCCACAGGCTATTGGTATGTATAATGTTAATTGTACACACATCCTGGGGACAATACACACATAGGTTTTTCTTTGACAGGTTTGGGGCACTTTATAGCTTAGAGTCACTCCTGGGTACTGTCTCTTTACATTATTTGTGGGAAACTGTTTGTGTTATAGGGGTGCTGACTAAGATGCCTTTATATGTAGGGTAGGTCGCTGGGAGGTTACCTAGATGCCTCTTCTAATTTTAGGGAATATTTGCACTCTGCTATTTGTGAAGTTTTGGTATCTATGCCTCCCCAGAGCAAACTTCAGCTCGTTTCAGTTCACCTGGTATAACTCACAGAAGAAGCACATTGGTAACTCTGCTTAAAATGATGGTAAACTTTAACTAATCCAATGCCATAAATGTAATCTTTGCCATTAAAAAGTATATGGGTACCTTTTTTGTTGTTAATCCCTCTGTGGAAAGATTAAATTAGTTCTTATAGTAATGCTTATCTTGCAATGTTATACCGGCCCACTTGGATGAACTCTTTTTTTTTTTTTTTAACGACGATTCCAGTGAACATCCAATCAACTTGTGTGTCATTTGACAATCTTTAAGTCCATCCGCTTTAAAGCCCTTAGAAAGCCTATTTAGAGAGTGGGTGGGACTGTGCTATACATCACAGCCCAGCCAAAAGAGGAAATGAAGGAGGGTGGAAGAACAGAACATACCAATAAGGATTATAAATCTTTTATTATAAATTATATATACACTTAAAAAATTTTTTTATGTGGTTTTACTTTCAAAGTAATATATTTTTCATTGCAACATTCTTATAGTCTTACATGTATCATCACTTTAAGGATTCTGATGTGGAAGATTCAGATACTTCAGGAGGTGAGATACTATCAGATAGTCATGATCTTTCGCTGGACCTGGAAACTGAGAGCACATATTTAAGGTGGATTATCTGCACACTTTGCTGTGAGAAGTTTTCCTTACTCTGGGAGTTCAAAAACCTGTTCCTACAGAAGGAAAAATCAGGTAAACAACTGGATTTGTTATTTAAGCCTCCTACTAAAACTTTGGAGATTTTTCTAAAAGAGTAAACTATCCCTTTTATGTCTTCTAAGATGTTCCCAATTCCTCATGCAAATTTGGAACTTTGGCAATTTATTTGTAAGGTGAATTAAGCTATTTCTACGCTCTCTAAAAGGACTACTATCCCCTTAGAGAATAGTACATTTTTTAATGACCCCATTGATAGAAAGATAGAGGCTTTTCATAGGAAAGCTGATCAACTAGCAGCTTTTTTATTCAGGCCATGCCAGCAATCAGTGTGTCCTCTGTAGCTGGTATTATCACTTTGTGGTGTGACATCTTATCAGAAACCTCTCTTTAGTTGAAATTCAGGAGTGTCTTAAAATGATCAAGGTTGCTAATTCCTTTATTTGTGACAATTTTTTAAATTGAGGGGTAAGTTATTTCCATTCATCAAGAGTGTTTTAAGGGGTTATAGTGTTAATTGCCTTGCTTTGTCAATGCTATAATGGAGCTTTCTGATTCTGTTCCTTTACCTACCTTAGAAGCCAAGTCTCTTGAATATCTTCCTACAAAGATTATGTTTGTTTATTATAAAGAAGCTGAGGTCTCTCCTCCAGCTTATTTGTATGACTCATGTTTAAAAATGTTAATTCATTCAGACCAACCTAATGCTGCTTCTATGGGTATTGCTGCTCCTTCTGTTTGTTCATCTTAGGAGAATGCTTTATCACCGAGTGTGGTAAATCTCATCAAAGTTACTGTTTCTGAGGCGCTCTCCCACCTTCAAGTAAACGTAAGAGGTCAGTTCAGATTTTACCTTCTACTAGTACTATGGCTCCTGAAGTCAGGGATACTGTTATTTTTTCAAAAGGTGAAGTTACCTCTGGTGATGAGAGTCTTTTGATGTTGATCCTGATACTTATTCTTTTTTTAAAAAAAATTAAAAAATTTGTTCTCTTCTAGAAGAAGTTTTACTTACATTAGGGGTTAAAGATTCTGAGGATAAGCCTTGTAATTGTATAAATGTTGTTTTTAAGACTGTTGTTATGCTCCCTGAGGTATTTCCTTTCCCTGATGCTGTCTCTAACCTGGTTTCTAGGGATTGGTCTAAGCCAGGTAATTCATTTAATCCTTCTGCAAAGGTTTAAAAAGTTGTATAATTTGCATGCTGCTAATGTTGAGTTGTGGGAAACTGTTCCTAAAGTTGATGGGGCTATTTCCACTCTGGCTAAGCATTCTACTATCTCTTTAGAAGACAGTACTTCTTTTAAAGAAAATACGTCTTTTCATGGAAGGGCATTTTTTCAAGCAGGGTATTTGCTTAGGCCTGCTATCTCTATTGCTGATGTGGCTACTGCTTCAACTTCAGAACAGTGTTCTGATGACTCTGCTAGGGAAAATCTTTTGGGTTTACTCAAAAGTGCCAATGTTTTTATTTGTTATGCTGTTTGTTATGTGTTTGATATAATAAAATAATGGTGTCAAAATCTATACTATTGTCTCTTTCTTTTCCGGGAAAGAAACTTTTTGGTTTCAATTTAGATTCTATAATATTATTATTATTATTATTATTATTATACTTTATTTATGAAGCACCATCATATTCTGCAGCACTGTCCATGGATACAGTTTATTTAAATAAAACATTAATATAAAACTTGTGTTTTATATTGATGTTGATGTTACTAAGGATTTCAGACAAACTTCTAGTTTGTTTGTTCACTTTTCTGGGTCTATGAAAGGGCAGAGTCCCAGAAAAGTTTCTGCTGTTTCTTTGGCTTCTTGGTTGAAACTTCTGATTCATGATAGGACATACTTGAAGCCTGTTGAAAGGATGTATGCAAGCTAAGAAATCCGTTGCTATTACTGGGTCCTATCCTCATAGATGGCCCAGTGTTCAGTTGAATTTTTTAAATAAATTTAGGTTTTAACTTTTACATGCTATGTTACTGCATTTGACTACTGGAGTTCAGAGGCCAAGTTCCAGTAGGATCTTTATCCTAGGGAACCCTATTGGAAGTACAAGATCAGTGAGCCTTGGATTGCTGCCCAAAGAGCCGTGCTGTAGCCGAATGTTCAGCATGTCTGGACCGCTGGCAATTGTCCATACTGCGTCTACCAGGACATTGGTGTGCTGTTACTCTTGTGACTCAATTTCTTCTTAGTTTGTTCCACACTGAGCTCTGTTGCTTTTCACATGATGTGGAGCCTCCTTGTTGTTTCCGTATTGGGGTCGTTGTTACTTGGAGGCAGGTCAGCCTCCACCTAAACATATTACTGTTCATTCTAAAGATCAGCTGCCACTTCTTGGGCTTTCAAGGATGAGGCTTCTGTTGACCAAATTTGCAAGGCAGCTACTTGATCTTATTTATCTACTTTTACTAAATTCTACCATTTTGATGTCTTTGCTTCTTCTGAGACGTCCTTTAGTAGGAAAGTAGTGTGCAGTTGTCTCAGCTTGATTTTTTTCTGTCTGTTGGTTATTTTTAATTGCATAAAAAAAACGTGTATGCCCTTTTTAGGTTCTTTTGGAGTTGTGGATTTATTTCCTCAGTGAAAAAAGATGTTTCTTAAATCCCGCCCTTTATTTTTATAAGTCATGGACTCCACAGCTTGAGTATAAGTTCCAGGAGTAATGGATTGTGGACTCTCACCACCTGTATGAAAGAAAACATAATTTATGCTTTCTTGATAAATTAATTTCTTTCATGGTGGTGAGAGTCCACAAGACCCCACCCTGTGTTTTTATGGTGTTGTTTTTTTTCTTGAGGTACTGAGGTATCTTTTGAGGTCAGAGGGTTTTTATAGAGCTCTTGAGGTTTGGGAATCTTTGCCTCCTTTTAGTGGTAGGGAAGAGTAACTCCCAGGAGTAATGGATTGTGGACCACCAGGAAAGAAATGGATTTGATAAGCAAATCAAACCTAATGCTACAGAATAGTAGATAATTGTGTATTGAGATGTCAGGCATAATTTAATTGAACTTATTTGGATTTCGCTAGAAAACAGAGCAACGTGTATATTTTTCTGCATAGTGCAAGTCTTTCAGACCAGCTATATAATTTGTTATACAGTGAAATGCACACCACTGTAGACTCTCTAAAGCTGGACTGGTGCAAGGAATTTTAGTAACCAGGTTAAGATACATTTTGTTGCCCCTTTGACAGATTCCTTACCCTACTGCTTCTTGATAAAATGTTTAAATATGTTAGCTTGCAATCGCAGGTTTATTGTTCATATATAGATTAAAAGTGGGAGGCCATAAGATCTATGTCTGGTAAATCCTATTTAACTACTAATTGTTTGAATATGTCCTGATGGACAGACCACTCCTGGATGAACCGACTGATGGCTTAGGTAATCCGCTTCACAATTGTTCACTCCTGGAATGTGAACTGCTGACAGGGACCATTGATTCCTCTCTGCCTAAGACAGAATCTGAAACACTTCCTGCATAGGCAGTAGACTGTGGGTTCCCCTTGATTTATGTAGGCCACCACTGTGATATTTTCTGACTGTAAACAGATAAACCTCTTTTCTTTTAAGAGGGACGAGGGCTGAAGAGCCAGAAGAATCACCCAGAGTTCCAGAATGTAGACTGCTAACCTTGCCTCCAGAGGGGACCAAACTCCTTGCTCTCTCCGAAAATGTCATACCTTACCCCAGCCTGAAAGACTGGTGTCCTCCGTCACAATAGCCCAAAATGGGCGAAGAAAGGATGCCCCAAGGGTCAAAGAAGGACCTTGTAACTACCAAGAAAGATATGGTGTGAATGTTCAAAGAATGATCTGCAACTGGAACATCAGATTGCTTTAGATATGTCACTGATTGAGCACAGAAAGTTGAAGGGGTGGCAAGTAGAGGTGGACAAATTGAACTACATCTGCAGCCACAACCGTAAGACCTACTACCTCCATGCATTAAGCTACTGATGACAATGGAGTACGTTGCAGAGAGAGATGCTGTTGAACATTTTATTCTACGAGATTTCGTTAGAAATAGACACATTAGGACTGAATCTATGATGACTCCTAGAAAGGACACCCTTTTAGCTGGAGTTAAAGAGCTCTTTTGGTCATTGATTCTCCAATCGTGGTCCTGTAGAAAGGATAGAAGCCTTTGAGTATGTGCAACAGCTAGAGGCAGTGAAGGTGTCATACCCTGAGATATTGCTCAGATAAGGGGCAGTAGAGATCCCCTGAGCTCTGATCACCGCCAAAAGTGCTCCCAGTACCTTTGTGAAAATGCCTGGATCTGTAGCTAGACCAAATGGAAGGGCACAAAATTGATAGTGTTTGTTTAGGAATGCAAACCTTAGGAACTGATAGTGATCTTTGTGGATAGGAATATGCAGGTATGCATCCTTAAGGTCTATAGTAGACATATATTGACCCTGTTGGAATAAGGGTAAGATTGTGAGAATTGTTTCTATCTTGAAAGTGGGAACTCTGACAAACTTTTTCACGGTCAAGCCTAAAATGGGTCTAAAAGTTCCTTCCTTTGGAACAATAAACAGACTGGAGTAAAACCCCTGACTAAGTTAAGACATAGGTACTGGGATAATTACTCCCATATCCTCTAAATCCTGAACACATTGCATATAGGCAGCCGCCTTTACAGAATATTTGGGGATATGAGTCAGATTAAATCATCCTCACGGAGGCATAGAGTGAAAGCCTATCCTCTAACCCTGGGATATGATGTTTTGAACCCAGGGGTCCTTGACTGAGTCTTTTTCCAGAACTTCTGGTTTGTCAGTCTGCCCCTACCAGAACAGATTCTGTTCTGGGGGCTGCACCTTCATGCAGATTTAGAATTGGCATTGGACTGTTTTTCTTTGCCCAGAAAGAAACAGGCTTCCAGGCCAACTTGGGGGTTTAGACTTTTGAGAAGAGGACTTCTGAGATCCTTAGAAACACAAGAAACAAAACAGATTACTAGGTCTGTTCTTTCTCATAGAATTCTTGTCCTGAGGGAGAAAAGCTAATTTTCCACCAGTAAAAGTCTTAACAATTAAGTCCAAATCACAAACAAATAGAATATTCCCTTGGAAGGAAAGACATTAGCCTATTTATTTTTTTAAAACCACGCCAGCTGACCATGATTATAACCATAAGGCCCCTATGCAATAACTGCCATACACATATCTTTGTCATCAATCTTGATGATGTCCATTACTGCGTAACAAATTTATGGCGTTAGCCATTTTAAGGGCCTTGATGCAATTCTGTAGGTCCTCAGCAGAGGCTTGTTTGGAAGCCATTTTGCATAAGGAATCGCACTAGAGAACTCCTCCCACGACCATACAGGTGATGGACACTGCTGGTTTAAGCAGGAGACCTGTTTGAAAAAAAGCTTTCTCATGAAAGACTCTATTTTACAGTTTATAGGGTCCCTGAAAGAAGTGCTATCACCCATATGGAAAGTGGTGCTTGGCTAAGGGTGGAAATAGCTCCATCAATCTTGGGTATGGTTTCCTATAATTTCACATTCAGTTCTGGAATCAGGTACATCCTCTTAAACCTGGAGGAATGAGAAAATGGGATACCAGGTTTTCTCCATTCCTTGTCTATATAGTCAGAAACCAAATCTGGAACCTGAAATACCTGTGGAATCTGGAGGAGCTTTGAAAACAACATTTAACTTATTAACAGGTTTGTGTTCAGCAGGTTTTTCCTCAAATTCCCAGAGTTTCCAGCACCTCATGTAACAAGGCACAGATATGCTCCAGTTTGCCAATGACACTCTCAACTCTGAACTGGATAAATTTGAGTTGTCAGAGCTCTGAAGCAGGAAACTACTTTGAGGTTAAGGGGAATGAGCTTGCATGCTCACATCAAAAGATTGAGGTAAATCCCCAGACTTGCATTTTACGTTTACTTGGATTGGGGATAGCCGCTAAATATTCTGCCATAGCCCTGTGTAATTTATTCTTAAACTCTTGAGTAAAGTCAGCAGTAGTTCCCCGAGTAAAATACACAGAGACTGGGCACAATTCCTTAGAGGAAGTAGAAGGATGCGGCTGATTTGAATGCAAAAATTAAGATACACAACTATTACAAAACTGATTAACCTGGAACAGTTTTGCAAAACAGACAAAAATATACAGGGAGAGTTATCATTAGAACACTCTTCCAAAGGTTTTGACATTTTCATTATGGACAGATTCACTGGGTTCCAATATGTGCAAAAACGTATCAGTATAGCAGAGTATGAACAAAAACACACTGTTAAATAGTAATGGCAGAGAGCCCTCTACACTTGCCAATTAACACCACTGAGACTTGCAAATGTCACCCCCCCCCCCTCCAGTGGCACAGGCTGAATTTAGTAGAACAAATCAGCAGGTAGATGTATTGAGATCCTTTCCTCCCCAGCTGCAGCTTGAAAGAGAAAAGAGCAGGGCTACTGCCTTGAACTCTGCAGTTCCTTCAGAGAGGATAAAATATCCAAAAACTGCCTAAAAATTTACAAATTTAAAAAAAAAACTAACATACCCCAAACTACTCATATTGTGCTGTAGAGCTAAACCGAATCGTCTGTGAGTGAATCGCAGACTACACAGAGCAATCAGCAATTCTCTTAAAGGGCCATAACTCCAAAGTTAAAGTTAAAAAGGAAGTTCCCAGGGCTGCCAAAGGGTACAAAAATGGCGTCAGCGATGTGTGAATGCCCTCCCAATTGATATGGGGCAGTTAGGTTCCTGAATCAGGAAAGAAATGTGTCAGGAAGCCCATCCAGTGCTTGTACAAGGATATAAATAAATAAAGTGTCCATGGTGTACTATGCCTTGTACAAGCACACCAGAGGATTTTGGCGGAAATACCAATATCCCACAGGGTTAGGCTAAGGGACATGTCCCTGCATCATTCAGCTTGCTTGTTATCTCTTCTGTCTTTGTGAATGATATGTCCCAGGGACAAAGGGTCTCACATTGATCTGAGCTCCCCTATATGAATCCCTAAGCAAGTAGCTGGAACACCTCTATTCTAAACCTACTCCTGGGAGACCAAGAACAAAACTTGGGAGGTGGAAGGGATTTAAGCTCGTGTGTGTGTTCTTGACCTCCTCCTAGTGGTGTGAATCATATCTCACATGTTATAGAGCCCTATCATGTTATACAGCCCTATAATCTATCATCATCTTACAAAAAAAATAGATTTTCAATTTTGACAACTGTAAGTGATAGATTCTGCTAAATGAAAAAAATAGAACAGAACCAAGATATTGACCAGGTAAGGAAGCATTGTAACACCCTGAGTTCTGATCAAACAAAATAGTTCCCAGAATCTTTATAAATATTCTGGTAAAGCAACAATCTGAAAGTGCATGTCTAGGAAGACAACCCTTAGAAATCAATAATGTTCCCTGAATTGGAACATTAAGGTAAGCATCCTTAAAATCTATTGTGGACATAAACTGTCCTTACCAAACAAAACACAGAAATGTCCAAATAGTTTCAATTTTGAAAGTAGTAATTTAAGAGCGTAAGATCCAAAAACTGGTTTGAAAGCTCCCATAGATTATAGATCTGAAAAGGACTGAAAAAGGCCTAAGCCTTCACATGATGTTTTAGAACAGTGGATAGAATAAACCATCCTCTGGAAGGCCCTGTTCTGAACCTATTCAATAACCCTGAGATACTATATTTGTGTCACAGCTGCTGATAATCAGAATTGTTCCTTAGGTAAAAGAATCAAATGTGCTGATTTAGTCAAATATATAGAAAAAATTAAGTAGTGTTGTTTCTGCTTAAGTTTTACTTCACATACTGTTTTGAAATAAAAACTAACTGCAGACTTTTTATATCCCACATTATCAGAATGTAAGTTTAACTTTAACATTACATTCTTAATATAGTGGTTAGTAGTTGATCACAATGTAACATTTGCAAATGTAATAATCACAGTGTGGACTCAGAAAAGATATAAAAATAAAGATGCTTATAATTTGCTACATCGATGTTAACAGCATAAAGAAAAAATAAGAGCATTAAGCAAAGGAACTTGTAAACTGGTTGTTTCAATGCCTCAATCACATGCAGGATCAGGGATAGGCACGAGCCAAGGCTGTGGCGGACATTTTCTAAAGTAAACACCTTTAGTGAAGGACACCAAGGTACATTTACAATTAAAACTATTATTTTATAGTGCTGAATTTTATTATACTGATGCAGATACCACTGATCCTATAACCAGCCCTTGTCTGGCTATACACATGTGCCAGTGTCACTTCTGTGTCTTTGTATAGAGCTGGGTGTTATTATAGAGATGCAGAAGATACACATCCAGTATTTCACTCAGGCTTTATTTATTCCATAACTTATCCCCCAATATTGCTAGCAGTCTCTTGACAAGCCACTAATTTTATTCACACTAAATATTTTCCCTTTCCTATTATTTAATCAGAAAGAAAAGATATACTAAGGTTATGATTCACAACCTTACTATATCTTTTCTTTCTATTTAAATACTACTTATAATAAACCTTGTGCTGGTTAAAGTGCTTTACCTTTGCATATAAAGCTCCAGGGACACAGTGGCAGCTTGCTTCTTGAATCTTCCCTCTCTCTCTGTCTCACTCAGAGTCATTTTCTGGTACTAAGCGGCATCATGTGGGAGTGGCCACAACCCTGCAAAAAGTTGCTTGAAGCACCAGAATCAACGAGTGCCTTCAACATAATCTCTTTTGAGCCCCACTGTAAGGAAACAAGTAAATGACAGTAAGATGGTTTATCAAAACTTATGTCAGAAGTACTACTGAAGTTATAGTTCTTACCTCTTTTTATCTTGGTAAGGTTAGGGCAGTCTTTTACTTCATGTTCTTTAGATGCGCAATAAAGACAGAGGTTATTTTCCCTTCTCCTCTTTTTCTCTTCTGGGCTTAAAGGTCCCCTGATTACACCAATTTCCATTGGTTCTTCTGTAACCTTATAAGGTTGATAGGATTTCCTTATTATTGGATCTGAATTATATCTTTCCTTCTTTCGTTCCCTTAAACGTCTGTCAATATTAATTGACAAAGACATTAAATTATCCAGACTTTCTGGTATGTCTATTCTAGATAACTCATCTTTCAGGGCTTCTGATAATCCTAGTCTAAATTGGTTTCTAAGTGAGATGTCATTCCACTGCGAATCTTTTGAAACCCTTTTAAATTCGGCTATATAGTCCTCTACAGGCCTCTTTCCCTGTTTAAGAGCTCTCATTGAATTTTCTGATGTGAGTTGTTTGCACGGATCATCATACAATAAAGCCATGGCGTGGAAAAAAGCTTCTAAGTTATCTAATATGGGGTCATTTTGCTCAAAATAAGAGTTGGCCCAGGTTCTAGGCTCTGCTCTGAGATAAGAAATAACTGTCAATACTCTTTGTTTGTCAGTAGTGTATGTTTTTGGTCTTAAAGTGAATAAAAGGTAACATGCATTCTTAAAGTCACGGAACTGACTTCTATCGCCAGAACATTTTTATGGAGGTGATACAATAGGCTCATTTGTTGAATCTATAGTAACCTGTTTAGGAGCTGCAGTAACTTTTATAATGTCTCTTAATGTCTGATTTTCTAATTGCAACTCTCTTAAACCTTGAGAAAGTTGATCTACTCTCTGTGAGAGATTGTATACATGTGTGGGCAAATCTGCTTGATCCATTTTCAGGCTTGTTATTCTGTCACAGCTGCTGATAATCAGAATTGTTCCTTAGGTAAAAGAATCAAATGTGCTGATTTAGTCAAATATATAGAAAAAATTAAGTAGTGTTGTTTCTGCTTAAGTTTTACTTCACATACTGTTTTGAAATAAAAACTAACTGCAGACTTTTTATATCCCACATTATCAGAATGTAAGTTTAACTTTAACATTACATTCTTAATATAGTGGTTAGTAGTTGATCACAATGTAACATTTGCAAATGTAATAATCACAGTGTGGACTCAGAAAAGATATAAAAATAAAGATGCTGATAATTTGCTACATCGATGTTAACAGCATAAAGAAAAAATAAGAGCATTAAGCAAAGGAACTTGTAAACTGGTTGTTTCAATTCCTCAATCACATGCAGGATAAACAAAGTCTTGGTTATAATATCAGAAGCTGGAACAACTGTGTAAAGAGAGACTTCAAACAGCAACAGTCTGTAGTAGAATGGTAATGCAGTAAGTACTTACTGGAATCTGCTGACAAAAAGGATGTGTTGTGACCAAAGAACAGCAGGCTTCTGTTTGTCTGCAAATCTCCAGTCTGAATAGGGGAGGCGTCCAGGTGCACACTGAATCTGTAGGCAGACTTCCAGGTAGTGCTGCAGGAAGCAGCTGAACAAAGCAGTAAGTGGCTCAATTGAAACCAGGGGAGGTTCCTCAATAACAAGCAATGAGCAAAGGAGCTAGGATGCTTATAAAGGAACACAACAGGCAGTTCTTAAAGGGACAGGCTGTAAAGAGAGATACTGATATTATGACAGGTCCCCCACACAAGGAAAACCTCCAGGTTTTATGTCCAGGAGACGATTCAGAAAGAGGGTCTCTCAGGATGTCTCAGATGAAAAAGCGAGACCAAACGAGGGGCAGAAATGTTAGTGGCAGGCTCCCAAGAATCCTCCTCATGCGAATACCCCTCCCAATGGACTAAATACTGAAGTACACCCCGAAACACTCTAGAATCCAGAATTTCAGAGACCTCATACTCCTCTTCGTCAGATAGGGACTGAACCGAATCTGGAATGGATGATGGAACAGATCGGACAGAAGTATAAGGTTTAATCATGGCAACGTGGAATGAAGGGTGTATGCGATACCTTTCTGGTAACCGTAGTACAACAGCGTTGGAGTTAATGATTTTTTTCTATGGGAAATGGCCCTATATACAACTGGTTGAATTTGGCTTTCGTAGCTGGTATTCGTATGTGACGGGTGGATAACCAGACCAAATCCCCAACCTTGTAATCCGGAGCTGGTCGCCGGCGTAAATTGTAGTAGTGTTGATGGCGGGATTGAGCCCGGGTGATATTATCCTGTAATAATTTAAAATTTTGAGCGATGGAATTAACTAAGTCGTTAACAGTAGGACATTGAGCATGCATATTGGGTAGGAGATCATAAGTAGGATGAAATCCATAATTGGCGAAAAAGGGGGAAAGCTGGGTGGAATAACTTTTGGTGTTATTATAGGCAAACTCAGCAGTTGCCAAATATTCAGCCCATTTATCTTGTTGCTGGGAACAGAAAACACGTAAATATTGTTCTAAAGTTTGGTTGGTGCGTTTACATTGGCCATTTGTTTGCGGATGATATGATGTTGTAAGTTTCCTTGTGATATTCAATTTGTCACATAAGGATTGCCAAAATTTAGATGTGAATTGGCTACCGCGGTTTGTGAGAATACTTGTTGGTAGTCCATATAATTTTACAATGTGTGATAAAAACAACTCCGCGGTTTGAGATGCAGTGGGTAAAGCTTGTATGGGCAAGAAATGTGCCATCTTAGTAAATAAATCGATAACTACTAAAATTGTAGTATAAGTCTTTGATTTAGGCAACTCTACTATGAAATCCATAGCGACTTCTTTCCATGGTCGATCAGGTATCGGTAATGACATTAAATATCCATAAGGTTTTTTATGATCCTTTTTGTTTTGAACACATAAAGTACAAGTTTTAACGTAATCCTCTATTGAGCTCCACATCTTAGGCCACCAAAATTTCCTTTTAATCAAATCATATGTATTTTGTATTCCAGGATGTCCATTAAGGACTGAGTCATGGTTTTGTTGTAGAATTACCTTTTGTAAAGTTGGTGGTATATACAAGAGTTTCTCAAAATAATATAAACCATCTGGATGTTTTATGAGATTATATTTATTTGTATTAACATCCCTGCTTTGAGCATCCTTTAATTCTTGTGTAAAAGGTTGTATGCAGGAGATGAAATTTCCTGGAGATAGAACAGCTCTCTGTGGTTCAATATGGTTAGTGGGTGTTCTCTGTCTTGACAGAGCATCTGCTTTCCCGTTACGTGATCCAGGTCTGTATTGTATATGGAAGTTAAACCTAGAGAAATACAGACTCCATCTGAGTTGTCTTGATGACAACGTGCGGTTAGTCTGCAAATACTCTAGGTTCTTGTGGTCAGTATATACAAGAATTGGTATATCTGTACCCTCCAACAAGTGCCTCCAATGTTCGAAAGCTGATTTGATCGATAGGAGTTCTTTTTCCCCTATTGGATAGTTAATTTCTGGAGGTGTTAAAGATCGTGAGTAATAAGCAACCGGATGAACGGGTTCTGTTAAACTTGTCCTTTGAGATAGGATGGCACCTATTGCATACTCCGATGCATCAACTTCTAGGATGTACTGTTTTGTAGGATCTGGGAAATGAAGTATTGGTGCAGTTGTGAAACATTCTTTTAGTAAATCAAATGCTTGTTGTGCATTCAGAGTCCAAACAAAAGGTGTCCCTTTTCCTGTAAGCCTTGTGAGAGGTTTCACTATAGAAGAAATTTTTTTAATAAATTTTCGATAAAAATTTGAAAATCCTAAGAAACTTTGAAGTTCTTTTACATTGGTTGGTTGCAGCCAATTTGTAATGGAGGATATCTTAGTATCTTCCATATTGATACCATCTGCTGTAATTCTGTAACCAAGGAATGATATATCTTGGGTATGAAATGTACATTTTTCTGGTTTCGCATAGAGATGATTCTCTCTTAATCTGGTTAGTACTGTAGTTACATGTTTTATGTGTTCTTGCAAGGATTATGAGTAAATTAGGATGTCATCCAAGTAGATGATTACACAAACATCGAGTAAATCACGGAAAACCTCATTAATAAAATGTTGAAAGGTTGCTGGGGCATTGCAGAGGCCGAATGGCATCACAGTGTACTCGTACAAATCATATCTGGTACGGAACGCTGTGAGCCATTCGTCCCCTTTCCTTATGCGGATTAAGTTATATGCGCCCCTCAAATCTAGTTTAGTATAAATAGATGCCTTACCCAACCTTTCAATTAATTCAGTTATCAAAGGTAATGGGTATCTATTTTTAATTGTAATCTTATTGAGCTGTTGGTAATCAACAATTGGTCTAAGTGTTCCATCTTTATTGCGCACAAAAAACATTCCAGCAGCTGCTGGCGAAGTGGAAGCTCTTATAAAGCCCTTTTTTAGATTCTCATCTAGATATTGTTTTAAGTGCTGTAGCTCAGGCTGAGATAGTGGATAAATGTGACCAAAAGGTATTGGTGACCCAGGAAGGAGATCTATTGGACAATCGTAAGTCCTATGCGGTGGTAAAGTCTCCGCCTCCTTTTTATCAAATACATCCTGAAATTGGGAATAGATTTCAGGTACTGGGTGTTGTAATTTTCCAACTTGATTCTTTGTTGTGGTCAGATTATTTATATGTGAGTATATTTGATTTGGTAAACAATGTTGCTTACAATAATGAGATTGGAAATGTGTACTAAGTGTTTGCCAATCAATGCTAGGTTGGTGTTGTTGTAACCAAGGTAAGCCTAAGATTAATGGAAATAGAGGTGATGGTGTTACGTCGAATGAAATATGTTCTTTATGTCCCCCATGTGTAACCATAATAATAGGTGTTGTTTGATGTGTGATTGGACCGTTAGAAATTTGACTACCATCAAAAACACGTAACACGTATGATTTTTGTTTTTTCTTTAATGCTATTTCATTCCTATACACCACATCTAAATCAATAAAGTTGCTTGAAGCACCAGAATCAACGAGTGCCTTCAACATAATCTCTTTTGAGCCCCACTGTAAGGAAACAAGTAAATGACAGTAAGATGGTTTATCAAAACTTATGTCAGAAGTACTACTGAAGTTATAGTTCTTACCTCTTTTTATCTTGGTAAGGTTAGGGCAGTCTTTTACTTCATGTTCTTTAGATGCGCAATAAAGACAGAGGTTATTTTCCCTTCTCCTCTTTTTCTCTTCTGGGCTTAAAGGTCCCCTGATTACACCAATTTCCATTGGTTCTTCTGTAACCTTATAAGGTTGATAGGATTTCCTTATTATTGGATCTGAATTATATCTTTCCTTCTTTCGTTCCCTTAAACGTCTGTCAATATTAATTGACAAAGACATTAAATTATCCAGACTTTCTGGTATGTCTATTCTAGATAACTCATCTTTCAGGGCTTCTGATAATCCTAGTCTAAATTGGTTTCTAAGTGAGATGTCATTCCACTGCGAATCTTTTGAAACCCTTTTAAATTCGGCTATATAGTCCTCTACAGGCCTCTTTCCCTGTTTAAGAGCTCTCATTGAATTTTCTGATGTGAGTTGTTTGCACGGATCATCATACAATAAAGCCATGGCGTGGAAAAAAGCTTCTAAGTTATCTAATATGGGGTCATTTTGCTCAAAATAAGAGTTGGCCCAGGTTCTAGGCTCTGCTCTGAGATAAGAAATAACTGTCAATACTCTTTGTTTGTCAGTAGTGTATGTTTTTGGTCTTAAAGTGAATAAAAGGTAACATGCATTCTTAAAGTCACAGAACTGACTTCTATCGCCAGAAAATTTTTATGGAGGTGATACAATAGGCTCATTTGTTGAATCTATAGTAACCTGTTTAGGAGCTGCAGTATCTTTTATAATGTCTCTTAATGTCTGATTTTCTAATTGCAACTCTCTTAAACCTTGAGAAAGTTGATCTACTCTCTGTGAGAGATTGTATACATGTGTGGGCAAATCTGCTTGATCCATTTTCAGGCTTGTTATTCTGTCACAGCTGCTGATAATCAGAATTGTTCCTTAGGTAAAAGAATCAAATGTGCTGATTTAGTCAATTATATAGAAAAAATTAAGTAGTGTTGTTTCTGCTTAAGTTTTACTTCACATACTGTTTTGAAATAAAAACTAACTGCAGACTTTTTATATCCCACATTATCAGAATGTAAGTTTAACTTTAACATTACATTCTTAATATAGTGGTTAGTAGTTGATCACAATGTAACATTTGCAAATGTAATAATCACAGTGTGGACTCAGAAAAGATATAAAAATAAAGATGCTTATAATTTGCTACATCGATGTTAACAGCATAAAGAAAAAATAAGAGCATTAAGCAAAGGAACTTGTAAACTGGTTGTTTCAATGCCTCAATCACATGCAGGATCAGGGATAGGCACGAGCCAAGGCTGTGGCGGACATTTTCTAAAGTAAACACCTTTAGTGAAGGACACCAAGGTACATTTACAATTAAAACTATTATTTTATAGTGCTGAATTTTATTATACTGATGCAGATACCACTGATCCTATAACCAGCCCTTGTCTGGCTATACACATGTGCCAGTGTCACTTCTGTGTCTTTGTATAGAGCTGGGTGTTATTATAGAGATGCAGAAGATACACATCCAGTATTTCACTCAGGCTTTATTTATTCCATAACTTATCCCCCAATATTGCTAGCAGTCTCTTGACAAGCCACTAATTTTATTCACACTAAATATTTTCCCTTTCCTATTATTTAATCAGAAAGAAAAGATATACTAAGGTTATGATTCACAACCTTACTATATCTTTTCTTTCTATTTAAATACTACTTATAATAAACCTTGTGCTGGTTAAAGTGCTTTACCTTTGCATATAAAGCTCCAGGGACACAGTTGCAGCTTGCTTCTTGAATCTTCCCTCTCTCTCTGTCTCACTCAGAGTCATTTTCTGGTACTAAGCGGCATCATGTGGGAGTGGCCACAACCCTGCAAAACGTGGCGCCACGTGTGTTAAGGAGGAGTCAGGACCAGTATTCATCTGTCTTACTCCTCCCTCCCCACAGCAAAATGGGTGGCGGACACTGCAAGGGCCAGTCACGGACACCAGTGTCCGTGTACGGACATCTTGCCTATCCCTGTGCAGGATAAACAAAGTCTTGGTTATAATATCAGAAGCTGGAACAACTGAGTAAAGAGAGACTTCAAACAGCAACAGTCTGTAGTAGAATGGTAATGCAGTAAGTACTTACTGGAATCTGCTGACAAAAAGGATGTGTTGTGACCAAAGAACAGCAGGCTTCTGTTTGTCTGCAAAGCTCCAGTCTGAATAGGGGAGGCGTCCAGGTGCACACTGAATCTGTAGGCAGACTTCCAGGTAGTGCTGCAGGAAGCAGCTGAACAAAGCAGTAAGTGGCTCAATTGAAACCAGGGGAGGTTTCTCAATAACAAGCAATGAGCAAAGGAGCTAGGATGCTTATAAAGGAACACAACAGGCATAATTAAAGGGACAGGCTGTAAAGAGAGATACTGATATTATGACAACTTGGGACCAAGGAATCCTGAACAAGCTGAAACCAAGCCTCCTTAAAAAGGCGAAGCCTTCCCCCTACCAGAGCCTCTAAACCGGGGCCGTACCATAATGTATACTTGGATAAGGGAGTCAATTTTATGGACTGCTTAGACTTGTTCCAGATCAAACTAGGATTTCAGGCAGAATCAAAGGAACCTTGTTTGAGAGGAGGAATTGGACTTCTGTACCCTGTTCTGACGAAAAGGGTGAAAATAATGAGAAGTTTTAGACTTAGCCTTGGACTTCTTGTCCTGAGGATGAAAAGCTACATATATAATGTTTTTATCGCTAGGATACGTCATCTCAGTAATGCATTCCCCATCAGCCTTTTAGAGCCTGACCTATTTCAAATCTTTACATCACATACAAACTCTACATTATTGAAAACTGTAAACTATTTGAATCCTTTCTTCATAGATATGTATATTTATAAGGAATGGTGACATTTATGTTAGACATGTTAAGTAGTGAGATTTTTCACAAAACCTTAAGGAATAATGAGAAAAAATATTTGAATGCATAACAATACAAAACCGTTGTTACTGCCCTATAATAACCCACAGACATAGCCTACATGAAGGTTAGTAAAAAAAATGCAAGATGGTAGCATTAAGCCACAGGGTAAGTTGATTAACCTCTTTGGTCCTTCTTTGATTTGGTTAGGAGTCTGAAAATCAGCACAATGTTATTAAAATAAAAACTATTAATTTTTACAAAAACACTCCCAGATGGACTATTTAAATGGATCATCTACAAAATATTTATGCAAAGAAAAATCTAGTGTATAGTGTTCCTTTAAGCATTTCTGCTAACTTCAAATGGAACATTTTTTAAAAAAAAACAGATTAATTGATTTAAATTCACCACTACAAAAGCTGATCATATACAGGGAGAACAGATGACTTTGAGCTTAGCTGAAATCATTGCAGGAAAAATTAGAAGAATTTTAAAACAGGCCTTGAACATATAAAAAGTAAGTCAACAACACGTTATTAATAAACAGCTGTGCACCACGCACTAAGGGCACACTATCGACTGCGCAAGGTTTTCACACGTAATCCCAAGCTTTTGGTTGTGGGTTTAGCACCCTCTGGTATTACAAGTTCAGCAGTGGTTCGATTATCACAAACTAAGCTTCACAAGCTTTTGAAAAATTACAACTCAGATATTTTCAATGGGCCACGAAAAACGCTATTCTGCACTCTTATTACAAGTTGCTGAGTAACGTGCGTGGCCTCACTATCGAACATTTCCAGATTACTTTTAACCACAGCTCCCACCTCTGGTTAACTCATTTGGCTTCTATGTTTTCGAAACAAACATGACAGCCAATATGTCACAGATGACCAACTTGGCCTATCAGGCCGTTCTTGCCTTTCTGATCACCATTCTGTAGCACTGCTCTTTTCACTGACTAATTGGCTTCGCTATTGGGCCATGCATATATGGATCCTGAATTTGTTCACTTGCTCATGGACAACTCTTACAGAAAAAACAAATGGGAAAGCGCTAAAAACAAGGACTGGGATAGAGAAATCATGCACTTATATAATATCAAGTATTTTACTTCAATATAAAAACAGGTTAATAGTTTAAATACAATATCAAGCAATAAAATAAAATGAAATGAGTTGTGGCCATAACTAACTATAAAAAGTCTATAAGTTCATAGAAATTGTCAGATATCGATTGTGAAAGACTGACACTTATTTGTAATCCTCAATTATGCTTCCTTGGTGTCTATTGTCCAGCTGGGCTTACCCGGGGAATCTTACCAGACCTTCTAGGTGTAGGACCGTATCCGTAGTGAGTATTGACCACTCACACCGGCTGGAGACTTTGCACTGAGCTACCAGGAGTAGCGTTCTTCCCCTCCGTGTGGTCTCGGCATCTTCCAATCACTGTGGTAGTTTGGTCCTGTGTACTCACATGTGTACTTAATCACGTGATAGCCCTGCACCAATCCAACTGTCGTATTCACGATTCCTCTCCTTTGGACACTCCAAGATAGCAGAGTAAAGTAGCGGTTTAAAAGATGTTTCAAAAAAGTTTCTGAACGTTCACATTTGGTATTGCTACCGTCTAGTCAGATGATTTGCTACGCGTTTCGGCGCTGTCCCTGTGCCTTTATCAAGTGTATACTCTTGTCTCAACACAGTCATACGTACCAGCCATCTTGCTCACACACGCAGGGTGTGTGCACTCACTGATGCTGAGGTTTATGACATCTACAACATCTAAACTCAACACATCATTAATTTATACCATGTCATAAACAATGACTCAAGGCACTTTAACTGTCGTAATCAGGAAGTTTAGGAATGCCGTCCTCAACAAGGGGCAGCCCGTTATAGGATTCCCTCACATAGAGGATACTTGGCCTGTTCTCAATAGGTTCTAATAGAATAACGGAAAGATGTGCGCGGTATAGCAGCGTCCGGAACCGGAACCGGCAAATACAACTGTAATCCTCCAATAGAGACTAATGGCAGAGTGCCGTAGCCAGCGATTAACTCCAAATCGCTTACAATCAATAGTAACAGGAAGGTGAGTGGCAGGCTCTGCAATAACCAGACTTGCACTCCAAAAAATATAATAAAAGAATATTTTTATTAGTAGAAAAATAGTAAAATATACATATGTGGCTGAACACAGAACAGGGGGGACAAGACAAACAAGCCTGACACGTTTCGCGCCCCCTAGTGGCGCTTATTCATAGGCTTATGAATAAGCGCCACTAGGGGGCGAAACGCGTCAGGCTTGTTTGTCTTGTCCCACCTGTTCTGTGTTCAGCCACATATGTATATTTTACTATTTTTCTACTAATAAAAATATTCTTTTATTATATTTTTTGGAGCGCAAGTCTGGTTATTGCAGAGCCTGCCACTCACCTTCCTGTTTCTAATAGAATAACCCATATTGCTCTGCATCCACTGTGGAACCAGCAAATAGCATATCACATCCACCAACACTTTCATTCTATCAATGTCCACTTTGCGTGACATTTACAATGGACAGTACAGGATTGGAGGTCCCTTTTTAAATGAACTCAGACATATGTGTGTACTAAATATTCTGAATGTCCCGCACACAGACAAGAGAAGACCGTGCATGACACGGCAAGAGAGGTATTTCATCAAACTCCTTCGCCAAAAATGCACTCAATCAGGTTCAGCAGCAACAATGGCAAGATCTTCACAGGGAAACTCCAAACATAGGACACTGACATTGGCAAACCAGAAGAGTGTTGACTTCATCTTCATGGAACCAAAGACTTTCAGAGGGTAAGCTTACTCTATGTATTTCACATGTATGCTACTGTGCTAGTGACATGACAGAGGCAGGTATTTGTACAGAGGAATTGATCCCAGGATTTTAGGGACCTGGTGCTTTGGAAGATTTAGTCATATATTAATTTTTACATATACTGTACATGTCTTACTTTTCAATTAAGGTCAGCCTTTGGTGGAAAGATATTCACTGACATAATCTGGAATGGATCATATTACTGAATGAGACGTATCAAGGAGATGTGGATAAACTTTGCAAAACATCTTTTGGGACAACTAAAAGGTATATGTTCTTTGTAAAATTGGTATAATGATAGAATGTAAGTTTAGCCCTCTACAACCCAGTGACTCATATGTACATCTAGCACAAGACAAAACATAAATGACAAGCCTCTTTAAAATTAAATGTGGAGCATGACCAAGAATCACGCAAATGAAAAAGAAGTCACGCCCAAGAAAGCATGATTACATTTTTTACTAAAGTGCTTGAAGTATGAGAAAAATATTTTTATAAAAGAAAAAACACAATTCTACATAAACATGTCATGATTTAAGTTTTCTGAAAGGAAGAAATCTACTGCAAGTCACCAATAAACGTCCTTTTCTTTCCTAAGATATGGTGAGTCCACAACATCATCATTTACTGTTGGGATATTCACTCCTGGCCAGCAGGAGGAGGCAAAGAGCACCACAGCCAGCTGTTAAGTATCACTCCCCTTCCCACAAACCCCAGTCATTCTCTTTGCCTTGGTGCATGGAGGAGGTGAAGTTTTGGTGTCTGAAGAAAATTGGATTTCTTTACTTCAAGCAAGATTTTAGCTAGTCAGAAAGCCAGAGTAGGTTTACTCTGATCTTTACTTCTCAATTTTGGGTCTAGCCGTACTCCACGTTAATCTCTTCAGTAGGGTAGTGGTGGCTTTTAAGCCGTTAGGAACTTGTGAGGTGGGCCTCACTGCGTTGCTGCCCTTGTATAGAAAGCCAGAGTAGGTTTACTCTGTTCTTTCTTTTTTCTCACAGGTCTCTGTAAGGAGTGGCTTCCTTTCATACCGGGTGAGCTGTCCTCCTGCCGGACAGCTATATGTGCAGGTAAGTGCCTTTTCGACTTCTGGGGCTAGGAGGCTGGCACTAAAGGGGTTAACCTAAATCTGCAACTTTCTGGGACTAGTAACCTGTGTACAGGGTCGTTGATGGTAGTGTGCAGGCACTATTTTCATGTGATTTGAGACAGGGTTTAATTTCCTTCATAGTTAGAAGGATTTAACTTATACTTTGGGCTCAGAGTTTATTCCTCAGTACTGTCATATGGCATGGGGTATTTGGGGGCACTTTGGCGATCCCATATGTGATCCTAAGCTGACGTAGCTGCTGCTACAGGACACGGCTTCATTTCTATTGTCTCCGTTTTCAGTTTGAAGTGCACGCTGTGAGTAGTGGCGCAGATTCATAAGCCAGTCACGTGGTCTCTGTGTTGCTCTCATGGAAGGCTACTGAGCGGTCGCAACTTCCTCTCTGAATGAGTTCTGGTTGGCTGACTATTTCGAGGGGACAGGTATGCGCCTCAGCCATAGACTGAGGTGTAGAGTGTGCGTGGAGGTATTTTTGTTGGGCAATTTTATTCAAGAGAATTCCTTGACGTTTAGGAGCCAATATTTCTGAGTTGACAGTACCTTCAATTAAACTTTAACTCTGCATACATTAAATGTGGTGTGTACAAATCTTTACTGCATTCACTATTTAAAGAGATAGTACATTATAAAATATTTTCAAAATGTTTTCCTTTTTTGATTAATATTTTTATTTTATAATGGATCAGGATCCTGCTCCTATGGACAGGTGCATCCTTTGCTTAGAAAGTCAAGTGGTGCCTCCCATGCAATTTTGTTCCTCATGCATAGAGAGAACTTTAAAAATAAAGATACTTAGACAAAATGAAAATGGACACCTATATAGATATATGGTCTCCATGGATGGAGAAGTTCCCTGCATGAAAACTTACGAGATATTCCGACCCTTCATCCCCCACTCGTCCTTCCCCCCCACTTCTTTAACCCACCCCACCCCCACCCTTTTTTTTTTCTTTTTTTCTTCTTTTTTTCCCCCTCTCCTACATCCCCCCCATTCTTGTACCAATCTATGAGACGTACACTTCTATGAGACACCCAAAGCAAAATGAGAACCAATGATGTATCCCGGAGTCCTGTAGGCTATTTTTGACCCGCAGGCTCGTAAATCTAATCCAGATATTACAAAAGTTACTGTTATATATAGTGTGCTATTTCTCCCGCTATTGTCTGTATTTCTCCAACATTGGTGTGTCCGGTCCACGGCGTCATCCTTACTTGTGGGATATTCTCTTCCCCAACAGGAAATGGCAAAGAGTCCCAGCAAAGCTGGTCACATGATCCCTCCTAGGCTCCGCCCACCCCAGTCATTCTCTTTGCCGTTGCACAGGCAACATCTCCACGGAGATGGTTAAGAGTTTTTTGGTGTTTAAATGTACTTTTATTCTTCTATCAAGTGTTTGTTATTTTAAAATAGTGCTGGTATGTACTATTTACTCTGAAACAGAAAAGGATGAAGATTTCTGTTTGTAAGAGGAAGATGATTTTAGCAGACAGTAACTAAAATCGATTGCTGTTTCCACACAGGACTGTTGAGATGAAGTAACTTCAGTTGGGGGAAACAGTTAGCAGACTTTTCTGCTTAAGGTATGACTAGCCATATTTCTAACAAGACCATGTAATGCTGGAAGGCTGTCATTTCCCCTCATGGGGACCGGTAAGCCATTTTCTTAGTTAAACATAAAAGAATAAAGGGCTTCAAAAAGGGCTTAAAAACTGGTAGACATTTTTCTGGGCTAAAACGATTGCTTTACTAGGCATATTATGCAGATTCTAACTAATTATTGGTATTATAATCTTGGGGAACGTTTAGAAAAACGGCAGGCACTGTGTTGGACACCTTTTTCAGTTGGGGGCCTTTCTAGTTATAGACAGAGCCTCATTTTCGCGCCATTAATGCGCAGTTGTTTTTGGAGAGCAAGGCATGCAGATGCATGTGTCAGGAGCTAAGAATCACTGAAAAAGCTTATAGAAGGCGTCTTGTGGTATCGTATTCCCCTCTGGGCTTGGTTGGGTCTCAGCAAAGCATATAGCTGGGACTGTATAGGGGTTAAATGTAAAAACGGCTCCGGTTCCGTTAATTTAAGGGTTAAAGCTCTGAAATTTGGTGTGCAATACTTTTAATGCTTTAAGACACTGTGGTGAAATTTTGGTGAATTTTGAACAATTCCTTCATACTTTTTCACATATTCAGTAATAAAGTGTTTTCAGTTTGAAATTTAAAGTGACAGTAACGGTTTTATTTTAAAACGTTTTTTGTGCTTTGTTGACAAGTTTAAGCCTGTTTAACATGTCTGTACCATCAGATAAGCTATGTTCTATATGTATGAAAGCCAATGTGTCTCCCCATTTAAATTTATGTGATAATTGTGCCATAGTGTCCAAACAAAGTAAGGACAGTAATGCCACAGATAATGAGATTGCCCAAGATGATTCCTCAAATGAAGGGAGTAAACATGATACTACATCATCCCCTACTGTGTCTACACCAGTTATGCCCACACAGGAGGCCCCTAGTACATCTAGTGCGCCAATACTTATTACCATGCAACAATTAACGGCTGTAATGGATAACTCCATAGCAAATCTTTTATCCAAAATGCCTACTTATCAGAGAAAGCGCGATTGCTCTGTTTTAAACACTGAAGAGCAAGAGGACGCTGATGATAACTGTTCTGACATACCCTCACACCAATCTCAAGGGGCCATGAGGGAGGTTTTGTCTGATGGAGAAATTTCAGATTCAGGAAAAATTTCTCATCAAGCTGAACCTGATGTTGTGACATTTAAATTTAAATTAGAACATCTCCGCGCACTGCTTAAGGAGGTGTTATCTACTCTGGATGATTGTGACAATTTGGTCATTCCAGAGAAATTATGTAAGATGGACAAGTTCCTAGAGGTTCCGGTGCCCCCCAACGCTTTTCCTATACCCAAGCGGGTGGCGGACATAGTAAATAAAGAGTGGGAAAGGCCCGGCATACCTTTTGTTCCACCCCCTATATTTAAGAAATTATTTCCTATAGTCGACCCCAGAAAGGACTTATGGCAGACAGTCCTCAAGGTCGAGGGGGCGGTTTCTACTCTAAACAAACGCACTACTATTCCTATCGAAGATAGTTGTGCTTTCAAAGATCCTATGGATAAGAAATTAGAGGGTTTGCTTAAAAAGATTTTTGTACAGCAAGGTTACCTTCTACAACCAATTTCATGCATTGTTCCTGTCACTACGGCAGCGTGTTTCTGGTTCGAGGAATTAGAAAAATCGCTCAGTAAAGAATCTTCGTATGAGGAGGTTATGGACAGAGTTCAAGCACTTAAATTGGCTAACTCTTTTGTTTTAGATGCCGCTTTGCAATTAGCTAGATTAGCGGCGAAAAATTCAGGGTTTGCTATCGTGGCGCGCAGAGCGCTTTGGCTAAAGTCTTGGTCAGCGGATGTGTCTTCCAAGACAAAATTGCTTAACATTCCTTTCAAAGGTAAAACATTATTTGGACCTGATTTGAAAGAGATTATTTCAGACATCACTGGGGGAAAGGGCCACGCCCTCCCACAGGATAGGTCTTTTAAGGCTAAAAATAAGCCTAATTTTCGTCCCTTTCGCAGAAACGGACCAGTCTCTAATTCTGTATCCTCTAAGCAAGAGGGTAATACTTCACAACCCAAACCAGCCTGGAAACCAATGCAAGGCTGGAACAAGGGTAAGCAGGCCAAGAAGCCTATCACTGTTACCAAAACAGCATGAAGGGATAGCCCCCGATCCGGGACCGGATCTAGTGGGGGGCAGACTTTCTCTCTTTGCTCAGGCTTGGGCAAGAGATGTTCAGGATCCTTGGGCGCTAGAAATAGTTTCTCAAGGTTATCTCCTGGAATTCAAGGAACTACCCCCAAGGGGAAGGTTCCACAGGTCTCAATTATCTTCAAACCAAATAAAGAGACAGGCATTCTTACATTGTGTAGAAGACCTGTTAAAGATGGGAGTGATACATCCAGTTCCAATAAGAGAACAAGGAATGGGTTTTTATTCCAATCTGTTCATAGTTCCCAAAAAAGAGGGAACATTCAGACCAATTTTGGATCTAAAGATCCTAAACAAATTTCTCAGGGTACCATCGTTCAAAATGGAAACTATTCGAACGATCCTACCTACTATCCAGGAAAATCAATTTATGACTACCGTGGATTTAAAGGATGCGTACCTACATATTCCTATCCACAAGGAACATCATCAGTTCCTAAGGTTCGCTTTTCTGGACAAGCATTACCAGTTTGTGGCACTTCCATTCGGATTAGCCACTGCTCCAAGGATTTTCACAAAGGTACTAGGGTCTCTTCTAGCGGTTCTAAGACCAAGGGGCATTGCAGTAGTACCTTACTTGGACGACATCCTGATTCAAGCGTCATCCCTGTCAAAAGCAAAGGCTCATACGGACATCGTCCTAGCCTTTCTCAGATCTCACGGATGGAAGGTGAACAAAGAAAAAAGTTCTCTGTCCCCGTCAACAAGAGTTCCCTTCTTGGGAACAATAATAGATTCCTTAGAAATGAGGATTTTTCTGACAGAGGTCAGAAAATCAAAACTTCTAAGCTCTTGTCAAGTACTTCATTCTGTTCCTCGTCCTTCCATAGCGCAGTACATGGAAGTAATAGGATTGATGGTTGCAACAATGGACATAGTTCCTTTTGCACGAATTCATCTAAGACCATTACAACTGTGCATGCTCAGACAGTGGAATGGGGATTATACAGACTTGTCTCTGACGATTCAAGTAGATCAAAAGACCAGAGATTCATTCCGTTGGTGGCTGACCCTGGACAATCTGTCACAGGGAATGAGCTTCCGCAGACCAGAGTGGGTCATCGTCACGACCGACGCCAGCCTAGTGGGCTGGGGCGCGGTCTGGGAATCCCTGAAAGCTCAGGGTCTATGGTCTCGGGAAGAGTCTCTTCTCCCGATAAACATTCTGGAACTGAGAGCAATATTCAATGCTCTCAGAGCTTGGCCTCAACTAGCAAAGGCCAAATTCATAAGGTTTCAGTCAGACAACATGACGACCGTTGCATATATCAATCATCAGGGGGGAACAAGGAGTTCCCTGGCGATGAAAAAAGTGACCAAGATAATTCAATGGGCGGAGGATCACTCCTGCCACTTGTCTGCGATCCACATCCCAGGAGTGGAAAATTGGGAAGCGGATTTTCTGAGTCGTCAGACATTCCATCCGGGGGAGTGGGAACTCCATCCGGAAATCTTTGCCCAAATAACTCAATTATGGGGCATTCCAGACATGGATCTGATGGCGTCTCGTCAGAACTTCAAGGTTCCTTGCTACGGGTCCAGATCCAGGGATCCCAAGGCGACCCTAGTAGATGCACTAGTAGCACCTTGGACCTTCAACCTAGCTTATGTATTCCCACCGTTTCCTCTCATCCCCAGGCTGGTAGCCAGGATCAATCAGGAGAGGGCCTCGATGATCTTGATAGCTCCTGCGTGGCCACGCAGGACTTGGTATGCAGACCTGGTGGATATGTCATCGGCTCCACCATGGAAGCTACCTTTGAGACAGGACCTTCTTGTTCAGGGTCCATTCGAACATCCGAATCTGGTTTCCCTCCAACTGACGGCTTGGAGATTGAACGCTTGATTTTATCAAAGCGTGGGTTTTCAGATTCTGTAATAGATACTCTGATTCAGGCTAGAAAGCCTGTAACTAGAAAAATTTACCATAAAATATGGAAAAAATATATCTGTTTGTGTGAATCTAAAGGATTCCCATGGAACAAGATAAAAATTCCTAAGATTCTATCCTTTCTACAAGAAGGTTTGGAGAAAGGATTATCTACAAGTTCTCTGAAGGGACAGATCTCTGCTTTATCTGTTTTACTTCACAAAAGACTGGCAGCTGTGCCAGATGTTCAAGCATTTGTTCAGGCTCTGGTTAGGATCAAGCCTGTTTACAGACCTTTGACTCCTCCCTGGAGTCTAAATCTAGTTCTTTCAGTTCTTCAAGGGGTTCCGTTTGAACCCTTACATTCCGTAGATATTAAGTTATTATCTTGGAAAGTTTTGTTTTTGGTTGCAATTTCTTCTGCTTGAAGAGTTTCAGAGTTATCTGCTCTGCAGTGTTCTCCGCCCTATCTGGTGTTCCATGCAGATAAGGTGGTTTTGCGTACTAAGCCTGGTTTTCTTCCGAAAGTTGTTTCCAACAAAAATATTAACCAGGAGATAGTTGTACCTTCTTTGTGTCCGAATCCAGTTTCAAAGAAGGAACGTTTGTTACACAATTTGGACGTAGTCCGTGCTCTAAAATTCTATTTAGAGGCTACTAAAGATTTCAGACAAACATCTTCCTTGTTTGTTGTTTATTCTGGTAAAAGGAGAGGTCAAAAAGTGACTTCTACCTCTCTTTCCTTTTGGCTTAAAAGCATTATCCGATTGGCTTATGAGACTGCCGGACGGCAGCCTCCTGAAAGAATCACAGCTCACTCCACTAGGGCTGTGGCTTCCACATGGGCCTTCAAGAACGAGGCTTCTGTTGACCAGATATGTAAGGCAGCGACTTGGTCTTCACTGCACACTTTTGCCAAATTTTACAAATTTGATACTTTTGCTTCTTCGGAGGCTATTTTTGGGAGAAAGGTTTTGCAAGCCGTGGTGCCTTCCATTTAGGTGACCTGATTTGCTCCCTCCCTTCATCCGTGTCCTAAAGCTTTGGTATTGGTTCCCACAAGTAAGGATGACGCCGTGGACCGGACACACCAATGTTGGAGAAAACAGAATTTATGCTTACCTGATAAATTACTTTCTCCAACGGTGTGTCCGGTCCACGGCCGCCCTGGTTTTTTAATCAGGTCTGATGAATTATTTTCTCTAACTACAGTCACCACGGTATCATATGGTTTCTCCTATATATATTTCCTCCTGTCCGTCGGTCGAATGACTGGGGTGGGCGGAGCCTAGGAGGGATCATGTGACCAGCTTTGCTGGGACTCTTTGCCATTTCCTGTTGGGGAAGAGAATATCCCACAAGTAAGGATGACGCCGTGGACCGGACACACCGTTGGAGAAAGTAATTTATCAGGTAAGCATAAATTCTGTTTTTGCACTTATCTAGTACTCTATAATGTTTATATTGTTCCTGATATGATTCATGTAATAGTTGTTATTGTATAAATGTACAAATATTCCTGCGTGGATACACATGATAGCTACGACTGTATTCTTTTATTTGACTTGTTCTCATAATAAAAAAATATTTTAACAAAAAAAATAAAGATAAACTTTTTGTACATGAGCCAAATGTCTCTCAGGATGATGCTGTTCAGGCATTGCCACAGCCTTCTCCTTTAATGTCCCAAGCCTTAATGGCATTACATGAAGTGCCCTGCAGTTCCTCTCAGTCTCCTAGAGGAGTTTATTTGCATTAGCTGCCATTCCCATGCTACTGGGAAAACGCAAGAGGAAATGCAGAGACTCAGATAGTAAGGTTTCTGTTCCAACTTCAACTACCCAAGTTGCCCTTTCTTATAAGTCTGATGAGGAAGATACGTCGGTAGCCTCAGATCTCAGATTCGGATAGTATAATTCCTTTTTCTGATGATTTAGCTATTTCCTTCAGATTTAAGCTTGAACACCGCTGTGTACTGCTAAAGGAGGTTTTGGCTACCCTGGACGACTCCGATACCCCTGTCGCTGCCAACCCTAGGAAATCTAGTAAACTTAATTAATACTTTGATGTTCCTTCCTCTGTGGAGGTGTTTCCTGTGCCAGATTGTGCCACTGAGATTATTTCACAGGAATGGGAGAGACCTGGGATTCCTTTTCCCCCCATCTCCAATCTTTAAAAAGATGTTTCCTGTTGCGGACTCCATTAAGAAATCTTAGCAAACGGTGCCTAAAGTAGAAGGCTAAGAGAACTACTATTCCTATAAAGGATAGCTGCTCTTTTAAGGATTCAATGGACAAGAAGCTGGAGGCCTATTTGAAGAAAATGTTCATCAAGGTCTCCAATGGCAACCTGCAATCTGTATCGCCACTGTGACCAGTGTGGCAGCCCATTGGTTCGATGCTTGTCTGAGTCTCTTCAGGTGGAGACTCCCTTAGAGGAAAACAAAGACAGGATTAAGGCTCTTAAGCTAGCCAATTCCTATATTACCGACGCTTCCATGCAGGTTATTAAATTGGTAGCCAAAATATCTGGTTTTGCTGTGTTAGTGCGCAGAGCATGGTGGCTGAAATATTGGTCAGTTGATGTTTCCTCTAAGTCTAAGCTTCTGGCAATTCCCTACAAGGGTAAGACCTTGTTTGGGCCAGGTCTTACATAAATTATTTCTGATATTATGGGTGCAAAGGGGTCCAGATAGAAAGGACGTCAGAGTAATTTTCGTTCCTTTCGTAGCTTTAGAGGAAAGTCTTCCCCTTCATCTTCTAAGCATGATCAGTCCAAGTCTTCTTGGAAGCCCAATCAGTCCTGGACCAAGGGAAAGTAATCTAAGAAGCCTGCAGCTGAGTCTAAATCAGCATGAAGGGTTTGCCCCCAGTCTGGGATCGTATCAAGTGGGGGCAGACTTTCCCAATTCTCTCAAGTTTGGATACAAGATGTCCCAGATCCCTGGGCTGTGGACATAGTATCTCAGGGTTACAAATTGGAATTCAAGACTTTTACTCCCAGGGGCAAGTTCCACCTCACAAGATTATCTGCAGAACAGATAAAAAGAGAGGCGTTCTTGAAATGTGTTCAGGATCTGTCCTCCCTGGGAGTGATAGTTCCAGTTCCAGTATGAAACAGGGTCTATGTTTCTATTCCAATCTGTTTGGGGTTCCAAAAAAAGAAGGAACCTTCTGGCCTATTCTAGACCTGAAGTGTCTAAACAGGTTTCTCAGAGTACCGTCCTTCAAGATGGAAACTATCCATTCCATTCTTCCGTTAGTACAAGAGGATCAGTTCATGACGACCATAGACCTGAAGGATGTGTACCTTCATGTTCCCATTCACAGGGATCATCACAAATATCTGAGATTGTCCTTTCTGAACAAACACTTTCAGTTTGTGGCTCTTCCGTTTGGCCTTTCCACACCTCCTAGAATTTTCTCAAAGGTTCTGGGGGCTCTCTTGGCTGTGATCCGGTCTCGGGGAATTGCAGTGGCACTCTACCTGGACTAAATTTTAGTCCAGGCGCCATCTTTTCAACAAGCAAAATCTCACACAGAGATCTTGTTGTCTTTTCTTCGTTCCCATGGATGGAAAGTGAATCTGGAGAAAAGCCCCCTTGTTCCAGCTACAAGGGTAGTTCTTTTGGGAACCATAATAGATTCCTTATCAATGAAAATCTTTCTGACAGAGGTCAGAAAAGCCAAAATTCTTTCCTCTTGCCTCTCTCTACAGTCTACTGTTCAGCCATCAGAGGCTCAATGTATGGAGGTAATCGGTCTGATGGTGGCCTTCATGGACATCATTCCCTTCGCTCTTTTCCATTTGAGAGCTCTGCAGTTGTGCATTCTCAGACAATGGAACGAGGATAATGCGGATCTGTCTCAGAGGATAAATCTAGATCAGTCAACAAGAGACTCCAGTGGTGGGTTTCTCAGGAACATCTGTCTCAGGGCACATGCTTTGAGAGACCTTCCTGGGTGATTGTGACCACAGACGCCAGCCTGCTGGGCTGGGGAGCAGTCTGGGACTTGTTAAAGACGCAGGGACTTTGGCCTCGGGAGGAGTCCGCTGTCCCCATCTACATCTTGGAGTTGAGAGCAATTTACAATGCTCTGATGGCTTGGCCTCAGTTTTCCTTAGTCCAATTTATCAGGTTCCAGTCAGACAACATAACCTCAGTGGCTTACATCAACCACCAGGGAGGAACTTGGAAGTTCCTTAGCCATGTAGGAGGTGGCTCGGATTGTTCTGTGGGCTAAGCTCCCAATTGCTGTCTATCTGCCATTCACATTCCAGGAGTGGACAACTGGGAAGCAGATTTTCTGAGCAGACAGATGTTTCATCCCGGGGAGTGGGAACTCCATCCGGAGTTGTTTTCTAGCTTAACCCTCAAATGGGGGGTGCCAGAGTTGGATCTGATAGCATCTCGGCAGAACGCCAAGCTTCCAAGGTAAGGTTCAAGATCAAAAAGAAAGATCCACATGCCGCTCTGATAGATGCTCTGGCAGTTCCTTGGGATTTCAGGCTGGCATACCTGTTTCCTCCGTTTGCTCTCCTTCCACGGGTCATTGATCGTATCAAACTGGAGAGAGCATCTGTAATTCTAATCACTTCTGCGTGGCCTCGCAGAATCTGGTATGCAGACCTAGTGGAGATGTCGTCTCTTTCACCTTGGAGATTGCCTCTGCCGAAGGACCTTCTGATTCAGGGTCCCTTCCTCCATCCAAATATTGTTTCTCTGAAGCTGACTGCTTGGAGATTGAACATTTAGTTTTTTTCTAAGCGTGGTTTTTCTGAGTCTGTAATTGAGACCATGATTCAAGCTTGCAAACCTGTTACTAGAAAGATTTAGCATAAGATATGGCGTAAATATCTTTTTTGGTGTGAATCCAAGGGCTACTCTTGGAGTAGGGTCAGGATTCCTAGGATTTTGTCTTTTCTCCAGGAAGGTCTGGGGAAGGGTTTGTCAGTTAGTACCCTGAAGGGTCAGATTTCTGCATTATCTATTTTGCTACACAAGCGTCTGGCAGACATGCCAGATGTGCAATCTTTTTGTCAGGCATTGGTCAGAATCAGGCCTGTGTTTAAGTCTGTTGCTCCTCCTTGAAGCCTTAACCTTGTTCTTAAAGTTTTGCAAAAGGCTCAGTTTGAGCCTTTACATTCCATAGACATTAAGTTGTTATCTTGGAAGGTTTTGTTTTTTATGGCTATCTCTTTGGCTCGGAGAGTTTCGGAACTCTCAGCTTTGCAGTGTGACTTGCCTTACCTTATCTTTCATGTCGATAAGGCTGTTCTTCGCACTAAGTTAGGGTTCCTTCCTAAAGTGGTTTCGGATAGGAATATTAATCAGGAAATTGTTGTTCCTTCTCTATGTCCTAATCCTTCTTCTCATAAGAAACGTTTTTTGCACAACTTGGATGTTGTGTGTGCTCTGAAATTCTATCTACAGGCGACTAGGGATTTTCGCCAGTCTTCTGCCCTTTTCGTTTTTTTTCTCTGGAAGAAGTAAAGGTCAGAAAGCTACTGCTACTTCTCTTTCTCTCTGGTTGAGAAGTATAATTCGTTTGGCTTATGAGACTGCTGGACAGCAGCCTCCTGAGAGAATTATGGCTCATTCCACGAGGGCTGTCTCCTCTTCTTGGGCTTTCAAAAATTAAGCTTCTGTGGAACAGATTTGCAAGGCTGCAACTTGGTCTTCTCTGCATACTTTTTCCAAATTTTCCAAATTTGATACTTTTTGCCTCGGCTGGGGCTTCTTTTGGGAGAAAGGTTCTTCAAGCGGTGGTGCCTTCTGTTTAGGTCTATCTGCCTTGTCCCTCCCTAGTCATCTGTGTCATCTAGCTTGGGTATTGGTTCCCAACAGTAAATGATGATGTAGTGGAAAGAAAACAAAATTTATGCTTACCTGATAAATGTATTTCCGGATATAGTGAGTCCACGACCCCGCCCTTTATTTTAAGACAGTTATTTTTTGTCTACACCTCAGGCACCTCTACACCTTTGTGTTACTCCTTTTTGATCCATTTCCCTTTGGTCAAATGACTTTGTGGGAAGGGGAGTGATACTTAACAGCTTGGCTGTGGTGCTCTTTACCTCCTCCTGCTGGCCAGGAGTGAATATCCCAACAGTAAATGATAATGTTGTGGACTCACCATATCCGGAAATAAATAAATTTATCAGGTAAGCATAAATTTAGTTTTTTCATCAATGCCCCAGAAGATTGCACAGTATCCAATACAGGTTGAAGTAACTGAATTTGCCTACTTTGATTTCTCAGGATGCTTTTGAAATTATTATGCAAACATTTCCTTAAGTGGTTCAAATATTTCTTGCATATCTGTAAAACGTGATTCAGTTTCTGTACATGCATCAGATTTTGTAGTATGAGCGTCCAGAATCTTTTTCACGGCATCTGCAATTGTTAAACAATGGGTTAATGTCATAAATGTATTAATTTTAAACTTTTAATAGTCTTTAAAATTATTTTTCTCAGCAGACACTTGTGCCTTACCAAAAGGTTGCTCTTTGTCAATTCATTTGTACAATTTCTCAAAAAAATTTAAATCTGAAGTATTATCTAAAATGATAAATTTATGATGTTTGCAAAACATATTTCTCCTATTATACATTGCAGTTCTGACTTTCTTTGAAAGGGTTAATAATAACCTCATGCTTAGTTTTGCAAATGAGTGAGATGCATTAAGAAATATGATAGGGTACTTTTCCATTAATGTAGCACCAGTCTAGCGCAATAGAGTTTTGTTCCTTTATTGCCAAAGTACAATAGAAGATGAAATTCCCCCATCTCCACTCGTTTTGTTGCTTCTACCTGGGGGATTCAAAGGTGGGGAAGCACCAATCCATGAGTTTCACTTAGGGTGGATGCCGGAGGATCAACGGTGCTCTTCACCAATCCTACGGACTCCACCCCAAGTGAAACTCATGGACGCTTCGCCCCCCCCTTGAATCCCCCAGAGAATGGAGATGGAGGAATTTAAATTCACAATAACGGACAAAAAAAACTATAGCGCGATTTGCTGGCAATGGCAATTTTTCCAATATTTGCAGGATAGGAGGGGGACACAGAAGCCCTATGAAAGGGATGTGATGGGTCCTCAGAACAAATCTTAATCTGTTCAAAATGTCAGAAACTGGATTTTACGACTTCAAAAGGTTCAAGAAATCTTTTATATACTGTTTAAATTTTGGTTGCCAAATTTTTCCAATATGTTCTTAGTTTTTATTTTTTTTATATTTGCCGAATTGTCTTTTCTTCCTTAAAACCTTCCTTTTGATGTCTGAAATTCTTTTCCAACATTTTGGAACAGATTTCTCATTCTGCGCAGTCAAGTGACAATATCTGCAATGTTACTCCAGTCCACATGACATCCGTTTCATGTGGGTTCTTTTCCCTCCTCCGCGATCCCACAAGTGCTTAATTTTTTTCCAGGGTAAATGTGATGCCACCATGACAATAGTTTTCAAGACTTATGGGTTTTAAGGAAGTGGTCCAATTTATATATTTTTTATCGTGCAATTAGCAAAATGTGTTATAAATTCTCATTGGCTGTTAATACGGATGATAATTGTGTTTGTGTTGAAATAAACTTTGCACTGAATTATGGTTGACATGTGTTTTGTTAAAACTGTGATTGGTTGAAAAGTGTGGCGCAGTTAGAATTGCAAATGAATTGCATAATGCATATGTCATATACATATAGAGGCCTATCTATCAAAGGTCTTGCGGACCTGATCTAACAGTGCGGATTTTTCAAATGTAGTGGGGTCCGCAAGACCTCGCTGAATGCGGAGAGCAAGACGCTCTCCGTATTCGGCATTGCATGAGCAGCTCACAAGAGCTTCTGGTGCAACGCCGCCCCCTGCAGACTTGCGGCCAATCAGGGAGCAGGGAGGTGTCAATCAACCCACCAGCAGGGAGGTGTCAATCAACCCGATCGTACTCGATCGAGTTGAATTGTGGCGATTCCTGTCCGCCTGCTCAGAGCAGGCGGACAGGGTTATGGAGCAACGGTCTTTTGACTGCTGCTTCATAACTGAAGACTCGCCAGAAACACAGGCCCTCCAAGCTCCATACGGAGCTTGATAAATGGGCCTCATAGACTGACCATATACTTTATCAGTGAAGACAACAAAAGACTCCATACAAATGTCGCTTATGGATTATAAAAGCACAAAATAAGAACCACGGATGATTACCAAGCACATCAAAAATCAGGGGGAAAAAGCTTAATGAAATCATGATTACTAGCATTATTGGGACAGTCTTCAGATATCCTTAGATCTAATGATATTAGCAGAGGCCTAGTTGATGTTAACTGTAAGACCTAAGGGAGGAATTATGGCATATTGCAGAACTGAATGGACACAGCATTTTTGCTTTGGTTTTGATGGTGGTGGAACTCACAGCACTCCCTTTTGGACTTTTTTTTTATTTTTATTTTTTTTATTTAATTTTTATTGAGGTTGTGCGACAATAATACAACTTATGAGGAATAACATATCCCATCACAAACATATAATACACAGTATATTGTTTCTGCATGCATAGAGATAGAATACATTCCCATCATTGGTAACGCCAAGCAGAAGACTGGAACCTCAGTTTATTTTTACATACAAAGAGGCCGCCAATTGAATGTTTAGAGAACATAGTAGGGTATGTAGGTAAGGTGCAATATATAAAGTAAAACATGGCGACTTAGAATAGGATGGCAATTAGTGTTTCAAACAATAGTTACCTTGGAGGCGCCATTCTTTTGCTAAAATAATATGATATGATATGTAGGTATGATATAATAATTGTGGTGCGGCATGGGCAAGATAAGCCGCGTAGTGAGTTCTCCCGGTTTGGGAGACTTATTATGGGGGTGGGGGGGGGGGGAGGTGGGAGTTGGAATATACTAGATAAATGAGTAGTGCATATATTGGAGTCTAGAAGTTCAGTAGTTATAATGAGGATACTGAAATAAGGCCAGCTTTGTTTATGAGTGGTTACATGTCTTTAAGCACCCAATGATAGTTAAGGGCTTGCACCTAGCTAAAATGGTGGGAAAGAGGGTTTTGCTGTCTCGGCCGCTAGCAGCCCAACCCCCATACAGTAATATCATCGGTGCTAGCCTAAAGGTTTAACATGGAAATGGAATGAAAAATTCAACCCAGTGACCTATACACTGCGAGGGTCAGTATTTAAAGAAGACAAGGTGTGTGTAGGGGATCTATACTCAGCTGACTAGCATCAATGATCAGTACTGAAACAGTAAACAGTTATAGCCCCAAGCTGAACCGTAGAGATAGAATAAAATAGGGTGGGCCTGTGTTAGAGAGTCAACTATGGGTATGTTACCTTGAGGAGTAAAGAGCCCTGAGATATGAAGTACTGGAAACATACAATAGTGAGTGCCAAGACCTATATAGAAGGCAGGAACCTTTACAAAATGTTACCTCTGAAACAGGTGGTTATATTGCAACTATGGGTTTAACAAATACATAAGAACTTTGACAAACAAGATACTCAAACATGCAGGGTAGGGGCAGCCATATAAGCATAACATTAATTATACTGCTGTATATATGATTATAGTATAACAAAACATGCAGATATAAATATGAAAAGCATAGCCTCACGCCATGGGCCACATAAGTGTGGTGCAGAAGGGAGGCCAAGCTATGGATATGGCACAGTTTGAGTAAACTAGTCTAAATCCTGTGGTTGCTATTATGCTTAGAGGTCGGCTCCCATTTGGTTTATAAAAACGAATAGACACATACAGTGCCATGCTGTATCCAGTGGATATGGAAAGCACAAAAATAACGGCCTGAAAACAAGCACCATAGCAGGGAAAGGCTCGCTGTTCATTCATAGAGAAATAATACACTGTATATATCGAGCACATAGGATGACTCTGTCCCTACAAAAATTTCCCTTATTATGTGCGCTGGAGCGATGACCAAACTAACCTATGCCTGTTCTGATCACAGCGGAGACGTGCCTAGACCAGTTCATAAATCGCAACATACCACCGGGATCCCACCTTCTCAGAGGGGAAGAGATTGCGTGGAAAGCTGCACAAGCTTGTAATGGAGTCGGTGAGGCATGCTCTGAGGAGTACAGGAGAACATGTGGATTCGTTATTGTTGCAGGTAGATATGCGCTGCGTAGCTTTAGGGTTCTGCCACTGTGGCCACTCACTAGGGCTGATTTGAGCGCTTCTGATGCGATTGTACTAGCTTGGGGCATGACTTCTGACATTTTGGCGGCATTCTCTAATCTTCCGTTTGTCGCATAAGCAGGGTGAACTGAGTTCTTTGTTATAGTGACAACCCGATCTTCCGTTGATATGCTACAGGCAGAGGGTAAGCACCGGGGCCCCATAGCACCACCCCCGTCCCGTTCAGGCAAGATGGGCTCCTCTAGATCGGGCTGCCAGGATTGACAGACGCCATTACTGTGAGGTGCTGCGTACAGCTTGTCAGCCAGGGTAGCATGATGGTTTTCAAGCAATTGCCTCAGTTCCTCTAGAAAGTAGGACGAGATCTCCATATTACTAGCTTGATAGTAGACTTTAAGGAGGAATATAGTTTCAGCTGCCTTGATGCTAAGTAGATGGCTAGAGGTCTGCAAGGAAAATTTAGCTTCCTCAATATGGCGGCCGGCCCTCTCGGCTCTATAGCATAGGACAGTAGTGGTAGATTGGTGCAGTGTCTCCGGATCCTTTAGAGTTAATAACGGCAAGTTAACAGTTCATGGGTCCATTCATGTAGATGCTAGTCACAAAGAGGTTACTGTAGTGTGTGAAAAGACCCCTAAATTAGGATCCTGGAACCGGGAGCTGCACCAAGACACGTCCGACCAGCACTGCAGTTGGCTCCGCCCCCCCCCCCCCCCCTTTTGGACTCTTAAGTGAGCACCGTTGTGTAACCTTATTTTATTGAGTATTAAATGGACATAAAACCCCCAAAAATTATTTCATGATTTAGATAGAGCATACAATACATTTTTTTAAATATATTTTTTATTGAAGATTTCTAAACAAAATAAGCAAGCTTTTCAATTAATAAAATGATTGAAATGCAGTTAGATTACATTTTTTTTTTTTTACATAAACGTTATAATTATATTTGGAGTTCCTATGCACTTAGAATACAGAATGTGATATACAGAACACATAGCATAAACAATGTAAACAACAAAGCAACTTTAGTCATGAGCTATAGACAGAACCATAATGTCAAAAGCCTATTAGAATATATATAAAACTTTACCCCAAGAATCTAGATCAGTAAGCACTATAGAAAAGAGATCTGTGTCCCGTAGCTTAACAAATAAACTATATTATATGGGGGGAGGGAGAACCGGAGCCTGCAATACTCACAGAGACTGATAACTCTCATATATCTCACTATCTTCAATGGTAATGCATAAAAAGTATACTAAGCTCAGCTGCAACATCACTACTTTATATAGGACTCTCTAAATCCTTTAACTCTCCCTAACATTGGGGTATGTGTTCTGATAGGTCTATAGTAGAGTGCTTTGAGTGACTATCATGGCTGTGGTATAATAATGAAGAAAAACGTGCCATCTCGGCCGCAGATAGCACGTCATCGTTAGTGAAGAATAGTGAGTACACTATCTAATATATTAAAAACATAATTATAGCCATTACATAGTTCAGGATAGCTTTGTTGAACATTTCATGAACTGCGTACTACCAATTCTAACCTATAGCAGCTCAACAAGCAGGAGTGTACATTAGCCTGCCCCCAAATATCCTACTGGATACAATCTAGAGCTATAAAATATTAATATATGAAGATTAACACCCTTAATAGAATTAGACTATAAGATTGGAGGTACAAATAAGACCTCATGACTGGCAGGGAGCATCTGAAGTAGGCCAAGCTAGACGATTAATATCTATAGGGATCAACAAGTAGTGACCATACTAGCAAAAAATATTTAGTTATTTTAAAGTGCAGATGACTAATTTGAGCTAGCTGATTTGGAGGTGATATAGGGCACAATTAGATCTAAATGAGGAGAACTATAGGATTGTGTATATCAGTGATTTTTAACCTTTTTTTTGCCGTGGCACACTTTTTTACATTAAAAAATCCTGTGGCACACCACCATCCCAAAATTTAAAAAAAAAATCACACATTGTAGCTTAATACAGCATATATATATATATATATATACACATACACACATACTGTATGTATTGTGCTGTTATGCCATGCCTCCTACAAACTACCCCTGCACTGGGAGTAAAAAACAAGCAAAGTTTAAAAATATGTCACACTGTTGTCAGTCTGCCGTGGCACACCTGAGGATCTCTCACGGCACACTAGTGTGCCACGGCACACTGGTTGAAAAACACTGGTGTATATAACGACAACATGCTGATAGGTCACTGTTCAGGGTCTATTAAGACTAGAGTGATATAGGAAGAAATGTGTGAAAACTAACCTTAGTACACACTGCAACCAGCATTAGCAAAGAAAATTACCGGAATATTGACCTGTTAAATATAAATTCTAAAACACCATACACTTTACAGAAAGTCACTCTGATCAAAGAAATATACACCTGGTTTCTGTATATTGCGTCCTGTTTGTAAGATGTTAAAGGGAACTGTCCCTTCACAGGTTATTTATCCGATCCCAACCTCAGGGAATGTTAAGAACACAGGGATATTCAGTGTCTTGTAGGCCAAGCCGAGCTGGATAATGCAGCCCGGTAAATGGAGAATTCCTGATACCATTAGAGTTAAGCCAACTGGAGCTACTGCACCGCTGCCTCGAGCTGCTTATAGCCGTTCCTTTGCAGCTATACGGGACATGGAAGAAGACATCACTGCCCAGTTGTTGAACTCCGTCGCAGCTAGAGCGTTAGACCCGGACAATGCGATCTCCCTAGCTTGTAAGATAACCTGTAGCAGCTCCCTATGATTGCATGCACGATCACCGAAGGCTCCGTGAATATTCTTCATATCAAAGCTTTCCAGCACTGACAAATATTTCTTAGTCGTTGCTGTAGGGGATATCCAAATGTAGGATTGGTGATCTGTGATCGAGCAGCTGAGGCCCTAGAAGCTGACCTCATCCTAATAGCTGGGTGTGCTGAATTGGAAGAAACAGACACTTGGTCTCAAGGAGCGTCTGCACTCCACGAGGTCTGATCGTGCCCATTTAGCGCGGTAGTAGTCTGCCTTAGTTGAGCCGTGACCATCGGCGCTTTTAGGGTTGGAGTCACAGAGTCCAGGTAGTGAAACTTTCCAGTACTCTCTTTCCGTATCGGGCTGCCTAAGCTACGGAGTATTGTTATTTCAAAGTTTTCAAAAAGTTCTTGTAGCATCTGCACGATATCCTCCATTCTGGAAAAACACGATATAGGTGCAAAGTAGCTTCCGTTGGTCTAATAAATAACAGTCCCATAGATACAAGTCTGTAAGTCAGATAATTATATGGGAGCGGGTGCAGCAACACAAACTGCAGTAAGCGCCATTATCTGAGCTGATTACATAGGCCGCACAATTATCCAGGTTTCCAACGGGGTGTTGTCAAAGAGCATGAATCAAAAATAGGTTTAAGGTGTCATCTCTTTCTTTGGTGCTGTTGTAGTACTTAAAACTCCAAGTAAAGTGATGGATTAATCCCTATAATATCAAATAAAGTGAAGAGCTCCTTCATAACATGTCTAGCCGCTTCGGTATCAGGCTCCGCCCCCCAGTTAGATTCCATTTTACATCCTCATTTAGTCCTCATAGCTGCTTGAAAACTCAAGCTTTATACTTGATATTCTGACTCTGATGTGCAACAATAACAATTGATTCAAACAAAACTCAGTTTAAATCCTTTATAGGATACAACATTCCAGTTCTGCTAAGGTCAAGCCATGAGAAAGAAAGGAAAATAAGAGTAGAAATAAGGATCAGAAAAAATGAAAGAAGTGAAGGTTAAGTAAGAGGATGGGTAGATTACTTCAGTGTCGAGTTGTCAATGGCCCCTAATATTGTCTCCCAGTAAAATTTAATATCATAAAATCTTTTAAGGTTCCCCTTTCTGAAGTAAACATATTCCTCTTGGGACAGGAGTGTCGTAGTGTGTTGGATCCAGTCCAGTCTAGAGGGAGGGTGGATAGACTTCCAATTTCTCGCTATCAACGTCCAAACGCTATTCATACCTATTAGCAAGAGATTCCATCTAATTTAGCAAAAATGGTTTATTGTTTAGTATCGCAGTTAAAGGCTTTAATACAAAGGTCTTCCGCAGTATCATACGGAAATCTGCTTTTATTGGTAACCAGAATGGTTGGAGTTTCTCACACTGCCACCAAATGTGTGACATTGTACCTCTCTTACCACACCCCCTCCAGCATCCACTATTTGCGTTCGGGTAAATATGGCTCAGAAAGGCTGGGGTCAGATACCACGGTGTCAATATCTTGTGATTAAGCTGTAGAATTTTTGGGGATGCCGAAGATTTACAAAGTATTGTAAAATATGTTTTTCCAATCTTTAACATCAAGGAGGACTCCAAGCTCCTGCTTCCAACTTACAGTGTATCAGGGAAGGATAGCTATGATTGTTTCCTTTAGTAATTGCCTAGCTAATGATAGGGTACCAGAAGGAAGTGTTTCTATAAGACACAATTTTTCGAATGTAGTGGGGTTTCTCAAAAGATCCTCTTTGTGTGGAGAGTTTTAGACAAGATGGTAGAGTTGCACATATTTTAGCCATGACGAGTAGTTTCCTCCAGCTACATCTTTAAAGTCATTCCTTTGTTTTAGTTTACCATTATATGTTAGTGTTATAAACGGAACCGTATAACCCAATTTCCCACTATTGGTTTTATGCGTTTCCAACCCACCTAGAAATTCGGCGTTATAAGAGATAGGAGACAAAGGGGAAAATCTAGAGGAGATACCTTTCTGTGAGGCCCTCAGGTAATCCCAGTTGTCAAATATATGTGAATATAATGCCAAGGTTCTGACTAAGCTTGGTCTAATATTTGAGTTAACCCAGCATAATGCGCCTAGTGAAGGACATTTTAGGAGGTGTGAATCTATGGTGGTCCATGCTTTATTTTCCATATCCCCATGCCATTCCAAAATCCCTTGGAGGGTCACGGCATCTGTAATATTTCTCTATATTTGGTACTACCAATCCTCCCTCCCCAAAGGTCTATACATATTTGCTTTATTAATTTGAGGTTTAATCTTGCCCCATACAAATGTATTTATATCTGATTGTATGTTAGATAGGTACGTTTTTGGGAGGTGTATTGGAACCGTTTGAAGAATATATAACAACTGAGGAAGTGTAGTCATTTTAACAGCCTGTATGCGGCCCCACCATGTTAATGGTTTATCCCGCCAAGTGCGAAAATTGTTATTCAGCTTATTCAACATGGGTGTATAGTTATATTGGTATATTTGTTTAAATGAAGGTGCTAGTACAATACCTAGGTATTTGATTTTTTGCGGTTAGAGTCTATGGGGTAGATTAAACAATGGGCCGAACGGCCCTTGTTTCCGCGCAAGCCTTCAGGCTCGCGGGAAACAGCAGTTATGAAGCAGCGGTCTAAAGACTGCTGCTCCATAACTTGTCCGCTGCCTCTGAGGCTGCGGACATCAATCCGCACGATCCTATACGATCGGGCTGATTGACACCCCCTGCTAGCGGCCGATTGGCTGCAAATCTGCAGGGGGTGGCATTGCACAAGTAGTTCTGGTGAACTGCTTGTGCAATGATAAATGCCGACAGTGTATGCTGTCGGCATTCAGCGATGTTTGTCAGACATGATACGCTACAGCGGATCATGTCGGACAGACATTGGTAAATCTACCCCTATATTAGCAGATGTTTCTAAGGGAACTAAAGAGTTTGCTTGTCATGTTTATATTGAGGATTTTGGACTTCTGGGGGTTTATTAGAAAGCTTATTAAATTGTGTGAACTCTGTTAATAGATGTTTGGAGATGTCATAGAAATCAAGACTATGGGGTAGATTTTCAAATGTAGCATACGCTGTCTGCATTTATCATTGCACAAGCATTTCTGGTGAAATGCTTGTAAAATGCTGCCCCCTGCACATACGCTGCCAGTCGGCTGCTAGCAGGGGGTGTCAATCATCCCAATCGTATCTCAGAGGTGGCGGACGAGTTAAGAAGAATACGCTGCATAATAAATCTACCCCATCATCTGCATATAGTGTGAGCTTATGATCATTTGGGCCTATATGAATACCTTGAATATCGCTATTCTTCTGAACATGCGCTGCGGAGCTTCCATAGTTAACTACCATTTTAAACACCTTTCCAATTTACTTATATTATCAAATTTTCTCTTTCTTGTTATCCTTTGTTGAAAAATGTTTGGAACATTGTTCAACACTCTCAAAAGAAATCTCTATAAATGTGTTGTAATATTTTTTTTCATGTGCGCATGAAGCTATTTCTGCATTTTATTGATGTTAATTTTGTAATATTCGCATCTGCAATGTGATCAAATTATTCTAATGTATTGTCCACGTCATTTCTGTCTAAACATATATGTAATACATAATGCCTCCGCCATGTTTTACACGTAATCATAATGCGTGCAAACGTTTATGCAGTTGTCTCCAATATGACATTTGCTCAGTGTACTTGTTTCAGTAGCGGTGTTCTGAGTTACACATGTTTCAGGGTGTGCAATTGGTAAAATGCATTGTGGGCCAGGACAGCACATGTTTATTGAGGCTGGAGATAACTATTCTTGTTCCCCTCTGCACACCCTGCAGCATGTATAAATCATAAGTGTTTTTAAAATCATAGCCGAGGTGTCAACCTTAGGCTCGCTCCAGCGATCATTGTAAACTGTGATTGCTTTGCTCTATGGAGATACAGGCACACAAATATGCGTAAGATAAAAATAAGGCTATCCTATGTTTATGTCCTATATTTTATTGTCTCATAATGTGATATTTGTATATGGAGCAAAAAGATATGTAATGTGACTTTTTGTATACTTCTGATTCTGTTTTTTTTGTTAATAAAGCTGGTTTAAAAAAAAAAATGTGATGCCAAAATTACATTTTTATGATTGAGACAGAGAGTAACAGAATTTTACACACACATAATGCACGCTCGCAAATGCACACACATGCACGCTCTTATACACACATGCACACACACACTCAAGCACAAATGCACACACACACAAGCACAAAGGCATGCTCTTATACACACATGCACACACACACAAGCACAAATACACACACACAAATGCATTCTTTTATACACACATGCACAAAGACACACACACAAGCACAAATGCATGCTCTTACTCACACATGCACATACACACACAAGCACACAGACATGCACACACACGCAAGCACAAAGGCATGCTCTTATACACACACGCACACTCACACGTGCACACACAAGCACACACACATGCACACACACACAAGCACACACACACAAGCACAAAGACATGCTCTTATACACACACGCACACTCACACATGCACACACACAGACAAGCAGACACACATGCACACACACACAAGCACAAAGGCATGCTCTTATACACACACGCACACTCACACATGCACACACACAAAAACCTTTTTAGATTTGGTGGAATACATTTAAAAAATAATTTTGATATTGATTTCTAAATAATCATGTGAGATAAATGTAACATTTGTGACATTTTGCCTTGCTCAGTATTCATGGTCTACAGTAAAAAATCAAGTAAATAATGAATCTTTTAGCTGTATTTCTCTCTCAAATATTTAATGTTGTTATATTTATTAATATCATTATTTTTATTATTTACTTGAATTATTTAGTCTGTCATCAGTGAGTGTCTTGGTTACCGTAGCGATGATGGAAGCTTTAATGCATTAAAATGATGTCAAAATTCCAATGACATCATAGACAGATAGAAGTTCTGCACAGGTTGCACATAACAATCACTGTGTTTCTTCAGCCTGTGCAGAGCACACCTGAGTTTTTTCTCTCTCATTTTGCGCTTATTATATTAGATTTTATTGATTACAAATCGTCTCCTGGCACCAGGTAAGCAACAATCTCTTGTTCTTGGTGTTGTAAAGAAATAATAAAGTTATTTTAGACTAGGGGTTTTCAAACCTGTTCTTAGGCCTCCCTAACAGACCCAAGTGATAAGTAAAGATGGTTAGTAACCTGCTCTCTCCCAAGGTAATCCTGAAAATCTGTCCTCGTAGGGAGATCTGGGGAGGTCCCTGCATAGGTGTAACACCATGGTAGCAATACAAGACTGTGTGTGTACATATTGCACCTCTAGTGGCTTTATACCCAATACTCTGCTTTTGTTCTCTCTTCTGCAGCCAGGCCAGGTGCCTAAGGCACCACCATGGCAGACAGTGAGGATGGTAGCGGCTGCGCATCCTCAGTATACATTGGGAAGTACGCCCTCAAAAATATTATTGGTGAGGGAAGCTTCGGGAAAGTGATGATTGGTCAACACATTGACTCCCTACAAAAAGTGAGTATCTAGGAGACCCTTATTAATACTGTGTTATATCTGTGACATGGAGTAGGAGACACAGGACAACATCTTCTGCTCCATATCACCACTAATTCCACTGGGCACAAAGTACCATTGTCACCATAAATGAGAGGTGCCAGTTATATTTATATGCACCTGTATTTTATGATTTCAGGTAGCTGTCAAGATCATCAACAAAGATGATATGGAGGAGGAGGAGCTTGACTTGGTAAGGAAAGTGTTAAACCTCTCTGGAAATTTCAGGTCTTGTGTTGTATTGTTTTACTGGGGTATTTAAATGGGTTACACTTCTATTACTTTCATTACTTAAAGCCTTTTCTTCTCTTCAGCTTTTCAAGGAAGTCAACATAATGCAGACACTCGATCACCCAAACATTGGTAAGTGAACCAGGGGACCAAGACCCTCTCCCATATTCAGCTTGTTCCAATTCCCTTTTACTTATCCTCATTAGTATCCAACCACAACCTCCTTTCTTCTTTACAGTGAAGTTCCATGAGGCTATTGATACTCCGTCAGCCTTATTTGTTATCATGGACTTCTGCAGTGGAGGTAAGTTCCCCTCATATTTTGTTATTTATGACTTCAATAGAAGCCAGATCATTTGTTTTTCCACAGACAGTTGTAGATGTATAATATAGCTGCAGATGTGTGTGGTTAAAGGGATATGCTCTAATATGCTAGAGCATTATAGTATTGCAATATAGCTTGCACTAACTATGTGTTTAACCCCTGAAAAGGGAATAAACACATAGTTAAGGTAAGCTCCAGAGCAGCAATATACTACTGGGAGCTAGCTGAACACATCTGGTGACCCAATAGCAGGAAACAATTGTATGAAGCCAGTAATCACCAGCTAGCTCCCAGTAGTACATTGCCACTGCTGCTGAGGATATGTACATATGCTTTCAAAGATATCAAGAAAACCAAGTAAATTTGATCATCAAAATTAATTCTAAAGTATCTTTAAAACTTTAATATGTTTTATTTTGTTTAGTTTCCCTTTTACTATTTGCATTATAATTTATTATACTTTTTTATCCGAATTTCCTTCTCCATTTTCTTCCCTTCCATTTATTGCAACAATGTTTAATCTTTTTTGTTTTTATTTTTATAATCTTGGACACAGGTGACTTATACAAATATATTCCTGAGTCCAGTGGTTTAAAGGAGGAAGAGGCCGGTAATATTTTCCATCAAGTAAGTGCTATGAGCATAATCTTCAGCATTTGTTTAGTGAGGAGACGTTTAAATGCACAGGTCTAGCTAAACCCACTGAGGCTACTACTAAATAATGTCTGCTCAATTTCTTCTCAGGCGGTCACAGCGGTTCAGTACCTGCACAAGAACAACATAGTGCACCGGGATCTGAAGGTAACCGTTAGGGGGAAAATGATTTTGTTAAAGAATATACTAAGGAATATCTAGTGACCACTGGCACATACATCACACTACCCGGCACCTATACTTACATCAAGGACATGAACAGGTTTAGGCATCACTAGATCTGTGATGCAGGCCCTAGATGTATAATCTGATACCTTTAATGTAAATAAATGTCACAAATTGTATAAAGCTACACAGCCAATTAATTAAAGGTTCACTTACTATTAGTAATTAATGAGTAACATTAAGGTGTGGCATTGTAAGAAGCTGTATATTTGCTCTATGAAAAAAGCTGTGGAGCTTAACTACAGGTTTAATCCCTTTTTACCTTACTTACCACGCACTATTTATGTCCTTCCTTTTTTAGACCGAAAACCTTCTCCTGGACTCCAACAAAACCATCAAACTGGCAGACTTCGGGGTTAGCACCTACTATAACATCGGAGAGGATCTGGAGAGCCTTTGCGGCACATACTCCACGCTAGCCCCTGAAGTGATGCAGGAGAAGCCTTATGACGGCCCAGCGGCTGATGTATGGAGCCTGGGCATCATATTATTCCAACTTGTGACCGGCTCCCTGCCCTTCGCTGGAGAGGAGAGTGAGGTAAGTGAGCAAGGAACGTACAAGACATTTAAATCCTTAGGGAAATATAATATGATTAGTATGAAATTGTTGGGATTTAGAATTAATAACTGAATAAATAAATAGCACTAGCTGACAAATTCTGTGCATGGTAATTATCTTCAGATTTGCTAACTTTCCCTTCCTGATGCTTCTCATAGGAGGTGCTGGAAAACATTTACTCCGGCTGTATCATCCCCTCCCATTTATCCAAACAGTGCCAGGACCTGATACGTCTTATTCTTGTCCAAGACCCCTGCAAGAGGGCTACACTGGAGGTGGGACACAAACTTCTTTTCACATAAATACAAATATTCTCAAAAATGATTTTTGTAAAAGTAACATCCTACAGACAGATTTATATCTACAAAGTGATATTTTTTAAACTTTCTAGTTTAATTTTATTGTCATAGTTTCTCTTTGTATTCTTCCATTAAACACAGCTCCTTTGCAGTAATACATACTATGGTAGGCTTAGGTGTGTGCACGTGACTTAGGTACTATATGGCAGCTGTATTGGTAACAATATTTCTATAAATGTTATTGCACATAAAGAACTTAGGGCCCATGGATGATTACTGGGCCTACTTCAGTATGCACTGATGGAACAAAGCTAAGTTTTAACAAAGAGAGGAAAATATGATAATAAAATAAAAACAGATTTTTTGTTTTATATTAAAGAGACACTAAACCCAAAATTTAATTTAATGATTCAGATAGAGCATACAATTTTAAGTATCTTTATAATTTACTCATATTATCAATTTTTCTTTGTTCTCTTGCTATCTTTATTTTAAAAAGCAGGAATCTAACCTAAGGAGCTGGCCCATTTTTGGTTCAGCACCCGGAATAGCGCTTGCTGATTAGTGGGTACATTTAGCAACCAATCAGCAAGCACAACCCAGATGCTGAAAATGGGCTGGCTCCTTAGCTTAGATTCCTGGTTTTTCAAATAAAGATAGCAAGAGAACAAAGAAAAATTGATAATAGGAGTAAATTGGAAAGTTGCTTAAAATTGCATGCTCTATCTGAATCATGAAAGAAAATGTTTAGTTTAGTGCCCCTTTAATGTTTTCTTTCTGAGTCCAGAAAAGTGTAATTTTGAATTCTATTTCCTTCCACGATAGTGCTTCAGTTTGAAAAATCCCTTTAATGAAATCTAACATGATTACACATTCATTGTTACTTTTTTGGTCACAGTGCAAAATTAGTACAAATCATGTGAGTGACATTTATACACAGTTTGTAAATACAATATTATTTCACATAAAACAATCTTACCCATTTCCGTCACCCCTACTCAACAGTGGAAAGATTAACTAATGAGTTTCAGCTGTGTTTCCTGTAGAGTGACAGCTGATATCTTGCTGGTGACACGGCAGCGGCTCATTGGCTAATCCATCCATAAATTCAGGGGGCGGTGCAAAGCATAATTATTATTACTACTTTTTTATTATTATCTGCATGTACACTGCATGTAATTATCAAATGACTCCTCGTTCTTTTACAGAGATGGTTTTCTTTTCATCTTGATTGAGCATTGAATTATACATTTTATACATGTAAATCATTTTATATCGATTTTTTATACTGGATTTGTTATTTGTGTACTTAGGATATCATGGACCATCCTTGGCTAAAAACAAGCCAGGAAGATGCTGTTTCAACCAACAACATAGAACTCAATATAACATCTGAGGTTCTTGCAGAAACAGGTGAGCTGTTGGAAAGAAATTCATGATGTTCCCCTAAAAAGCACAAAAAGGCCACATTGTGCCCTTCATTATTAGGATGAACAACCCTGTTATATAACAGTTTGTTTATACCTCAAAGCTATAAAGTATAAAATATAATAACATTAATAAATAAAATGGGCACCTAGGAGGAGTAGACATTTCTTACATCACAGAACTACCTTCCAAAACCTGTTGCCCCCTAAAAACCTCTCCTGTGAGCACAGACCTAGTTGCTTTAGGCCCTTGGAAATGACTAAAAGGTTTATGGTGACTGTTAGATTTCTCTCTGTTTTCTAAATCCAATCCCATTTTGCAAAGACAAAAAACATTATTTACTAGCAGCGGAGAGGCTTTACATTGCAGTATTTACTTGGTTATTAAGGACAACATTCTAATGGTTGCAAATAAAAACCCAAATAAATATCTTTTACTAAACAAAAGAATCTTTTTAAAATACTAAGTAGTGAGTGTACCTACAAATGTAGTCATAATGCGCATAGTATAAATAATCATCTGTGGCCTTGTCTGTATCTATTTAGTGGATGCACCCATGGACTTCCAACAGCCTGAGAACATCTGCAGGAGAACTACACCTACTCCATCTATGGTGAGTATTATGTATATATTATTAGTATGTATTTAGGCAGATGTTTATATGTAGGTTTCTCTCTTCTTCCTATTTACTCCATCTTCCTTCTGACTTCCCCTTTTTTCTTCATTGATACAGACATCTCTAGCAAGCATGGCCAGTGCAATGACATCCAGCACTAGTGTCCCTGAAGACAGCGATGATAGGTAAGATACAGTCATGTGATATCACTGTTTCCCTTCCCTCTCACAGCTTTAATGCTTCACATAATAGAGTTTGGGTAACTAAACTGACCAAAACATTCTGTATCTATGTCACAAGTGCATCTTTAAAGTCAGATATAATAATGAATAATTAGCTTTTATAATTTCTCTCCTATCACCCGGGGGTGAAGTCACATGATATCAGGGATGCAGTTGGTTAGGCAATGAACTGATCAGAGTATGGATAGGATGTCCATGACAACCCTACATTTTTGAAGTTCTTGGGGAGCTACAGGATAGTCAGAGGGTAGGGCTCCAAGATCATGATAATCCGGAGAGCATTGGAGAGTTGGGATCTGTGCTGGATAGAAATTTATTTTAAAATATATATAGTTTTTAAGTTACTTTTAACTCTGGAAATATTTATAGTGAAGGGGATATAGTTAGAGGGACAGCAGATAGAGTTCCTAACCCATGACAGTCCTGCTATATTCATGAGATCTGTTATTACACTGTTGCCTACATATAACTATGTGACATAATCATAACTGTATTTAAGACGAAAAGTGGAAAAAATATCCCTAAATTCTCTAGAATATGTTAGTTTTAGGTCTGGTAAATTAGTTGTGAACTTAGGTTAGTTATAGTAACATTTTTTTTTTTTACAGCATCCCCATTGTGAAAAGCCATCGGAAGAACTTAAGGCAACGCGTTTGGGAACATATAAAGAGCTGTTGTTGCTGCTTTGGGTGAATGCCCCTTGCTCATCTTCCTTACCATTTAACATCTTGCGGGTTTAACATCTCCTGCATTCACTAGTGCAACTGGTTTACCATCTCCTACCAACACTAGTGCAATAACCCTTTTAACATCTCTGGGTTGCGGGTATAACATCTCCTGCCATCAATAGTGAAATGACCCTTTAACATCTCTGGGTTGCGGGTATAACATCTCCTGCCATCAATAGTGAAATGACCCTTTAACATCTCTGGGTTGCGGGTTTACCATCTCCTGCCATCAATAGTGAAATGACCCTTTAACATCTCCTGCCATCAATAGTAAAATGCCTTTAACATCTTCAATAAACTGAGTTTATTACATTGTCTTCTGTGTGTTATTGAGTTCATTTCTAGGTAGGTTATTTACATTAAAGGGATATTTTAATGCAAAAAATAAATGTTCTAATCTCTCCCATGAAAAAAATATTTGGTGGGCTCAGGAGTGTTCAAGTCATTTCAGCACTATATGGCAGGGACAGTCAACACCAGAATATTGTTGTTTTAAAAGAGAGATACTCCCTTAATTACCAATTCTCCAGTTTTGCATAACCAACACAGTTATAAATATACACATTTTACCTCTGTAATTACCTTGTATCTAAGCCTCTGCAAACTGTCACCTTGTTTCAGTTGTTTTGACAGACTTGCATTTTAGCCAATCAGTGCTCACTCCAGGGTAACTTCACGTGCATGAGCTCAATGTTATCTATATGAAACACATGAACTAATGCCCTCTAGTGGTCAAAATGTATTCAGATTAGAGGCAGTCTTCAAGGTCTAAGAAATTAGCATATGAACCTCCTAGGTTTAGCTTTCAACTAAGAATACCAAGAGAACAAAGCAAAATTGGTGCTAAAAGTAAATTGGAAAGTTGTTTAAAATTACATTCCCTATTTAAATCTTGAAAAACAATTTGGACTTGACTGTCTCTTTAAGTTTAAGTACTTCAGATATTACTGAATGAGGAACAAGTACTACAGATATTACTGAATGAGGAACAAGCCCTTCAGATATTACTAAATGAGGAACAAGCACTTCAGATATTACTAAATGAGGAACAAGCACTTCAGATATATTACTAAATGAGGAACAAGCACTTCAGATATTACTAAATGAGGAACAAGCACTTCAGATATTACTAAATGAGGAACAAGTACTTCAGATATGACTAAATGAGGAACAAATGCTTCAGATATTACTGAATGTGGAACAAGCACTTCAGATATTACTGAATGAGGAACAAGCACTTCAGATATTACTGAATAAGGAACAAGTACTTCAGATATTACTGAATGAGGATCAAGTTCTTCAGATATTACTGAATGAAGAACAAGTACTTCAGATATTAGTGAATGAGAAACAAGTACTACAGATATTACTGAATGAGGAACAAGTATTTCAGATATTACTGAGTTCCTCACTGAAAATTAAGGTCAATACGAGACAACTGAAGATAGAGAGTGATGGCATCAGTTACAGGTTAGATCTACATTTATGCCGCAAATTAATAAATATCCTGAGATTTTGGTTTATTGCAACATAGAAACTAATAAATTAACGTCATTACAGTGAACCTCTAATATCAATAGAGTTGAAAGAGCAGCTGTGAAGGAATTAGAAAGCTAATCCGATCTAGAGATCAAACTATCTGATAAAAGGGGAGTGGTTATATGGCCAGTAAATATGTACAGGTGGCCCTCGGTTTTCGACGGTTCAATTTGCACTTTAGTAATTAAATGCCCTATTCTCCTGGCTTGCTGTAATAACATAAGAGCCATAGCACTGACTCAACCATAACTATGTAATAATAACTTATATTTAGAACTTCAAATAAATAAACACAAACACAGAGTGTGGGAAAAGACCCGTGGGTCACATTTATTGTAGAACAAGAGAACCGGCTGGAAGCAACAAGGCAAACTATAACAGGTGGCGGCAATCTAGCTAGGAGAGTAAGCAACCCCCTGCTAGGAAGAAGGGCCGCGCCCGTGAATGCCTACACAAGCGGAGCTTAGCTGCACACAGAAGGCTTAGGGAGTTTTCGGCATCTTTAGAATGGGGAGGGACCCCCAGGTGTGCGCCTTCAGAGACCACCCTCCCCTGTGCAGCCATCACTCTACCTCTGATGGCAAACCGGGCCTACCGCCTAACCAGGGTGTAAAGACAAAGAACTCCGAACCAGTAGGACCAGGTGTGACTAGGCGCGTGTGCATGCCACTACCTGGGGAGTCAAAAACTACCATCCTTGGACTTAAGGAAATGAGCCGCATAGCCCTCATCCTGCCTCAGACACCCTGCTGAGAACACCATAATGATGCCCACCCTAAAGATTGCCGCAGTACCAAATTGAAGGGAGGGAAGCTGTGAAGACGAGCTGGAAAGAGGGTTTGGGTCCTGTAACCTGACTTCTTAAAGGTAAGCTAAACCCCACCCTCACTAATGCAACATTGTTGCCACTTCACAGCAGCACACTCCTAAAGGCCTTAATTCTTATGTTTGTTTCGGGCTATGCTGCCCACCACTGTCTGTTTCAGAATAACGCCTTTTTTTCAGTCATGTGATTGCTATGGAAAAGCATTGAGAAGCAGTGCATTGATTAAAATAGCCAGTAGGTGGAGCTGTCCGCTTGTGTTGCAGCAAAGATATGCAACACAAGCAAGCTGAAATTAATCAGTGTAACCAGACCTGAGCTATCGAGCAGCTTTCAAAGGAACAAGATCTAGCAGCCACTTCCCTTTTATCTCTAAATCAGTCCAGACTGGAATGCATAGAATAGCTGCAGACCCGATATTATCTAACATCCTAACAATGCAGAGAACTGTTTGCAGAAAAATGCAAGTAAAAAAATGTTTTTATTCATTAAACTTAGTTTGATGATACAGTCTGTTGTGTGATTGTTTAATTAGGTTTATAATGCTGTTTAGCATTTAAAGTCTTCATTTCAAAGCTTTAAAAAACATGTATTAGGTGTTACTTATGTCAGTTTTGAGTGGGGCCTGGAACCTAACTCCCTCACTTCCCATTGACTTACATTATAAACTGGGTTTCAATTTACAACGATTTCTATTTACAACCATTCCTTCTAGAACCTAACCCCGGCATAAACTGAGGGCTACCTCTATATAAAGGAATCATACAAGCAACCAATTAAAAATTAATATAAGAAAATGTCAGAGGACCCTACAAATGCTTTAAGGCAACATAATCCGATTATAGATGGAGCTACAGAGAATGTTATTTTAATAAAGGAATACAAGTCCAATAGTCTCAAGTAATGAGACTTGTGTGAACAAGCAAGTCGCTATTTAGATCTGAAACAGCCATATTATACTGACATTACCCTCATATGTAAGGGACATTATGAACGTACTACATACATTGGATGGTATATATATATTTATAATGAAATATGGCTTCTTACATGTGATGTGAAATCTTTGTATATCTCCATTAGTTATACAACTGTAAAGCTCTTCAATTCTTTTTAAGTATGCAGTCAGTAAATCAAAGAGAAAATAATTTTATACATTTTGAGCTAAATTACGAGTGAAGTACAAACGTTTGTCTAAAGATGGGAGAAAAGAAAATTATACTAGGCGCTACAGTAAAGCAAATATATTTATGAGTATTACATATCAATAGCTCCTTTTACAGATTCAATACACTATACCAATGTTCATTACTATGCACATTGTATATTTCTGTGATTTGCTCAATAAACCCCCTTTTATGGCAAAAACGAGAATCTGATATATACAGCAACACTTCAGTCTTATGTGTCCATAAGGAGAAAAGAGAAGGGGAGATTATTCCAATGTTGATTCTATGTGTATCCAAAAGGCTGCTCCTTTAAGAGTCCCATCACAAACTCTGCGTAGAAAACTGTAATGATAGAGAGAACAGGAGCGCACAAACGCATCTAAGTGCAGATTAAAATGGCAACTTTAATGTAAATAAGCCCTACATAGGAATCGCACTCACACTTTAAAAGATATAAAACAGCATTAAAATATCAGTACAACAAGTTGCAAACCCGCTCCGTCATTTTCTTCCAGATGCACCAAAGTTCCGGATCTGTGTATCCACCAATCAGTGAAAGGGGTATGTATCCAGTGTGACCAGTCCGGTGTCTTGATACCCGTCACAGTCCTTCCAATTGGCTTAGAGATGGAGGTGTGTACAAACACAGGTTAGGTCCGTTTATGCGACACGCTGTGAATCACTCACAGTATCCTTATGTCACCAAATGAACAGTCCACGGGTGCAGAATAAAAACATAGACAAGACTCTAACACATAGCCTATAAAAATGGCCCTAAGCTTAAGTAGAGCTTGATATATTATACAAACACTATCGTAGCCTCACTGGGACCTGTTAACTTCTTTACACTAGACGCACGTTTCGTTCCAAACTGGAACTTTTTCAAGAGTGGTTACATGCACTTCCTTCCTGTCTTTTACAGACAGGGGGGAAGGAGCTTTGCCAATTAACCCTTAAGGATGATTCAAATTAACAATAATAAAAAATAGGTATAATTGTAATTATAAAAAACACTAAACATGTTTAAAAACACAATAAATTAATAAATACATGTATCTGTTTAGCATATTAATGATAATACATTATTGGAACAATAGATACATAAAATTAATCTATATGGGGGGGCGGAGCTAGCCTGAGAAGAGAGAAGTCGCACTACAACAGAGCTCCTGCTAGTTTTTTTCATAAAAACCATTTGAAAGCAACTAATTTGTCCTTATATGTCACTAAAAGGGATGTTTTATAGGAGTGGGGCTTGGGCTTCTTTATAAAACATTAGTAATGGACTTTGGATCCCTTTTCATTCTACTCTGAGGAGACGTGAAGGATTGGGGTGACCGGAGGTATTATAAAAGACAGATCCGGAGAATTTCCAGACTCCTATATCAGAGCAGGGACAGAGAAACTACTAACGCTGTGCTCTGGAGGTAATATTCTGCCTGATAAAACTACTCGGTGTCCCATGAAGCGGCCATTTTCCGGCTCCTGTATAGGCCTAGACGGAGTGGAGCCATTACCTTTAATCGTCTAACATCTAGAAAGTGCTGAGGGGTATAAAGACCGGAGGATGGAGGTGACTAGTGGCGCTATACGCCTGCTGTTGCTGGACTTTGAACAAAAAATACTTCAGAGATTTGACCGCCTCGCATCTAAGCTACAAGATGTGAGTAAGACAGCAGCCATGTTTAATTCAGCGACACTTACTACGGTCGCTGAGCGGAGGGGTGAAGCGCCCATGGATATGCACGCAGGGGAAGAAGAGTCTATTTCTGCAGTGAGGAAAAATCGTGCAGTACCTCTGGCCTCAGCTGACAACAAGGAGGATATGGCCGGCATTTGGCAGACCCCCAGAGGACTGATCATGGGATCACTAATAGATACAGAACCCTCCGAGGGTATGGATCGTGAGAGGGCAAACCCTCCAAAACAGGAAAATGCCGGGGAGTGTCCAAGTGTTCTCTGGGTTCCCCGCAGGAGAGTTGGTTCCACTAGTTACGGTGGAGCCCTAAATACACCCAGAATAAGAGTGATGGAGGAGCCACTAATGGAGGAACAACAGCTTTGGGAGTCTCGCCTTTGGTGCGGAGGCCTCACCTGCATGCAGACAGGGTGATCAGGACTACTAGATGGTAGGGCAGCGCTTCTGAGCGAGTTAGAGCCACTAAGGCTACGGCTCTTCTGCCCTGTAGCATTCCCTCTATAACGGCTACAGAATGGCTGTGAGTATGAAGACTAAGTGTCGGATGCTCTGTTGAGGACTGATGCGTATTCCTACTTACCTGCCATTGTATTATTTTGACTATACTATATTAACATTATCATAATTCACAGACTAATACTAGTACGATCTTAAGCTTTGTCTCTCTGCCCACACTGTATTTGCTTATTTACATTGATTATGATCTTATGCTCTATAACTGTGTTGTTTATTATTACCATGTTTTTCAGTTATATATGCCCTGTTCTCAATAGATTATTCCTTGTTCTTTGTAATAGAGATTTTCTATCTATCAGATCTACTCTTTCCTTCATTTTTACTAGATGTTGTTTGCTATAGCCCTTCATGATTGTAATCTTGAGCGTTTGTACAATTTCGCTTGATGCGTTGATACTGGCCAAAAGGAATGTTGTTCTTCCATTGTTTGAGGTGGCCACTTCGTGCATTTAATAAACCATTTCTATCTATATCTTTTCTAAAAAAAAATTACCGATTTATTTGAATCAATGAACAAAGTTAGATCCAAAAAATTAATTTCTGTTTGTGAATAAGAAAAAGTGAATTTCAAATTAAAATCATTCGTATTCATGTGATTCACTAATTCCTTTATATTGTGTGATTCCCCTTGCCAGATCATAATAATGTCATCTATATAGTGAAAATACATGTAAATATTAGAGGAATATGAGTTATTATTCCATATATAGTGATCTTCATAATTAGACATATATAGGTTTGCATATGATGGGGCAAAAGTTGTCCCCATCGTGGTTCCTTGTATTTGTTTATAGAACCTATTTTCAAATAAGAAGTAATTATGTGACAAAATGAAACGTATAGATTCAGACAGAAACTTTGTGTGTACGGGTGATATATTTCCTTTCAAACATTCTTCCCCAATTACTGAGACCCCTTTAGTATGAGGAATACTAGTTTAAAGACCAGAAACATCACAGGTGACCCAAAAATAATTGGGTCCCCAACTCAACCCTTCGAATTTGGTTATCACATCTACTGTATCCGTAAGGTATGCTGGAATTGTATTAACAAGAGGTTGCAGGTAATAGTCTATGTATTTAGACATATTATCACATAATGACCCAATTCCAGAGACTATGGGCCTCCCAGGTGGTTCTTTGGCATTTTTATGGATTTTAGGGAGGTGATAGAATCATGCCACTTTTGGATATATTTCATATAGATAACTAAATTTGTTTTGATTGAGAATACCCTCTTGTTTGGCTACACATAGGTGGTTAAATAGTTATTTCTTATAACTAATGGTGGGATTGAAGGTGAGTGGCTGATATGTGTCTTTATCATTCAATAGATTGTATGCTTCTTTCAAATAGTCTTGTCTATTTTGCACGACTATTCCGCCTCCCTTGTCAGCACATTGGTACACAACATCCATATTATTTGTTAGGACTTTGAGTGATTCTCTTTCCCCTTTCGTGAGGTTATCCTGATTTAATTTATTGTTGTTAAAAAGTTTATTAATATCCTCACACACCAATTTATTAAATGTTTTAATATATTCACTTTGCATATTTTGCGGGTAAAATAAAGATTTTCTTTTTAGTGGACAATGTGCCACATTTTCAGTACCTTCCTCATGTATTGACAAATTAAGAAGATCTTTTTAATAACAACACACAATCAGTCCATCACACTAACTAAACAAACAAAAAGACAGCTTATTATAGATCTTTTTAATAACAACACACAATCAGTCCATCACACTAACTAAACAAACAAAAAGACAGCTTATTATAGATCTTTTTAATAACAACACACAATCAGTCCATCACACTAACTAAACAAACAAAAAGACAGCTTATTATAGATCTTTTTAATAACAACACACAATCAGTCCATCACACTAACTAAACAAACAAAAAGACAGCTTATTATAGATCTTTTTAATAACAACACACAATCAGTCCATCACACTAACTAAACAAACAAAAAGACAGCTTATTATAGATCTTTTTAATAACAACACACAATCAGTCCATCACACTAACTAAACAAACAAAAAGACAGCTTATTATAGATCTTTTTAATAACAACACACAATCAGTCCATCACACTAACTAAACAAACAAAAAGACAGCTTATTATAGATCTTTTTAATAACAACACACAATCAGTCCATCACACTAACTAAACAAACAAAAAGACAGCTTATTATAGATCTTTTTAATAACAACACACAATCAGTCCATCACACTAACTAAACAAACAAAAAGACAGCTTATTATAGATCTTTTTAATAACAACACACAATCAGTCCATCACACTAACTAAACAAACAAAAAGACAGCTTATTATAGATCTTTTTAATAACAACACACAATCAGTCCATCACACTAACTAAACAAACAAAAAGACAGCTTATTATAGATCTTTTTAATAACAACACACAATCAGTCCATCACACTAACTAAACAAACAAAAAGACAGCTTATTATAGATCTTTTTAATAACAACACACAATCAGTCCATCACACTAACTAAACAAACAAAAAGACAGCTTATTATAGATCTTTTTAATAACAACACACAATCAGTCCATCACACTAACTAAACAAACAAAAAGACAGCTTATTATAGATCTTTTTAATAACAACACACAATCAGTCCATCACACTAACTAAACAAACAAAAAGACAGCTTATTATAGATCTTTTTAATAACAACACACAATCAGTCCATCACACTAACTAAACAAACAAAAAGACAGCTTATTATAGATCTTTTTAATAACAACACACAATCAGTCCATCACACTAACTAAACAAACAAAAAGACAGCTTATTATAGATCTTTTTAATAACAACACACAATCAGTCCATCACACTAACTAAACAAACAAAAAGACAGCTTATTATAGATCTTTTTAATAACAACACACAATTTTAGATAAACACAGGTACCGCTTTGTGATTTCATAAAAAGACCGGCAGTAGAAAAACCTTCCGGTTAAATACTACTACTATTCCCTCTATATATTACTATTATTCCCTTTGTATAATACTTATCATTCAAATTGATCGCATTTAATTTCCTCTATACCCCTTGTTTGGGTCTTAAACTAATCCACCATTTGATGACAATAATATCCATCCGTGTTCACACATTTTGGTCTGAGTCCGTGATACCACATATCTGTTACATTTGGGTCTCACATAATATATATAAAAAAAAAATTCTTGACTTGACATAATGTATTTCGTTATTAGTCCATTTCCATGTTTACAACTTATACATTTCTCATATTTAGATACTATCGAACATAGGGAAAGATTCAGTAAATATCACACATTATTTATAAATATTAATTTCCATACATACAATGTTTCCAACAGCCTACCTATAAATGTATCTAAAGTGTCATTTAGATGTAGATACTCATATCTGTGTTCCTCACTAACATTGTATCTAAAATTTTATAAGGATGTTTTTACTTGTTTTTATTTATCATGTTTAACATTGTTACATTTTTCTCTGTTTACATTTGCTCACAATGTATCTCAAGTTAGGATTGGTTTAAATCTGACCAATGAAATGTTTTGGCACACTTTTTAAATGTGCTTCCTACCTACAAATGTAATTAACTAATCTGAGGAAACGGCGAGGAGCTTGCGGCCGAGAAACGCGTTTAAGCTCACAAAATAAATTGTTCTTAGTTCTTATCCAGAAGCCTTGTCATTTGGCTTTTTTATTTATATACCCTGTTGTTTCTGCAAGGGTATTCTTATAAATACGGCTTTTATTACTGTTGTGACATCGCTGGTAATTTTCAGCCTCCAGTAGAAGCTGTACGCAGTGAAAGCTGCACTTTCTAACACAGTGCTGATCCAGACGATTCCCTTCTGCTTGTGGAGGAGAGCCCACAGCTTTGTCTTTGAAGTTTGGATGCCATCTGTTCCAGCGTACTGACTGCTGCTGAATGTCAGTCTGCCTATTCGCACTTCTTTATATAAGAGTGCCAGTACTCTTGTGAGTATATCTACAACTGTTTGTTTTTTCTCTGTGACCCCAGCTTACGAAACTTACCTGCACTATGAGGCGCTGTCTTTCTTTGTTCATTTTTTTGATATGACTCCCGCTTCCAGTGCTCAAGTTATATGGGACTACATCACAAGTAAAACTTGATATAGTATTTAGGGGTTCTTACCATTATATTATTGTGAAATGGTCACTTCTATCTTTATTAGTATAATCATATTTACATTCCATCTGGTATAAGATTCAAGTGACTTCAGTCATAGGAATAATGATATAGTTAATTTCTGCAAACATATAGATTAATTTTATTTATCTATTGTTCCAATAATGTATTATCATTAATATGCTAAACAGATACATGTATTTATTAATTTATTGTGTTTTTAAAAATGTTTAGTGTTTTTTATAATTACAATTATACCTATTTTTTATCAATGTTAATTGTAATCATCCTTAAGGGTTAATTGGCAAAGCTCCTTCCCCCCTGTCTTTAAAAGACAGGAAGGAAGTGCATGTAACCACTCTTGAAAAAGTTCCAGTTTGGAATAAAACGTGCGTCGAGTGTAAAGAAGTTAACAGGTCCCAGTGAGGCTACGATAGTGTTTGTATAATATATCAAGCTCTACTTAAGCTTAGGGCCATTTGTATAGGCTATGTGTTAGAGTCTTGTCTATGTTTTTATCCTGCACCCGTGGACTGTTCATTTAGGATACTGTGAGTGATTCACAGCGTGTCGCATAAACAAACCTAACCTGTGTTTGTACACACCTTTATCTCTAAGCCAATTGGAAGGACTGTGACGGGTATCAAGACACCGGACTGGTCACACTGGATACATACCCCTTTCACTGATTGGTGGATACACAGATCCGGAACTTTGGTGCATCTGGAAGAAAATGACGGAGCGGGTTTGCAGCTTGTTGTACTGATATTTTAATGCTGTTTTATATCTTTTAAAGTGTGAGTGCGATTTCTATGTAGGGCTTATTTACATTAAAGTTGCCATTTTAATCTGCACTTAGATGCGTTTGTGCGCTCCTGTTCTCTCTATCATTACAGTTTGTCTAAAGATATAGCTATATATATATAGAGAGAGAGTATATATATAAAACACATTAATACATATGTATACATTTATAGACATATATAGGTGCATTGGAGCCCTTTGCCGTTAAGCATATAAAAGCATATTAAGTAGGACATGCAGCAACAAGCTGGTTTAACACAGGACTTATACAGTGGGTTTAAAAAAGGTTGTAAAACAAATATGGAATCTAGATAGAGAAGAACTCCAAAACACTTCGGCAAGCTGAACCAGTATATATTCAACTGAAGAAAAAAAACAATTTGAGCTCACAACCACACAACCCCCGGAAGCAATCTTCTGAATTGTCACTTCCAGTAACATAAAAGATGGCGGCACCCATAGAATGAAAAAATAGCGGAGGTGTAGGGAAAGCCACAAGCCTGCAGATATGGGGAGTAACATCCCAAGTCAGGACACCAGTAACACTCAGTACTGCCCAGAGAGTATAACACACTAAATATCCAGCTCCTATTAGAGAGAGAAATAGCCCTCTTGCTCTGTTCACCTACAGGTTGTACCAGAACAAGGTGAAAAAGGGGTGTATGAAAGAGAAGCTACCTTTAAACAGGTAGTTGGGGGAGTGGTCAGGTTATGTCCACGCCCACAGATAGGGATTGGCCAAGATATAAACATTACAGTTGTTTTATTACACATTTTATATTTGAATCTCAAGGGGTTTACTGTCCCTTTAAAGGGACAGTCTACTTCAGAATTTGTATTGTTTAAAAAGATTGATCATCCCATTATTACCCATTCCCCAGTTTTGCATAACAAATACTGTGATATTAACATATTTTTTACCTGTGTGATTACCTTGTATCTAAGCCTCTGCATACTGCCCCCTTATTTCAGTTCTTTAAAATGCATTTTAGCCAATCAGTGCCCTCTCATAAGTAACTCCACAGGCATGAGCACAATCTATATAGCACACATAAACTGACGCCCTCTAGCTGTGAAAAACTTCCAAATGCATTCAGATAAGAGGCAGCCTTCAAGGGCTTAAAAATTAGCATATGAGCCTACCTAGGTTTAGCTTTCAACATAGAATACCAAGAGAACAAAGAAAATTTGATGATAAAAGTAAATTAGAAATGTGTTTAAAATTACATGTCCTATCTGAATCATGAAAGATTAATTCTGACTAGACTGTCCCTTTAAATACCTCTAGCAACGGCCTTTTACGTTTTCTGCACTTCCCAGAATCACCCACCATCCCTGGCCTGTTGAATTTTCGATATTTATGACCTTTTACAGATTCAAAAGTTGTCTTAAAAAAAAAACAATTTACCTCTTCCAGTCACAATGTAACCTGCATCTTCCAAGCAGTTCTCATATTCTATCATTCCTACAGTATTTAAACTTCACAGAAAATCAGTGTTGTCCCAATCATACCTTAGTGATAGAATTACAGAATGATGGGTAATTTTCATCTCGAGGCCAGGGCATGCATGTAGTTAGTACTATGTAGAAGTGTTATACAACTCTGCAAACAGCGTGGCCATAGAGTAGAAAAGACATGTGCACATGTAGAGTTACTCTTCAACAAAGGATGTCAATAAATGGAAGTAAATTGGAAAGTTGCTTAAAAATGTGTTCTATCTGAACCATGAAAGTTTAATATTGAGTTGACTGTGACTTTAAAAGAATAGTATGCAGTACATCACTTCTACCACAGAAGGGCACATATAGCATTCAAAAACTAATTCATCATTTGCATGACAGGCTACATGTTAATGTGAGGTATATTCAGCCTTAATTCCCAAGCACACTGCAGACTACACAAGCCTACCCTTGCTACATATCTATCCCTAAGTGGCCTTGCATTGCTCTGTAATGTTGTCTCTAACAATAACAGTGGCTAGCTATGTCTGCCCCAGTGACAACAGGACTGACTTAGGCAAATGATAAGAGAGTTTGGTCATTGAAGAACCATCAAAAATTATGTACAGCATTTTCAGAAGAAAATGTTTATTCTGTCGGCATGTTAAAAGGACATGAAACCCAAATGTTTTTTTCATGATTCAGATAGAGAATACAATTTTAAAAAAAAGTTTCCAATTTACTTCTATTATCAAATTTGCTTTGTTCTCTTGTTATTCTTTGTTGAAGAGATATCTAGATAGGTAGCATGCGCATGTCTAACGCACTACATGACAGGAAATAGTTCTGCCATCTGGTGCTCTTGCTATTGTATAACTGCAGCACTGTATTGCAGCAGTTTTTGTGACAGACATCTGCTTTCTCCTGAGCTCACCTTCCTGTTTTTCAATAAAGGATAACAAGAAAGCAAAGAAAATGTGATATTACAAATGCACAGGGAGATACTATAAGATGGCTGTTACAGAATCTGAGGGAGGGCACTTCTTACTCAGTATATATAAAACAATTTGCGTCATATTACTTATAAGTTACAAACCAATAAGCATTTGTGGATATCTATGACCTAAGGCTTGATCAGCGCATGATCAGTTCATGATGAACCTTCTTAGAGTGACTGAAATCTTACCATCCCATATTTGTCTTTTGTGCAACTGACATGCTGTGGCTAACTAAGGCGAGGATGTTCGTTTCCCCTATTTACGATGATAAGAGAAGTACTAACTGAATTTTACTCAGATAACCGTCCTAAAAGCTATAGGGCTCTGCTACACATTTATTGCTTACATACACCTAGATTACGAGTTTTGCGTTAACAGGGGTGCGGTGCTAACGAGCAGTTTAAGCTCACTGCTCACTTACAGACAGCGCTAGTATTACGGGTTTTTACAAACCCGGAGTTAGCCGCAAAAAAGTGAGGGAAGAGCAAAATTTTGCTCCACATCTCACCTCAATACCAGCGCTGCTTACGTTAGCGGTAAGCAGGTAAAACGTGCTTGTGCACGATTTCCCCATAGGAATCAATGGGGAGAGTCGGCTGAAAAAAAACCTAACACCTGCAAAAAAGCTGCGTAAAGCTCCTAACGCAGCCCCATTGATTCCTATGGGGAAATAAAAGTTATGTCTACACCTAACACCCTAACATGAACCCCAAGTCTAAACACCCCTAATCTTACACTTATTAACCCCTAATCTGCCGCCCCCGACATCGCCGACACCTGCATTATATTATTAACCCCTAATCTGCCGCTCCGGACACCGCCGCCACCTACATTATACTTATGAACCCCTAATCTGCTGCTCCCAACATCGCCGACACCTACATTTTATTTATTAACCCCTAATCTGCCGCCCCCTATGTTGCCGCAACCTACCTACATTTATTAACCCCTAATCTGCCGCCCCCAACGTCGCCGCCACTATAATAAAGTTGTTAACCCCTAAATCTAAGTCTAACCCTAACCCTCCCCTAACTTAAATATAATTTAAATAAATCTAAATAAAATTACTACAATTAACTAAATAATTCCTATTTAAAACTAAATACTTACATATAAAATAAACCATAAGCTAGCTACAATATAACTAATAGTTACATTGTAGCTATCTTAGGGTTTATTTTTATTTTACAGGCAACTTTGTATTTATTTTAACTAGGTAGAATAGTTATTAAATAGTTATTAACTATTTAATAACTACCTAGTTAAAATAAAGACAAATTTACCTGTAAAATAAAACCTAACCTAAGTTACAATTACACCTAACACTACACTATAATTAAATAAATTAAATACAATTAATTACAATTAAATAAAATTATCTAAAGTACGAACCAAACCAAACACTAAATTACAGAAAATAATAAAATAATTACAAGATTTTTAAACTAATTACACCTACTCCCTAACAAAATAAAAAAGCCCTAACAAATAAAAAAGCCCCCCAAAATAAAAAAGCCCTACCCTACACTAAATTACAAATAGCCCTTAAAAGGGCCTTTTGCGGGGCATTGCCCCAAAGTAATCAGCTCTTTTACCTGTAAAAAAAAAGTACAAATACCCCCCCAACATTAAAACCCACCACCCACACAACCAACCCTACTCTAAAACCCACCCAATCCCCCCTTAAAAAAACCTAACACTAACCCCTTGAAAATCACCCTACCGTGAGACGTCTTCACCCAACCGGGCAGAAGTGGACCTCCAGACGGGCAGAAGTCTTCGCCCAATGGGGCAGAAGTGGACCTCCAGATGGGCAGAAGTCTTCATCCAGATGGCATCTTTTATCTTCATCCATCCGGCGCGGAGCGGGTCCATCTTCAAGACATCCGACGCGGAGCATCCTCTTCAAACAACGGCCGACGACTGAATGAAGGTCCCTTTAAATGACGTCATCCAAGATGGTGTCCCTTCAATTCCGATTGGCTGATAGAATTCTATCAGCCAATCGGAATTAAGGTAGAAAAAAATCCTATTGGTTGATGCAATCAGCCAATAGGATTGAACTTCAATCCTATTGGCTGATCCAATCAGCCAATAGGATTGAGCTCACATTCTATTGGCTGTTCCAATCAGCCAATAGAATGCAAGCTCAATCCTATTGGCTGATTGCATCAGCCAATAGGATTTTTTCTACCTTAATTCCAATTGGCTGATAAAATTCTATCAGCCAATCGGAATTGAAGGGACGCCATCTTGGATGACGTCATTTAAAGGGACCTTCATTCAATCGTCGGCCGTTGTTTGAAGAGGATGCTCCACGTCGGATGTCTTGAAGATGGACCCGCTCCGCGCCGGATGGATGAAGATAGAAGATGCCGTCTGGATGAAGACTTCTGCCCGTTTGGAGGTCCACTTCTGCCCGGTTGGGTGAAGACTTCTGCCCGTCTGGAGGTCCACTTCTGCACGGTTAGGTGAAGACGTCTCACGGTAGGGTGATCTTCAAGGGGTTAGTGTTAGGTTTTTTTAAGGGGGGATTGGGTGGGTTTTAGAGTAGGGTTGGTTGTGTGGGTGGTGGGTTTTAATGTTGGGGGGGTATTTGTACTTTCTTTTTACAGGTAAAAGAGCTGATTACTTTGGGGCAATGCCCCGCAAAAGGCCCTTTTAAGGGCTATTTGTAGTTTAGTGTAGGGTAGGGCTTTTTTTTATTTTGGGGGGCTTTTTTATTTTGTTAGGGGGATTAGAGTAGGTGTAATTAGTTTAAAAATCTTGTAATTATTTTATTATTTTCTGTAATTTAGTGTTTTGTTTTTTTCGTACTTTAGATAATTTTATTTAATTGTAATTAATTGTATTTAATTTATTTAATTATAGTGTAGTGTTAGGTGTAATTGTAACTTAGGTTAGGTTTTATTTTACAGGTAAATTTGTCTTCATTTTAACTAGGTAGTTATTAAATAGTTAATAACTATTTAATAACTATTCTACCTAGTTAAAATAAATACAAAGTTGCCTGTAAAATAAAAATAAACCCTAAGATAGCTACAATGTAACTATTAGTTATATTGTAGCTATCTTAGGGTTTATTTTATCGGTAAGTATTTAGTTTTAAATAGGAATTATTTAGTGAATTGTAGTAATTTTATTTAGATTTATTTAAATTATATTTAAGTTAGGGGGTGTTAGGGTTAGGGTTAGACTTAGGTTTAGGGGTTAATAACTTTATTATAGTGGCGGCGACGTTGGGGGCATCAGATTGGGGTTAATAAATGTAGGTAGGTTGCAGCGATGTTAGGGGTTAATAATATTTAACTAGTGCTTGCGATGCGGGAGTGCGGCGGTTTAGGGGTTAATATATTTATTATAGTGGTGGCGATGTCCGGTTCGGCAGATTAGGGGTTAAAATATTTATTTTATTGTTTGCGATGTAGGGGGGGGGGGGCTCGGTTTAGAGGTTAATAGGTAGTTTATGGGTGTTAGTGTACTTTTTAGCACTTTAGTTAAGAGTTTTATGCTACGGCGTTGTAGTGTAAAACTCTTAACTACTGACTTTAAAATGCAGTATCAGTCTTGACAGGAGAGGCTGTACCGCTCACTTTTTGGAAGACTCGTAATACAGTCCCATTGAAAATATAGGATACGCAATTGACGTAAGTGGATTTGCTGTATTTCCGAGTCTGGCCAAAAAAGTGAGCGGTACACCTGTACCTTCAAGACTCGTAATACCAGCGGGCGTTAAAAAGCAGCGTTGGGACCTCTCAACGCTGCTTTTTAACCCTAACGCAAGACTCGTAATCTAGCCGATAGTTAACTCATTAATCACCATTCACACACACACAAAACAAGTAATGTTCATGAGATGTGACTCCAGTAAAAGTGTCTTTGCATAGTAATATCCATCAGTCTCCCCTGTTTTTCCTATGAAAATACTTTTGACTTTTGACAACAAAACAACTGGGCAACTTTATTAGACAGCAGTATCCTTCCTGAGTGCAGGTTCAGGTGATTAGCGATAGCGATGTCACAGGTGGTCAGCTCACAGCAGAGTTTTTGCAGTTGATAAAGGAATCTCTCAACGACTGGTGCACACTCACCAGGTTATACTTGAAGCTTACGTGTAGAGCAGCTGTGAAGCTCAAGCAAGGACTAAAACAAAGACCGTCTGTGTTAAAGGGACATAAAACAGGTTGAGATCTGTGCATATCCTAAAAGGGCTAATTAAGTAAAAATAGTTTGCATTAAAAATGGTTTCAAAATTGCTGGCAAGTATTGTAAAATAATTTTCAAAAATAAGCAAAATTAATTACATAGCTAAGCTGCCTGGAGCAGCCAACTCCACCCACACTTATTGTATTTCAACTGAGTTCACAGCTTCTAGCAGATAATCCCTATGCATTTTTGCATTCTACCAAAACAACAATAGAAGGAAATGTGTGTGGGGAGTTAAAGCTTTACAATTCCGAAACTAAAAAGAAAGGGTTAATGGCGAGGCACTGCAGTATAAATGTGCAGGTCAAGTAATTAAAGTACATATTATTATATTTTGTCTCTATCCCAACTTGTTTTATGTCCCTTTAAACGTGTGTGTTCCCTTTAAAGGCTGATAACAGGATTCCTCAGCACCAGATACGGAGGTGGCACAAGAGTATATATTTGTAGGGCAGGATCTAAATTCAAGCAAATAAACGAGGCAATTGTAGCTGGGAGTGAGTCACTAGGTGAGTGAAAAGCTGAGGCAGTAACAACAACCAAACAAGTACAACTGTATGCATCATCACCATAATTAAAGGGATAGTAAACACCAAAAATGTTATTGTTTAAAAAGATAGATAATCCCTTTATTTACTATTCCCTAGTTTTCCTTAACCAACACTTTTATAGAAATATACTTTTTACCTCTGTAATTACCTTCTATCTAAGCTTCTGCTGACAGCCTCCTTATTTCAGATCTTTTGACAGACTTGCATTTCAGGCAATTAGTGCTGACTCTTAAAGGGACAGTATACACTCATTTTCATATAACTGCATGTAATAGACACTACTATAAAGAATAAGATGCACAGATACTGATATAAAAATCCAGTATAAAACTATTTAAAAACTTACTTAGAAGCTGTCAGTTTGGCTCTGTTGAAAAGGTAGCTGGAAAGCCCACTGCAAGTGACAAATAAGACACTCCCCCCTCCCCCTTCTTTTGCATATGAAAAGACCCTTTACACAAACAGGAGCAAGCTGGAGAAGGTAGCTGACCGTATTCACATAAAACTTTGGGGCTTGGTTAGGAGTCTGAAAATCAGAGCAATGTTATTTAAAAATAAGCAAAACTATACATTTATTTAAAAAAAAAACTTTATGGGCTATATAAATAGATCATCATTCTACAAAACATTTATGCAAAGAAAAAATGAGTGTATAATGTCCCTTTAACTTCACGTGCGTGAGCACAGTGTTATCTATATGAAACACATGAACTAACGCCCTCTAGAAAAACTGTCAAATGCATTTAGCTGAGAGGCGGCCTTCAAGGGCTTAGAAATTAGCATAGGAACCTACCTAGGTTTAGCTTTCAACTAAAAATAACAAGAGAACAAAGCAAATTTGATGATGAAAGTAAATTAGAAAGTTGTTTAAAATTGAATGCCCTATCTGAATCATGAAAGTTTAATTTGGACTTTACTATACCTTTAATAGCTCCCAAACAAAGATGCTCCTGGAAACAATCTGTGCCTTTGTTACACACTGTCCTCATTAGACCTCTGCAGCAAGACTTAGGATGTGTCTTCAGTTCCTTAAAATCAGTCATTGTAACAACATCTGTAAGCTCAGGATATCTGTCAAATTTGGTTTGCAGAATTCTCTGTTGTAACAGAAAAGGGATACTGCAGATACTGGACAGTTGGTTAAAGAAACATTCACACAGACAGAGAAGAATAGTTACAGTAACCACCACAAGAATAATCACAAGCAACCAATGCAGTATTCCCCATTAGCTAAAATCTCATCTACAGTCATAAGATTTTTGCAAAGCAAGCATTCTATTTTTGGGTTTGTTCCTGGTTTAACTTTTCAATGCTATCAGTAGTAAGATTCCGAACCCAATCTAACAATTTTGCAAGGTCACTATGTTTTTGAGCTAGTCTCATAAACCCATAAAAATCTGAAAAGAAACCAGCTGCTTTTTCATCATCCGTTATAAGTACTGAACTGAAGCTATAGGTTGGTTTAACCTTCACTTTCTAAGTCTCCCGTTTGACCTAGTTTGTCCATCCATCTGATTGCAGTGATTACATTTCCTAAATAACTTTTCCCATACCACCTTCATTATAAGTTATCTGCTTGTTCTGCAAGAGTATAGATACTTATCCATAGTTAAAACATACACTAGAGAGTATTTACTTGTATGATTTTTACCCTTGTTGCTAGGAAAGTGAGCTTGAACCATTCAATTCAGGATTTATTGTACAGTTAAAGCTAAAGCTTCTGGTTTTATGCTTTATCAGATAGCTCACATATACCCTTACATAGAAATCTATACAGTCCCCAGTTCCTCTTACATGTAAGGGTCTCCCAACCTTTATTATTACAGAATAATAAGCTTGGGCAATAGCTTGAGGTCTACATATATATTGTAAAAGGAATAGTAAACACCACAAATGTTATTATTTTAATAGATAGATAATCCCTTTATTTACCATTCCCCAGTTTTGCATAACCAACACTGTTATAGAATTATACTTTTTACCTCTGTAATTATCTTGTATCTAAACCTCTGCTGACTGCCTCCTTATCTCAGATCTTTTGACAGACATGCAATTCATGCAATTAGTGCTGACTCTTAAATAACTTCACATGCATGAGCACAGTGTTATCTATATGAAACACATGAACTAACGCCCTCTGGCTGTGAAAAACTGTAAAATGCATTTAGATGAGAGGCGGCCCTCAGGGGCTTAGAAATTAGCATATGAGCCTACCTAGGTTTAGCTTTCAACTAAGAATACCAAAAGAACAAAGCAAATTTGATGATAAAAGTAAATTAGAAAGTTGTTTAAAACTACATGCCCTATCTGAATCATGAAAGTTTAAATTGGACTTTACTATCCCTTTAAATCTGGACACGTGATACTACTTGTCGAGAGATTTTCCTTGGCTATTAGCAATATTTTTAATATGTTTACTTATTGATTTTTACCTATATGTGTGACTAAAACAACATTTTGGATTAGTGAGTTCAACACCCATTCAGTAAAATCTATTCATGCTATGGGGGATTTACTCACAAATCCAACAGTTTTCAGGGCATGTCTCATTACTTCAGCAGCTAATAAAAATTATTTTATTTAAATATTACTACATTTCTTCTCATATAACTTGATTAGTTTCCCAGATTTGTTCTGTATTGCTCAATTATATGATTATGTCCCTAACCCTAGTAAAGCAATACACAATACAAAATTAAATAGATACATGGTAAAAATCAATCAATTTCAAATGTGATAAAATTATTCCAAAACTACACCAAGAAGCAGGATAGCTCTAATGTCTCTGTATTCTATCCAATCGCTGTCTCTTTGAGCTATGGGGGATGATTTATCATGTGTCTGGCCAGACAACGATAAATGCAGACAGCATACGCTGTCGGCATTTATAACTGCACAAGCAGTTCTGGTGAACTGCTTGTGCAATGCCGCCCCCTGCATATTCGAGCAGGGAGTGTCAATCAACCCGATCATATGCGATCGGGCGGATTGCTGTCCACCGCCTCAGAGTTGGTGAACGAGTTAAGGAGCAGTGGTCTTAAGACCACTGCTTCTTAACTCCTGTTTCCGGCGAGCCTAAAGACTCGCGCGGAAACAGGGGTATTTGGCCCCATTCTGGCCATGATAAATCCGCCCCATGATGTTATTCATAAGTCTTACTGATCAGTGATTTGTGGCTCTGTGTATGTGGGGTTAAATTAATCATTTGATTCTTCTACTAATTTGCACTGTAAAACATGCATCCAAGATAAATTTCAGCAATATTTACTGTAGTGTTTGTTACCAAGAAAATTTGATATGGTCTTTTCCTCTGTAGCCCCAACAATATTTATTTCCGAATTATTTTTACTTATATCTGTTTTCAGCTTCCAAGGGAGTGCACCATGAAATCTTTCTGATTGCTGTACAGCATTACCTATATAGAAAATACTTAAACATATTCATTAGTTTTATAAGATATAGCTCCATGATCTCATCCTGCAAATACAAAAAGTAAGATTGAATCAAGCAATCAGATTACACCTCCACTCTTTTTTTGTTCACGAAACACATCTTGTGTCATGAGAACAAAATATGGTAACACGATAAAGTGAAGTTCAGTAAAACTGTCTGTCATGGTTTAGTGGCCTCTTGTTTTATACATGGGTCTTACTCTTCTATAGGTCATATAAATAAATATCATGTCATGTCAACAGAAACTGCCTTTGAAGCGTCTGATAAAATGTATTGTACTCTATTTCAGCATGGCATGTGTAGTAAATACAACTACTTCAGTGTGTAACAAAATAACACAACGCGCTTAGTATTCATCTAAAGCAGACATCATCAAACTTGGCCCTCCAGAGGTTTTGGAACTACATTTCCCATGATGCTCAGCCGTCTGATGTGCTGGCTGAGCCTCATTGAAAATGTAGTTCCAAAACCTCTGGAAGACCAAGTTTGATGATGTCTGATCTAAAGGAAGCTACAAACTTATAAAAATGCACAACTTTAAAATCTGTTCAACACAAACTGCATAATTTTCACACTAATAACCCTTCTCTGAAAAATTGCTCAATACAAATATATACAAAACAGATTTAGAACATTACATAATTTGACTATATATAAATCCTTTCACAAAACACATCTTACTCAACCAGGATGGCATAAAATACAACACTCATTAAAAGCACTTAAAGGGACACTAAACCCACATTTTTTCTTTAATCATTCAGATAGAGAATGCAATTTTAAGCAACTTTCTAATTTACTCCTATTATCAGTTTTTCTTTATTCTCTTGCAATCTTTATTTAAAAAGCAGGTATGTAAAGCTTAGGAGCCAGACCATTTTTGGTTCAGAACCTGGTAACGCTTGCTGATTGGTGGCTAAATGTAGCAACCAATAAGCAAGCACTATCCATGGTGCTGAACCTCTTAAGCTTTACATTCATGCTTTTTAAATAAAGATAGCAAGAGAACAAAGAAAAAATGATAGTAGGAGTAAATTAGAAAGTTGCCTAAAATTGCAGCTCCATCTGAATCATGAAAGAATAAAAAAATAGCTTTAGTGTCACTTTAACAATACATATACCAGAACCTACAGTAAATAAACTGCCATCAACAAAAACAATAATTGTAAGCGATTATAAATGATAATGCAGATAGTCCACCAATCAATAAGATATATGCAAACTGAGTGTAAATGACAAGCTAGTTCACAGGTCCAAGATAATTACAAAGGATGTAACTGTTGCATTGTAGTGCAGTATTAATATATCCTGCTGCTATAAGCACACAGTTGCAGCAATTGTGACTGTCAAACAGTAGCTCCCCTCAATGGGTGACGCCGGTGCTTAGTCTGGTTTTGGTATCACATATACTTTTACTGCCCTTAAAATGGCAATCAGCTCTTTTCCAGCCCATTAAATCCCTAATCTTAAAAAAAAAAATCCTAACACTACGCCCCAAATTGGTACTCACCGTTCCTGAAGTTTTAAGTAGGAATAATTTAGGTAATTGTAGTAATTTTATTTAGATTTATTAAAATTATATTTCAGTTAGGGGGGGTTAGGGTTAGACTTAGGTTTAGGGGTTAATATGTTTATTATAGTGGCGGCGACGTTGTGGGCGGCAGATTAGGGGTTAATAAATGTAGTTAGCTTGCGGCGACACTGGGGACGGCAGATTAGGGGTTAATAAATATAATGTAGGGTTCGGCGATGTTGGGGGCAGCAGATTAGGGGTTCATAACTATAATGTAGGTGGCGGCGGTGTCCGGAGCAGCAGATTAGGGGTTAATAATATAAAGTCAAAAGAAAATGCACCAATTAGAACGTAGAATCTGCTGTAGTAAACGGTGTTTATTGTACAATCCAAAAGTGGTATACAAACAAGGTCACAGTTGAGAACGCCTGACGCGTTTCGCACATGCGTAGATGCGCTTCTTCCGAAGAAGCGCATCTACGCATGCGCGAAACGCGCCAGGCGTTCTCAACTGTGACCTTGTTTGTATACCACTTTTGGATTGTACAATAAACACCGTTTACTACAGCAGATTCTACGTTCTAATTGGTGCATTTTCTTTTGAATTTGTGTTCCTTAGCGGTTGGGTTAACCACTTTATTGCTCCACTTACTTGCAAGTCACTCGTGGGATACAGAGCCGTTTTTTTGTCCCTACGGATCCCCCCAGGAAATACCACTTGGTTTAGCCTTGCAACGTCACGGGTGACGCATCGAGGAAACGTCTCCACGTCGGATCTCTCTGTGGCACGCCGAGAAGGGAAACACAGACTGTACCCCCCGGAAGGGTTTCATCGCCTATTCGAGGAGGAGTACAGAAGTGTCTTCAGGCACCCCACCAGCATAGTGGAGGGTAAGAGTTGATCGTTGACGAAACACTGTGACTACATATGGACACCCGTGACTACTAGGCTCTGGGACATACCTTGGGACTTTATTTTTCCTCGGGACAATGAGCTTTGTTTTAACTTGAGTGACTTTTTATAACACTGGCTTTTGGTCTAAGACTGGTACGCTGATTATTGGGACCTGAACATCCCCAATAGTGGGTGCTTAGATATACGTTTTGAGCACTCGGGGACTATCAATTTCTGAACACGCTTTGCATTGTTGATAATTTGTTAATAATATAATGCAGGTGGCGGCGATGTCGGGAGCGGCAGATTAGGGGTTAATAAGTGTAAGATTAGGGGTGTTTAGACTCTGGGTTCATGTTAGGGTGTTAGGTGTAGACATAAAATGTGTTTTCCCCATAGGAATCAATGGGGCTGCGTTAGGAGCTGAACGCTGCTTTTTTGCAGGTGTTAGTTTTTTTTTCACCCGGCTCTCCCCCATTGATTCCTATGGGGATATAGCGCATGAGCACGTTTAGCCAGCTCACCGCTGATTTAAGCAGAGCTGGTATTGAGGTGAGATGTGGAGCAAAATGTTGCTCTTCGCTCACTTTTTTGCGGTTAACGCCGGGTTTGTAAAAACCCGTAATACCAGCGCTGTCTGTAAGTGAGCGGTGAGCATAAACTTCTTGTTAGCACCGCACAGCCTCTAACGCAAAATTCGTAATCTAGGTGTATATTTCTCAGTATTGCATGAGCAAGAGTCCAGCGAGAATCCTCATCCAAAATAAACCTGTGGTTCTTTTATAAGGTTAGAGGCATTTCTCAAATTCAAGAATGTTGAAGGATATTACCCTAGTGAAAAAGAAGTCTTGGAATGTTGTGTTACACACTATGTGCAGTAAAAAAAAAGGAAAGTAACTTAAATTAATATCTTAATAGCCATCATAACTACCCCAGCAACCAAAAAGCTGGTTAACGTTAAATCACAATATTATCATTTGCAAATCTTTTATTTTATTACTTTTCTTTTGCTATACTATTCTGTACCTTCTGTGTGTGTGATGGAGTGCAAGATGGTTTGTCTGTGTGTGTGTGATGGAGTGTGAGATGGTTTGTCTGTGTGTGTGATGGAGTGCGAGATGGTTTGTCTGTGTGTGTGTGATGGAGTGTGAGATGGTTTGTCTGTGTGTGTGTGATGGAGTGTGAGATGGTTTGTCTGTGTGTGTGATGGAGTGTGAGATGGTTTGTCTGTGTGTGTGTGATGGAGTGTGAGATGGTTTGTCTGTGTGTGTGTGATGGAGTGTGAGATGGTTTGTCTGTGTGTGTGTGATGGAGTGTGAGATGGTTTGTCTGTGTGTGTGTGATGGAGTGTGAGATGGTTTGTCTGTGTGTGTGTGATGGAGTGTGAGATGGTTTGTCTGTGTATGTGTGATGGAGTGTGAGATGGTTTGTCTGTGTGTGTGATGGAGTGTGAGATGGTTTGTCTGTGTGTGTGTGATGGAGTGTGAGATGGTTTGTCTGTGTGTGTGTGATGGAGTGTGAGATGGTTTGTCTGTGTGTGTGTGATGGAGTGTGAGATGGTTTGTCTGTGTGTGTGATGGAGTGTGAGATGGTTTGTCTGTGTGTGTGTGATGGAGTGAGAGATGGTTTGTCTGTGTGTGTGTGATGGAGTGTGAGATGGTTTGTCTGTGTGTGTTATAGTTATTGGTGCTGAAGAAGTTCTCAATTGACTACATCTGACCTCCACAGCTACTTGGTTTTATTTTACATGACAAGTATATCTTGTCAAACTCTCAAGCAACATGGTAACATTTCACCAAAGACATACAACATGCGTCAGTGGAGTGTTACTTTGTGTATTCCTTGATCAGCATAGTATAATGGCAATCATATACATTTTAGGTTCTGTGGCAGCTGAGACATACTGTATGTCTACAATTTAAGGAATCAGGTGTACTGGGAAAAAGCAACCCCTGTATGATATTGAATTACATTTTGGTGATTTCCTGAAGGCATTACAGGTAGCCCTCAGTTTACGCCGGGGTTAGGTTCCAGGAGGAATGGTTGTAAATCGAAACTGTTGTAAATTGAAACCCAGTTTATAATGTAAGTCAATGGGAAGTGAGGGGGTTAGGTTCCAGGCCTCTCTCAAAATTGTCATAAGTAACATATACTACATTATTTTTAAAGGTTTGAAATGAAGACATTAAATGCTAAACAGCATTATAAACCTAAAAATATAGATTGTATCATCATCAAACTAAGTTTAATGAACAAAACTTTTGCTATCAGCATCTAATTAAATAATTACACAACAGATTGCATCATCATCAAACTAAGTTTAATAAACAAAAACGTTTTTTTACTTGCATTTTTCTGCAATCAGTTCTCTGCATTGTTAGCATGTTAGATAATATTGGGTATGCACCTATTCTATGCATTTCAATCTGCAGTGATTAAGCAGTTAGGCACCCTCACCTCAAGCAGCTGGACAGGAAGATAATAGGGAAGTGACTGCTAAATCTTGTTGCTCGATAGCTAATGTCTGCTCTGTGTACACAGATCAATTTCAGGCTGTTAAGTTGCATAACTTTGCTGCAAAACAAGCGGACAGCTCCACCTACTGGCTATTTTAATTAGTGCACTTTGCTTTCCAAAGCTTTTCAATAGTAGTCACATGACTGAAAAAAAAGGTTGTTATTCTGAAACGGCACAAATTGAACCGGCGTAAACCGAGGGCCACCTGTATATATTTTTACAAAACTAGAGTCTGGGTGGAGAGCTGTAATATAAAACGACTGTTTCAACATCAGAGTAAGAACAGATATGAATTTTGGATAATTTTCCCATCATTTGGAAATGCCTTACTGGTCTGTGTGATAAAAGTTATAAAACAGAAATTTAGAAGCCAACCACAAGCTATCAAAATACAAAGAGGTCAAATAAATATCTTAGTAGTAGAATTTTGCTGTGTTCTATGGAATAACACTTTAGGTTTAGGATTAATTTAGCATATGCTTGTTTTAAAAGCTTCATTTTTTTAAAGCTAAATATATTACAAATGAATATATGATGTGTCTGTATGATCTTTATACTGCACCAAGGTACTGACATAAAGCGGATGGTACTTACACATTTTGTATGGTGCTGTTTTTTTTTTCTCATTTTTATAACTGGGTCTGAATTATTCAATACCCAGAATTGTTGCTATGGTTTGGATCTCTTCCTGACCTGTCAATCTCAATATCTCATTACATAGAAATAATAGTAATTTAACATTTACTGTGCTCAAAAAAAGACAGTGGAATAAAACTTTAGAATAATTCTATAAGCTCAAAATTAAGGATTTTAGTTCTAAAACTCTTCCCATGTTGACTTTTGGCATCCAGATGATAATAATTTCCCATGATGTTTCTCTTTTAATTTTTTGATGATACTGTTGGCTTATTTACTCAACTAACAGCTTCTCCAATCTACTTGACTTGTTTTTCATATATAGGCCTCCATTACATATGCAGCGTCGCCCGCAAAAGCCGGTGACGCCAGTTTTTACGCGATTTTTGTATCCTATATAGAGCGCCACATATAAATGCGGCATGTATATTTCACCCGTCGCTCGCAATTATTACTCCCATAGGCTAACATGGGACGCGTAGTAAATCGGTATCCAATATCCAGCGCAAGGCCTTACGTGGCGAAAATTGAGAAATCTTACTCCATTTTTACCTCGCCATAAAAGGCAGCCGTAGCAGGCCTTGCGCTGAGTATGGGAGCACCGTAACTCCCGAAAATGCCTGCAAAAATAACCTAACACCTAACGCATGCACAATGTCTATCTACCTGTCAACCGCAATCCCCCACCGCAATAACTAATAAACTCTATTAACCCCTAAACCGCCATAGCCCACAACGCAAGTTATAACTAAATTATTAACCCCTAAACCGTCATAGCCCACATAGCCTATTAAATTTATTAACCCCTAATCTGCCGCCGCCAACGTCGCCGCCACTATAATAGTTATTAACCCCTAAACCTAAGTCTAACCCTAACACCCCCCTAACTTAAATATTATTTAAATTCTAAATCAATTTACTATTATTAACTAAATTATTCCTATTTAAAACTAAATACTTACCTTTAAAATAAACCCTAAGATAGCTACAATATAATTAATATTTACATTATAGCTATTTTAGGATTTATTTTTATTCTACAGGCAACTGTGTATTTATTTAAACTAGGAACAATAGTTATTAAATAGTTATTAACTATTTAATAACTACCTAGTTAAAATAAGTACAAATTTACCTGTAAAATAAATCCTAACCTAAATTACAATTAAACCTAACACTACACTATAATTAAATTAATTACATAAACTAACTACAATTAAATAAAATAAACTAAAGTACAAAAAACAACAAACACTAAATTACAGAAAATAAAAAATTAATTACAATTTTTTTAAGCTAATTACACCTACTCTAATCCCCCTAATAAAATAAAAAAGCCCCCCAAAATAATAAAATTCCCTACCCTATACTAAATTACAAATAGCCCTTAAAAGGGCCTTTTGCGGGGCATTGCCCCAAAGTAATCAGCTCTTTTACCTGTAAAATAAAAGACAATACCCCCCCAACATTACAACCCACCACCCACATACCCAACTCTATTCTAAAACCCACCCAATCCCCCCTTAATAAAACCTAACACTACCCCCTTGAAGATCACCCTACCTTGAGCCGTCTTCACCCAGCCGGGCAGAAGTGGACATCCAGAGGGGCAGAAGTCTTCATCTAATCCTGCCAGAAGAGGTCCTCCAAGCGGCAGAAGTCTTCATCCAGGCGGCATATTCTATCTTCTTCCATCCGGAGCGGGTCCATCTTGAAGACATCCTACGCGGAGCATCCTCTTCCTTCTTGATCCGACGACTGAATGAAGGTTCCTTTAAGTGACGTCATCCCTTCAATTCCGATTGGCTGATAGAATCCTATCAGCCAATCGGAATTAAGGTAGGAAAAATCCTATTGGCTGATGCAATCAGCCAATAGGATTGAAGTTCAATCCTATTGGCTGATCCAATCAGCCAATAGGATTGAGCTCGCATTCTATTGGCTGATTGGAACAGCCAATAGAATGCGAGCTCAATCCTATTGGCTGATTGCATCAGCCAATAGGATTTTTCCTACCTTAATTCCGATAATTTAGTTAATAATAGTAATTTTATTTAGATTTATTTAAATAATATTTAAGTTAGGGGGGTGTTAGGGTTAGAATTAGGTTTAGGGGTTAATAACTTTATTATAGTGGTGGCGACGTTGGCGGCGGCAGATTAGGGGTTAATACATTTAATAGGCTATGTGGGCTATGGCGGTTTAGGGGTTAATAATTTAGTTATTACTTGCGGTGTGGGTTTGATGGCGGATATAGGGGTTAATAGTTTAAATAGGCATATTGCGTTGTGGGGGTTGTCGGTCTAGGGGTTAATACATTTAATATTAGGAATGAGAGGGGGGATTGCGAATATAGGGGTTTTACGTGTCGGGCTTATTTTTGGGAGGTGTCGGGCTTATTTTGGGAGGCAGGTTAGACTTTTACGGGAGATTTGTTATTTTCTTTACTTTTCTTAGGCGCCGGCAGTTTCTAAAGTGCCGTAAGTCACTAGCGACTCCAGAAATTTGTAGTTACGCTCATTTATGGACATCGCTAGTTTATCCGACTTACGGCACTTTATGAACTGCCGGCACCGTATATGTAATACCCCGATGTGCGAGGTGAAATTACGGGCAGCGCAGGTTCCCACGCATTGCGCCGAAACCTGCGCCGTATATGTGATCGCGCCCATAGTGTCTGTCTTTTATGTCAGATTCCACTTATTTAAATATTTTTCTGCAACTTCATACTGTTTTTTTTGTTGCACAGCTCTCAGGAGACCTATCAGATTATAAAGAAAATATGCAGTTTTTTTGTTTTGTTTTAAAACAAAATCTTAAAATGCAAACTTTGCTATGGGGCACTGCACCTTAAAGACCAATGTGGAGCAGGAACTCAGATTTTCTTTAAATGGGGTTATTTTTACTGAATCTTTGGGTCATCACATGATAGATTGCTTACATTTGCATTAGTCTGCTTATGCCAAAGTGCATTAGTGATAGTGTGTGTATGAAGCATGCACTGCTCAGATGTGGCTGATTACATGAAGCAAATTGTAAACTGCCAGGCATACTGCTGCTTGACAACACATTTTGGCAGTTGAATTTGTTGGTAAAATAAAAACACTCACATTTTGCTTAATCTATGTTATGACACACACTGAGTGAAGTGGAATCAATATATATATATTTTTTGCATGGCAAAGGGAGAAATGCATGGCATACTTATTAATCAGCCTCTGACTACTCTCTACTCGTCACCTCTGCTGCTCTGTGTGTGACGCAGAGCAGATGAGTAGAGTAGTCAGGGGCTGGCCAGGAGGTCAGATGTAGTCAGTGAACTACTTCAACACCAATAACTATCCTCCTCCGTCCTGGTCACACTGACACTCTCCCAGCCACTGTTGACACGACTGACTCCTGCGCTGCGCCGCTGCCTGCGACTCCCCCACTCTGCTGACTGTGACTGTCTGCTGCCTCAACCTGCACTGACTGATTTGACTATGACGGCCGCCGGTGCTCCGCCCCTCCTCCCCTCTCACTCCCGGGCTAAAATTTGCGCCGCCACCAAAAATTAAAAAATGGCAGCAAAAAATACATAAATTACATTTGTTAAAGCGGTGCGGCTGACCGCGGGGCCCAAGGCGGACACCTTGCCCGCCTTGCCCAAAGGCCGGCCCTGGACATGCCAGGAATTGCAGTGCGCATACGTCTGGGTGGCTCCAGATAAGGCTTTAGTACATCGTAAAGGCTCAATAGCTGCTGTCTATTGAGCCGATACTTCTCAAAAACTTCGGCATCGCTCATGTTATCCAAGGTGAGCCTCACCCTGTGAACAGAAGGCGCCCTAATCCTCAGACGTTCCACATGCTCCTCTTCAAGGCGCCGGGCACACCTGAGTCTATTGTACATAACTTGTCCAACAGCACCAACACAATCTAAATGGGGGTTGTCCATATTTGCAGAGCCAAGCAGCACAAGCCAAATAGCAGAGCAAACACGAGAGGAGTAACAAGGTATTCAAACGCACAAAAGCGATCTGATGCAATGTTGGTCATAAGGGACGTATTGGCCATGGTGTTTGGGGGATTTATAGTGCAAAATGTCCAATGGTAGCGTGTTCGTAATGATTGCTGATTGTATATACTTGAGTGTATCTGAGCGGCGCAAATGCTTTCAAAGTGGGTGTTTTTTTGTGTGTGTTTGTTTAAAATTTTGTTTTCCCCCAATAAATTGTAATATGAAAGTGTTAAAGTGTAAAATATAACATATACAGTGCATCTTCGTAATGTTTGTTCATATGCGTAACAAATACTTAGTAAACGCGATGTTATATTAAAAACCACACGTCCACGCTAACATGATTCAAAGTGCATACTTGTGTATAATGTGTACATAGACATGGCATATAATCTGATTGAGCAATGTTGCTGCAATATTGTTACAAAACGATAAAGTAACGGCTGACATATATAAGTGATTGGCAAGATTTCAAAATATTTTACGTGTAACATTGAAATCACAATAATAATGAAGATCCCCCAAACCTCTCGTCTACGTATATGTAATATTGAGTGAGAAACTGATTAAAGGGGCAGTAAAGTCCTAATGATAGAATCTGTATGGTTGAAGCTTAGAATGATGTTGTCATACATACATGCCTGTCTACTTTCCAAATCTTCGTTCTCTTGTTCTAGTTTGCAACATTATTATTGTGTGATGATTAAAAAGTTAAATGTGTGTTTTGTTGTTGTGTGATGCGTGTTATGTACATATATGTATGTATTGTAATTCTCTCCCACATATGTTTATTTATTGTGCTGCCTCAATGGGGCATAGAATATTACATAGCCTCTGTTAATATTCATGTTGTTATAGTTAAGAAATTATATATTTTTATGCCATTTTTAGGCTTCCCTATGTTTATTCTGTACTGCCATCTAGTGACCCTTTTTGGTAATGCTCCTGTTTTCTATAGTATCTTACCTCTGACCTATTATGCATTTCCTTTTTGTGTATTGCTCCGCCCTTGTAGTTTGATGATGTTTTCCTGTGTCATGACTGCAGCTAACAGGCCTCATGTAACAAGCCCTCATTGCAAGCTACGATCAGTATCAACTTTTGACCGCCTAAATACTGTAACCATTCATTCATCTGCTGTATTTTATTATCTGCTGTAACCTGATATTCAGAATAAAGCAACTTTGTGGATGGACAAGGTATTGGTGAGTTCAGCTATCTGACAAGGATTGTCTGCAGTGATTGTATCTTCTTATACAGGCCAGGCATAGAGGTCTCAGCAAGGGATAGATCATTATTACAACTTTTCAGAATAGTCAAAAGTCGTATAGAATTCCTACAGCCTGCTATGTATATGTGTGTGTCTAATCTGCAATCAAGCTCAGGGCCATCCGCCATCTTGTGAAAGCACATGGTCGCACAAGTTTACTGCACTTCATCTGAATGTTGAAAACTGTTTCTCTGCATTGAACTGTTACCCCACCTGTCTAAGCTGCTGTTTGTCTTCTTAAAGAGACAGTACCATTTTTTGCAAAACTTGAAAAAATGTCTAGACAAGGCTCTGAGCACTCTTTTATAGCCGAACCTACGCAGATACATCATGCTTCTGAACCCGCAGACGTACAGGGAGCAGATCCTGCAGATATTGCTGAACAGAGTGTAAGACCCAAACGTACAATAAAACCGACACATAAACTCAGAGAAAACTATGAATTCACTAAAGATGAGTTCTCCAGCAATCTGTCAGACCTATGGGACAGAATTTCACAATGCATGTCAGATTTGTCACACTTTAATGATCAACCAGCCAAATTGAGAGACTCTATAGATCACCTATCTGCTGCGTATGAACGCTACCAGCGGCTGTCTGCAAAATACACAGCCTTCTTACAGGACTTTAATATAGAGGACTCTTCAGCAGAACTGACTAGGACTGATGCACTGGACCAACATTGAGATCTCTTAGTGCAAATCGCTAAAGAAAAGGTAGAGTTCCGCATTGCTCAACTGCAGGAGACCAGATCTCATAGATCCACATCAACTAAGCTCACTGCACGTTCTTCTAGATCCTCTCGCTCCAGAAGTTCAACATTAAGCGACAAGCTAATAGAGGCCCATGCTGATGCGGAATCAAAAAAAGCACAAAGCTCCTTTACCAGAAGGGAAGCAGAGATGGAAGCCCAAATAAAGGTTCTGCAAATGGAAAAGGAAGAAGCAGCGGCCCTAGCAAGGCTGAAAGTCCTTGAACAAGCAATGGGAGAAAGTACTAATTCAGATTGCCATATCCCAGCAGATCTGGAAGACCCAGTTGAACGCACTAGTAAATACGTGCTAAAGCATAATATTTGCAACGATACAGAGTCATCTCCTGTGCCTCCTACTAACACCATCGTTCTCAATCTCAACACAGAGACCTCTCAGCACCAAATGCCTGTCAGGGTTTTTTCTCTGTTGTGTTTGCCATGTGCTGCTGGCAGCCATTTTACTCACCTCTCTTCCTGACTATGGTGCATTGTGGGGGATGCTGCTCAATTCCTGCACTTCCTTTTATGGCCAGACTGGTGTGCATCATCCATGTGAGACAGGATGCAGTCTCAGAATTGTGATGTCATCACTTATTTTTTAAAGGGCCTCTGTTCAGTATGCTTTGCCTTTGCGTTGTCTCAGACATGTTTGTGAGAGTTCCTGTGTATTACCTGGCTGCCTAATGTCCTTCCTGGTTCCTGATCCCTGGCTTGTTCCTGACTCTGCTGTTTTCCTTGTTCCTGATTCCGGCTCGTCTGACTATTCGCTTTGGCTCCTGACTCGGCTCGTCTAACTACCAGCTCTGGTTTTGATTCCTGGCTTGTTATTTGACTTGTGGACTTTTTATTATTTTTTGCTATTAATAAAGGTGTGATTATTTTTGCACTTCTCATCTCAGTCTGATTCCTGGCACCCTGACAATGCCTGAGTCTCTTCAAATCCACAACACAAGTGCATCTAAGCAGCAAACTGCATCACCTCCCGCTGCCAATAAGGTGACTTCCAGTGAGAAGCCGCAGCTCAAGCCACAGCCAGCAGAAGCCTTAGAGACTACACCACAGTTGAATGTTCTTGCAACATCATTTTATCCTGGTAAAATTCACCCTTCTTTACCAAAGAACTTTCACACCCAAGGGGTTCCTCAAGTTACTTTGGCACCAAAGAGTGAGAGATCAGACTTGACTGACTTCGCCAGATACATGATACGCTGTGAGCTCATTAACACAAGCCTCTCAAGGTTTGACGACTGTCCAGAGAGCTACAGGGCCTGGAGATCAACCTTCAAGGCTGCTATTGCTGATCTCGACCTTACAACCAAGGAGGAACTCGATTTGCTCCTAAAGTGGCTGGGGCCAGAATCTGCAGATCATGTTAAAAACTGAGAACAGTACATGTTGACCACCCAGATTCAGGCCTTGTTACTGCATGGGCAAGACTTGAGCAAGCTTACGGTAGCTCTGAAGCCATAGAAAGCGCTCTGTTCAAGAGACTGCAAAACTTCCCGAAAATAGGGAACAAAGACTATCGCAAGCTCCAAGAACTAAGTGACCTCTTCATGGAGCTAGAGTTGGCAAAGACAGACTCACGTCTACCTGGACTAAGCTTTCTGGACACTGCTTATGGTGTCAATCCAGTGGTGTCTAAACTGCCATGTAACCTGCAAGAGAAATGGGCACAACAGGGCTCAAGATACAAAAGAGACTATAACGTATCCTTTCCTCCATTCTCATACATTTGCAGGTACATCAGTGATCAAGCCTGGATGAGAAACAATCCCAGCTTCAGCTTCTGCGAACCCAACTTGCCTGCTTCATCATCCTCACCAACATCATCAAGGTATGATAACACGGCAGCTAAACGAAGAGACTTTAATAGAGCAATATCTGTTAAAAGGACAGACATCTCACCACCCGTATCCTCTCCTGCACACCAGAGTGACTTGGGCAAGAGAGATAAAGACCCTAATCGTCAGTGCCCTATTCACAGGAAGCCTCACCCTCTTAAGAAATGTCGTGGGCTTAGGGCAAAGACTTTACAAGAGCACAGGGAGATTCTCCAGAAACTTGGAGTATGCTACAGGTGTTGTGCTTCTTATGGTCACTTTGCTAAAGACTGTAAAGTTGTTATAAAGTGCACAGAATGCAGTAGCGACAGACACATTACAGCTATGCATCCTACTCCACTTCCAGACAACCCACAGCAGCTAACTGCCTCCACCCCTGTCTCAATTCATGGCGGGGAGCAACAAAGTCGTGCTCCAGTCACAGCGAGTGTTTCCTCTGCATGCACAGAAGTCTGTGGAGAAGGCTTAGACTATAAATGCTGTGCCAAGGTATGTCTAGTCAAGATTTACCCACATGATCAACCTGAGAAAGTTGCTAGGATGTATGCTATAATAGATGAACAGAGCAACAGATCCCTGGTTAAGCCTAAATTCTTTGAGATCTTCGGCATAGAGGGTCATGCAACACCGTATACTCTCATAATCTGTTCTGGTCGTGTAGAGGCCTTTGGCAGAAGGGCTAATGGATTCATGGTCTCTCATATCAAAGGAAACGAAGGCATACCCCTACCAACATTAGTCGAGTGTGACCAGATACCAGATAAAAGGGAAGAGATTCCTACTCCAGAGGCTGCCTATCACCATCCTCACTTAAGGCACCTTGTTGATGAGATTCCGGCAATGGACATGAATGCTGAAATCTTGTTCCTGCTAGGAAGAGACATTCTCAGAGTACATAAAGTATGCAAGCAGTGCGATGGACCTGACGATGCCCCTTATGCACAAAGACTGGATCAAGGCTGGGTGATAGTGGGCGATGTATGCTTGAATAGTATGCGTACGTCATCTGAGATCCACTCCTTCAAAACTTACATATTAGGAAATGGACGTGCATCCCACTTCAAACAGTGCTCTCATCATTATGAAGTAAGGGAGAAGCCTCCTGACATCATCCAAATACCCGATGTTACTCCTATACTTTGTGATGACAATCTGGGTACCACAGTGTTTTGTACTACAAGTGATGACAACAAAATAGCCTTGTCAGTTGAAGACAGAGAATTCATAAAAGTAATGGACAAAGAATTCTTCAAGGACGAGTCTAACAACTGGGTTGCACCATTGCCTTTTCGTGCTGCAAGGGTTAAACTCCCAAACAATCGTGAACAGGCGTTATCCAGATTCAACTCACTTCAACGAACACTAAAGAACAGGCCTGAAATGAAGGACCATTTCATTGCCTTTATGAAAAGAATCTTTGACAATGATCATGCCGAACCAGCTCCACCACTTCAAAAACTCCAAGAGTGCTGGTACCTGCCTTTCTTCGGAGTGTATCATCCATGTAAGCCAAAACAAATCAGGGTAGTGTTCGACTCCAGTGCCAAGCATCAAGGCGTATCTCTGAATGATGTTCTTTTCACTGGTCCTAACCTGAACTCATTCACTGACGATGATGGCATGTTAAGGGTTGAAAGACGATTAAACAAGGCTAAGTTGGGAGGTCAAAAACAGAATCCTCGCATTATACCCGCTCACAATCATATCACCACTTTGCTCATACGGCACTACCATGAAAGGGTTAAGCATCAAGGTAGACACTTCACAGAGGGTGCCATAAGAGCTGCAGGCCTTTGGATTATAGGAGCAAAAAGACAGATTACAGCTACACTGCATAGCTGTGTTCAGTGCCGTAAACTAAGAGGTAAACATCAGCAACAGCAAATGTCAGATTTGCCAGCTGACAAGTTAAGTACTGACCCACCTTTCACTTATGTTGGTTTGGATGTCTTTGGGCCATGGATGGTAACAGCCCGCAGAACTCAAGGTGGCCAAGCAAATAGCAAACGATGGGCAGTGCTGTTCACTTGCATGAGTGTGCGTGCAGTACACATTGAAGTAATAGAATATATGGATGCCTCAAGTTTCATAAATGCTCTAAGGCGATTCCTTGCCATCAGAGGACCAGTCAAAACATTAAGATCTGACTGTGGAACTAATTTCATTGGAGCTTGCCGAGAGCTACATCTCAACTCTAGGCCAATTCAAGACCTTTTAGCTGAAAAGGGCTGTACATGGATTTTCAATCATCCTCATTCTTCCCATATGGGTGGCTCTTGGGAGAGAATGATAGGTATCACACGTAAAATACTGGACTCCATGCTTATGGACTTGAAATCCACAAGACTCACCCATGAGATTCTAACCACCTTCCTGGCAGAAGCATCTGCCATAATCAATTCAAGACCACTTGTTCCAGTGTCTGTAGATCCAGAGGCCCCAACTCTCCTCACTCCAGCTACTCTTCTTACCCAGAAGCTTGGGTCTGTTCCTGTTCCCCCTGGAGACTTTAAAACAGGAAATCTGTGTTACAATCAGTGGAAGCGAGTACAACACCTTGCCAACTGCTTCTGGAATCGTTGGAAGATGGAGTATCTCTCTACTCTGCAAGGACGCAGGAAATGGCAACGTCTGAACCCTAACATCAAGGTTGGAGATCTCGTTCTCCTCAAGGACCAGCAAGCTGAAATAATCAAATGGCCCATGGGACTGATTATAAAGAGCATTCCTAGTGATGATGGAAAGGTGCGTAAGGTGGAGGTGAAAGTTGCAAGACAAGGGACTATAAAACTTTCATCAGACCGATCACGGAACTTATCTTGCTCTTGCCCTTTGGAGACTGAACTTACTTATGTATGCTGTTGGATTCTTCCTGTGACTTCAAGAAGGAAGTATCTTGAACTTTAATTGACACAACTTGAAGTCTTATATTATAGTTGTTCTTGCATTATATGTATGTTCTCCTTATATCTTTCAGGTCTTCAAGACATCTCTGCAAATTTCATTGTTATGCATAACTTCCGTTATGATTTAAATAGTGACATTTACTATGCCAGACGGGGAGTGTGCTGCCTCAATGGGGCATAGAATATTACATAGCCTCTGTTAATATTCATGTTGTTATAGTTAAAGGGCCATAATACCCAAATGTTTAAACACTTGAAAGTGATGCAGCATAGCTGTAAAAAGCCGACTAGAAAATATCTCCTGAACATCTCTATGTAAAAAAGAAAGATATTTTACCTAAAAAATTCCTCAGTAGCCACCTCCCATTGTAAAGGATTTCTAAGCAGCATATTAGTGTGTCTGTCCTGGGACAGCTGAAAGGATGAGCCTTGTGAACTCTCATATTATTTCACCAATCAGGTAAAGGAAGCTTACTATGAAATCTCATGAGAGTTAAGTCAAATCTCATGAGATCACAGTAAGAGTTCATGACCTCAGCACTGCTGATGCTGATTGGCTGCTGTTCATTTCTTCATTTTTTTTTATTTTTACCTGCAGCTGGGAGCAGGTGAAGTATAACTTTTTACACAGAACTTACTCTGCTGAGCTGAGGAGATTGTGAGGTAAAATATCTTCCTTTTTTACATAGAGATGCTCAGGTGATATTTTCCTGTCAGCTTTTAACAGTTATACTGCATCAGTTTCAAGTGATTTAGCATATGAGTATTATGTCCCTTTAAGAAATTATATATTTTTATGCCATTTTTCTCAAGGCTTCCCTATGTTTATTCTGTACTGCCATCTAGTGACCCTTTTTGGTAATGCTCCTGTTTTCTATAGTATCTTACCTCTGACCTATTATGCATTTCCTTTTTGTGTATTGCTCCGCCCTTGTAGTGTGATGTTTTCCTGTGTCATGACTGCAGCTAACAGGCCTCATGTAACAAGCCCTCATGTTAATACATTGCAAGTTACGATCAGTATCAACTTTTGACCGCCTAAATACTGTAACCATTCATTCATCTGCTGTATTTTATTATCTGCTGTAACCTGATATTCAGAATAAAGCAACTTCGTGGATGGACAAGGTATTGGTGAGTTCAGCTATCTGACAAGGATTGTCTGCAGTGATTGTATCTTCTTATACAGGACAGACATAGAGGTCTCAGCAAGGGATAGATCATTATTACAACTATCTGAGTCAGAATATTTATATAAAGCAGTATAGCGTTCCTTCAAAAAAAGCGACAATTAGAATATTTTTTAATGATATATTTAAATTAGCCGAAATTCCTAATGGTATATTATGTTCAAATCCTGATCTTAAAGGGACACTAAAGCCATAATTTTTCTTTCATGATTCAGACAGAGAATACAATTTTAAACAACATTCCAATGTACTTCTATGATCTAATTAGCGTCATTGTTTATATATCCTTTGTTGAATAAATAGCAATGCACATGGGTGAGCCAATCACACAAGGCATCTATGTGCAGCCACCAATCAGCAGCTACTGAGCTTATCTAGATATGCTGTTCAGCAAAGGATATGAAGAGAATAAATCAAATGATATAATAGACGTAAATTAGAAAACTGTTTAAAATTGCATACTCTTTCTGAATCAGGAAATATAAAAATGGGGTTTTATCTCACTTTAAATATGTGTTTATTCTTGAAAATGATTTCCTATTTGTGATGATACAATTGATCGTGATTTATACTTTATGTAATGTTATTTCCTAAATTATTTTGACCTTGTCCTGATGTTCACACATGTAAAACACATAACTAAAGTGCAAATAGTATATTTTGTGATCTATTTGTCATTGCGGGACCTATGCAAGAATTTATAAATTAGCGTAAAACGTAGCCCGCCCGTATTACGAGTTTAAAAAGTGCGTTACGGAAAGAAGCTGGTTGCGTGCACGAGCACGTATTCCCCATAGAAGTCAATGGAGAGAAATAGAAAAAAAAAGCTTCAAACACTCCTGTTGAGCGCTAAGTGAGTGACGTCATGTCATTCTGTGAAATAGTACATGAAATCGTGATAATTTCATATTGCAAAAATGTTTTGTGTTAGTAATCTGCTGTATATTGTTTGTATGTAGATAATTCTGTATGTATGTGATGATATTTGTATAGAGATGTAGCTAAATGAGTATATGTTCATGTATGTCTATGTAAAGTACAGCACAGTAAACTCATTCACCCCACATGTGAGGACACAAATAAACATCCAGTGTGTCCCCCAGCCTGTTCACACAATGCCTGGCTGCTTAGCTGTGACTCGTCTCCCAAGCTCTCTCACTGATCGCCTGCATGGGAAGCACTGTAAAGCGCGGGTCTTCTTGCTGATTTTCCGTCACACGCGGTATCACGTGACTTCTGAGGTCCGACAGTCAGTACAGTCCACGGCACAGATCAGAAAGGAAGCAAGCTATGCGCCCACTGCCTGCTGCTAGTACGCGGGGCGGACCTGATGTAACTGGCAGCCCAACAGCCGCAACATCATGCATGTTACACTAAATAAAATAAGGGCCACAGTGAAAGCACTCGGTGTGCGGTAATAATGGGCGGGACAAAACAGATCAGCAAACCCGAGCACCTCTCCTGCTTAACAAAACAAACATCCAAGTGAAAGGTCACAAATGAAATAAAAGCACAAATCAGACGGGTTTGTTACAGAAATGACGGCAGATAGGGAGACAGGCAGAGTATTATTATTTATGCACAAACTATATGTAAAGAACATTGCACTCATTTACTGGATTTGGGTTGTCGGAGGCCCACAAGAGAGAAGGGATTAGATCTAATGGTAATGGTGGGCGGGGCTAAGGTTACCGGCGGCCCACCGGGCATTTGCTCGGTATGCCCTATGGTCAGTCTGGGCCTGATTTGACCTATTAACCCCTAAACCACCATCCCCCCACAACGCAAAGTATTAATCTAATCACTAAGCCCCCTAACCAGTTAACCCCATTACATAAAATAAAAAAACTATTAAACTAATAAATTAATTAAAATAGTAAAATTAAAAATCATAATCTAAAATTAAAACAAAAAATCCTAAAATTTAATTTAAATACAAAATCTAAGAGTACATAAAATAAAAAAATCTAAGATTACAAAAATAAAAAAAATCTAAGATTACATAAAAAAAATAAAAAAAATTATCCAAAATAAAAAAATGTAAACCTAATCTAATAGCCCTATAAAAACAAAAAAGCCACCCCAAAATAAAAACACCCCCTAATCTAAGACTAAACTACCAATAGCCCTTAAAAGGGCCTTTTGAAGGGCATTGCCCTAAAGCGATCAGTTCTTTTACCTAAAAAAAATACAAATTAACCCCTAACAGTAAAACCCCCCAACCACCCCCCCAAAGTAAAAAAGACCTAACTCTATAAAAATCTAATCTACCCATTGCCCATAAAAGGGCATTTGTATGGGCATTGCCCTTAAAAGGGCAATCCGCTCTTTTGCTGCCCATTAAAAATTCCCTAATCTAAAAAAAAACAAACATCCCAAATAATGTACTCACTGTTCCTGAAGTACGGACAACCATCTTCATCCAAATAGGATCCTATTGGCTGATTTTAAATTTTCAGCCAATAGGAATGCAAGGTACCCCAATATAAAAGGGGTACCTTGCATTCAAGCTTCAGTGTGCAACGGATGATCTCATGAAGAGGAGCCTCCACGTTGGATGACCGCGCCGTCGCCAAAGACTGATCCGCGCATCGGAAGACCGATCCGCACTTCCGGCAAGAAGGATGAAGATGTTGCAGCCTGGATGAAGACTTGTCGCTGCCTGGATGAAGATGGATGTATATAAATATGTGCACACATATAAACATATATAAATATACCCCCACCACTAGTTCTGTAGGATAAACCTGTGTTGGCTACATTATTGCTGCTGTCTCTGATACTGATATCCTCCCAGCAAAATCACCTTTGAGGGTGAGAACTATAACTGGCTGGCCAATTACATCCATATCTAAGAGGGAGAAGCCACAAGCCCTACAGTCGAAATACTCAGGACCCCTGGATATACGTTTTAAAGAAACATGCAAAGCCTTTTTCTTACCTCATAAGATTGAGGGCCCGGTCGGTGAGTACCAAATTTACAGCCAGATTTAAGGATATGATATCTGTGAACTGCAAAGAAGGGAACAGCGCAAAGGACCAGATTCAAGGTAGTATTTTTATTCGATAAGACAATCACGCAACAGCACAGATTCTACTTACAAGATGTAAGTTCTTTAAAGCATTTCACAATTACAAAGAAAGTCCTACTCCGTTAGTGAGGAGCTCCACGGCTGACAGGAACGTCTTCCTACCGCACACAGCTGGGAAACTCCTCCGGTGGTTTAAGGAGAGACCAGTAAGCTCAACGCGTTTCCCCCGGAGTACGCCCGGGCTTTTTCAAGCTGTGAAATGCTTTATAGAACTTACATCTTGTAAGTAGAATCTGTGCTGTTGCGTGATTGTCTTATCGAATAAAAATACTACCTTGAATCTGGTCCTTTGCGCTGTTCCCTTCTTTGCAGTTCACTGTCGTTTGTTCAGCCTGTGTGGGGAGAAATACACAGGAACAGAGAGCGGCTGCCTCAGTACCCACAGGGAGCGATACGATCTGTGTTAAAGCAACCCTGCATCTTTATGTGTTTAAGTCCTCTGTTATGTACCAGGGGACCATCGAGCAGTAAGACTGTTTGTTCTTTAACACTATATATAGTGTATTTTTAAATGTGAAGCTCTGCTTTATATTCTTGTATGTTTTGTGTATATGATATCTGTAGCTGTTTGCCAACAACATAAAGTATAACCTGCTAAGAACTGTTAAACTACTGGACTTTGATCTAAGCTATACATAATCGAAACTCACTTGAATGACAACATACACCTATTTCTGATTTTTTTTTGGTTTAGCACATTATACCATTTTTTACCATTTTTTTGATTTGTTGTTATTCGTAACTGTGTATTTATCTGTCTTAGAAATATATTATTATTTTTTATTGCCAAGTTTTAGCTCCGCAGTTTGAATAGACTGTACACAGAACTGTTTCCTAACATAACTGTATTAAGGGTGCATTTGTCTTATATGACTCATTCTGGTGTTACTTTTCGTATTATCTGTATATAATCTATTTATCTTAAAGTCATTGTACTTGATATTATTTGGAGACAATATACATACTCCATACAGTTAAATCTTGTGCGCTGTAGTCAAACTCTTTCTTTCTTGCATATAAATATACATATATATATATATATATATATATATATATATATATATTTAGACATATGTATGTATCTCTAAGTTAAAGCTTTTTTGCAGCCCTTTTTTTCTAACACCAGAGACCTCATATCTTTGAGCCCTTATAACTTTTTAATGCAATATTTATTTGAATCATTTTTATCAGATAGTGTTATTATGAGTGTAACTGTACTGTGAAATAATTTTTTTATGCTTTTGTGCCACTTTTTGTCTCACGTAACAGTCAATCAAAGCTCTGAATTTGAGTTACCCGACGCGCGTTACATTTTATTGTGCTCAAGCAAATGTGTTTGCTTTCAATTTTTAATATGCACGCTATGTTTGACGAGTGCAAAGAGCTACGAAATACCCCTTATCGCTTGCGCGTAACAGCGCACCACTTGTAGTCTAGCCCTTAGTGTTTTTAAAGCAAATAATGGTCATTTCACAGGACAAGCAAGACCAAAGGGCACTAGTTGTGTTTGTGATTTATGGTGGCATCTATAGAGCGCAGCAACTACTCATACACAGAGACAGCTGGTGATGCCATCTAATGTGTAGGATCCATATAATAACCTGCCCCTACTCTTACTGTTGTTGTGATCCTGCAGCTCATTGCAGTATATCTATTATATAAGGCATACGATTTATATGCAAAACAAACACATTAAATATGCCAGCACTGCGCACAAATATGCCAATAAACAGACAATGCCTGCCATCACAAATATCTTTTTGTTTAGTCATACATTCAGTAACACTCTTCTCCTAATAACAAGCATCCTACTATTTATGCCTACATACATTTTATGGGCTAGATTATGAGTGGAGCGTAACATTGCCCTTATGCAAGCACGATTTTGCCCTCCATGTTAAAAGGACACTGAACCCAATTTTTTTCTTTCATGATTCAATTTTAAGCAACTTTGTAATTTACTCCTATTATTAATTTGTCTATTTATAGAGGATAACTCAGGGGTTAGTCATTATACAGCAATAGTTATTGAGGTCAAACATAGCTTAAGATATATGTATAACACATAGATATACATCAATTGTGTATATATAAACAGCCTATAAATGTGATAATACCACTATCTATATCAGCATACATTGATTACCCTAGTTGATGTATATTTAGGTTGCATAGATCATAATCTAGCCTTGCAGCCCCATTGTAATACAATTGAAAGTATAAATACTCTTTAGTAACTAGGGTTGACTATAATTATTAGGCGAAACCCATATATTATAACCCCTGGGCAGTCCACAGATGTGAATGATACTCACCTCATCAATCCATGACTATTGCACAATGTTTAGGAGCTGTCTACACAGTGGGTGTTGGAGAGATGACACCCTGATATTTATAGTTGCTGATGCCTACACATTAGCAGAGATTGGCTCTTATCTTTATAATACCTTACTGAATAGTTTTGTAGTGCTACTTGTTATTATTTTCATATCTTGTACTGTTCTGACCTGTGATAGTTATAAGCCGCTTCCTACACTTATCATACTACAAGAATGTGTCTGCATTTAGCAAATGATGAATAGTAATATAAGTACTTTTGACATGGTATTTAATCACTTTAAATCAGGGGTCCATTACATTGTGATTGCCCCCCCGTAGACCTTAAATTGTCTCTTACTCCCTTGTCCCTTCATAGTATAGCTGACAGCATATCTTATTAACTGTTCCCCACCTGCTACACTTAAATCCTAGTAACCAGTTGGCATAGTATACAATATTAAGTAAAGCATATACCTAAGCTCAGTTGATCTGTATATAATTCTTATCAGCTAACATGTGACTAGATATCACGATAGACTATCTCCACTAGTTCCAAGTGAGATTAATAGGCCCAAAAGCAGCCTTCATAATAGGAGATTTGTTTGTCTCATATTATTCTATTTTATCTACTATATCCGTCAGCTAAACCTTTATACTTTAAAATATTTCAATGGCCCAAAAGTGGCCCTGTAGTAACTACCATTTGACACTCCTTTAACGCTTCAATAGGTCCAAGATTAACCAACTCAGTAGTTGCCTTAACTTTAGAATCTATATGAAAAATGAGGTTTCATTTTTATTTGTCCATGCCGGTCACTGGCATTTCAGGGATATATTAACATCTAGGATATCTTAGGCTAAACAGCTGGTGTGTAAATAAATACGTTATTTTTGCTCTCCCTAAAACTAGTAAATATTTTCTACCAATCTGGAAGGAGATTAATACTGAATACTTTATATAGACAATTATTACCTTGTTTATTGTAACACATATTTTGTTATTATGCCTTGTTTACTGAACAGAAATACTTTAATCAGAGAATAATCTGTACGCTAATTGTTATTGTGAATGGACATATTTTGTACGATATCATTTATAAAAACCTCAATAAAAGAATTAAAATATATACATTGCATGCTCTATCTAAACCATGAAAGAAAAAAATTTGGTTTCAGTATCCCCTTAATCCCCTCGGATTAACTCCTTATAACTGTTTTGTGCATTTAAAAAAATAAAAAATGCTCATATTTATATTTGCTGTTACTGTATTGAAATCTTTATCTTGGGGGCAACTGACCGCTAGTTAATTGCGCTTAGCACAAAGTGAAAATGTGAGCTTGCGTCGCATCACCCAAGCACTTGTAATTGCTGGTTATTTGGCGTAAACGGGCAAATTTGCTGCTTTACGGATGCACGTTAAGATAGCGCCTGACTTGAGATATATATATATATATATATATATATATATATATATATATATATATATGTGTGTGTGTACATAAATATAAAAAGTAGATAATACATAAGTACACCGAAATGTAGAAACCACTCTAAAAAGTATGCTAAAATCTACCAACATCTATAAAAAAATTAAATATGTCCTTATCAAGTTGATTTCACTTGAAACAATATCCATGTTTACGTGAATCTGACCTTCCTATAAAATGATTTACACATAGATCCTCTCTGCTAATTAGGAATAGTAATATATATTGCTCATGTAAAAGACATCTTTACAAGGACCACTCTGTGCATAAGGATATTTCCTTGTCGTGCAAGTAAAGCATATTTGTTCTAGTTGTATCATCAGAAACTACTATTAGTCATGTGGTTAACGTCTCATATCTTTTAAGGCTGTGGGATACTTATGAGGAAGTTGTATAGTTTGATAGAAGTGAAACTGGATGAAACTGTAGCTCCACCTTGTACACAGCCCAGTATGGGAGGGGACATTCAGGCACTTGTATAACCAGCCTGAACATGTTGTGAAGACATAAGCAGTAGCACTTGATGCCTAACGGGTACTGACATCTGACCTCCAGGTAAGTCTTCATCACTGCTAATAAATCTGCCTGAAATACTTACCCATAGGATATAAGATAAACAAACAGAAAAATACTGTGTATGTATTTATATATGGAAATATATCACGTTAGTTTACTAGTAATCCAATCAATGCTTAGAGTGAATGCAAACTTTAATGAATTAAAGGCCAGCATCAAATAGTAATCTTAAAAACAAGGGCACTTTAATTCATAAACTTTACAAAGACGTTTATTTTTTTCTAAATACTTACCTTTGGGTTATAGTAAACATAACGCCAATCCTCTGCCACAGTTCCTGCTTTCTTTAGCATATAGATGATGAATCCGGCTTCCTGCAAACATTGCATTGTCCCATTGGCTGGACGCCAAAGGGGGCACACAACGATTGGAGGAAGCCGCATTCATCATCGTTCTTCTATAGAAAGAAGGAGCTGCGTGCAGAGGATCAGCATTATGTTTACCATAAATCAAAGGTAAGTATTTTTAAAAATAAGCGTCTTTGTAAACTTTAATGAATTAAAGTGCCCCTGTTTTTAGGATTATTATTTGATACTCAATAAAGTTTGCATTCACTTTAAAGGGATAGTAAAGTCATATGCATATAGCCTACACTAGTGGGAGAGGGTGCTGATTGGTGCCTGCACACATTTGTCTCTTGTGATTGGATGACTAAATGTGCTCAGCTAGCTCTCAGTAGTACAATGCTGTTCAGCAAAGGATGGCAAGAGAATGAAGCAAATTTGATAACAAAAGTAACATTGAAAGTTGTTTGAAATTGTACGTTCTTTCCGAATCATGATTTATTTTTTTTATTTTTTGGGGGGGGTTTCCATTCCTTTAAGACAGAAAAAAAAAACTAAATTTTACTTGTCTGCATATAGTGGAGATTTCCAGCCAAAAATGAAAAATTGATAGACTGAGAAATAGATATAGACAGAGTAGCAAGACCCTGAGATCATAGTACGCCCTCTGGTGGGTGGACCAGGGTGGTATTGTGCAGTCGGACTGTATGTCACACAGTTATGTCACGTTTTATTAATGCAGCATAACTCCTCTATGTAACCACATATGTAACACACAGGGTGCCGCGCTATAATATGCAGCTGATGCTGTGAGCAGTATAAATAGGCAGCAGCATATGCCTGGCTAAACACTGCTCATTGTCATACAGAAGTAAATATAGTGTTCTGCATAAATGAGACACACACAGTCTTGTCACTGATCATGTAAAGTGCTACAAGGGTAGGTTCCCCAATGCCAGAGGGATGCTATACAGCTCCTGGCCGAGGTTGTGACCAACAGAAACCAGTGAATAGACAGAAACATACGCTTATTTCATGCTTCAATGTAAAGTGAAACTACATAACTCATTGTGTATATAAAAATATTACGTCACTCGTCTGCAGTTACAGGTGCTAATAATTCTATCTGACAGGGTGTGTGACCCATGTGACTCATCATAAACAGCTCACACCGGCTGATCCTGCTTATAAACAGTTAACATGTAATTATGTGGACTTGTTATTGTCACTTGGCAATCAGCAAATACTAAATTACAGTTAATAGCTCTCTACATCGCAAGCTAAGTTTCTCTCCATGAGCACAATTCTCTAACGCCCTTGGCTCAGACGACATTCTGTAAATAGATCTGTCAGTGCTACAAGGTCCTTCTCTAAAGATACCGTAATAGCTGCATGTGTCACTAAAGGGCGTGGCCTACATATCTATGCACAGGAGATGCATCTTACGGTATAGTCAAATGAACAGTTTAAAGGGACAGTAAATTCAAGATGAAACCTTTATTCAGATATATCATGTCATCTTAAACAACCTTCCAATTTACTTCTATTATGAAATTTACTTCTTTCTCTTGGTATTGTTTGTTTGTTGTTGATTAAACCTAGATTGGCTCATAGGAGCTCAGGAGCGTGCACGTAGTTTTAGCATTTTATTTTTTACTTGACTGTCCCTTAAACCCTTTTAGTATTTGTGTTGTCAACCAGGGAGTTTTTTTTTTAGAGCTCATCATGCCCCCCACCCCCCTTACTTATCCCCATGTTGTCCCTGGTGGTTTATTGATCTAGTACCACTACACCCTGGAAACCCAGAAGTGCCGTGCAGACCCACACGGATTAAAGGGACACAAAACTAACATTTTTTCTTGCATGATTCAGAATAAGAAAATTATATAAAAATAAAAAAAAGTTTAATTCTATTATCAAATTTGCTTCATTCTCATTTTATTCTTTGTTGAAGAGATATCTAGATAGGTAGCGTGCACATGTCTAGAGTCCTACATGGTAGGAAACAGTGCTGCCATCTAGTGTTCTTGCTAACATATAGCATTCTTGCAAAACTGCTGCAGACACTAATCGAAAGCTCTCTGGTTTGAGATTATCTCAAAGAATTTAGAGATCTTTATCTTACTATGTAGGGTTCAGGATGTGAAAGTACAGACACTTGTCTGTATTACAATATAAAGCTCAAAAAAAGGCCCCTAAAGAATTTGCACAATTTCTCTCCATCCCATGATGATCAGGCCTTTAGTCTATAAGATAGTGTTTGTGAGATAATCAATAAGATAAGAATTTATGGAGAAATAAAGTCTGTAAGATGGAGTTTCAGAAATAGAGTTCATAAGATAGTATATAAGATAGATCTCTATGATCTAAAGCTCTCTGTCAAGATTAGTATAGTGAGGCCCCTCAAATAATTTTAGAAATGCACATTTTAGCTTGAGAACTGTTTACCTAGCTATGCAGAGCTCTGAATGTGAATAAGATACACATATGATGCAATATAATACTAAAAAAATGCAAATTTTGTGTGATTTCTCCCCATGCCGTGATTGTCACTGATAATCATAAACATAATTACTGTAAAATATTGTTCATTTTTATTTATAATGCTTATATTACATCTGTTCAATTCTCAAAATGCATGATTAAGGGTAAGCTTTTCCCCAGATTTCTACTAGCCCTAGCTCTGTAACCAGTGGAATTTCAAACTCAAAAAGTTTAACAGTACAATGCTACCGTAGAGGACTTATATCTGTGAAGGTTCCTATTTGGTCCCCCACCAGAGATAGTCAACCTGAAAGTGAGGAGAAATGTTAAAAAATGAACTCTTTCTCACCCCCATCAGAAAAAAAATAATAGAAATCTCAAACCTGAAATGTTCTGCATGCTCACTATACTTACCTAGAGTACTAGCCAAAAAAAATTAGGACAGAGACCAGAACCCTTTCCATTATAAATTGACCCTAAAAATTGAACTTCTAGCGATCTTGATCATTACATTAGGACTTAAGTTCTAAGTCTTTGGAACAAGAATGTGCAAAATGTTTATATATGAACACGTACCTTGTAATGTGATATACACAGAATTTTTTTCTCCCAAGGAGCTAGGACCATCCTGAGTTAAGATATTGAGGTTTCCGTAAACATCTGTATAACCAAAATTTGTCATGCAAAATGACACAAAGATGGCCGCCGTGGTTAAATCAAGTAAAATTAAATTAAAAACTGGTGGTTTTGCAATACCAATACATAGAGGTAATCACTCAAAAAAATATTAGGAAAATTAAAAATGGTCAAGCAACCGCTTACGATGGATTGACCCAAAGAAGAAATATTTATGAAAAGAATACTTGGTATTTTCACAGCTTATATGTTTATATATTTTATTCTACACTCACAGACACCATATGTAATTTGTGTTGTTTTTTTTCTTTCCTTCCTTGTGTGTCATTTTGCCTGGTAGCATTATGGCCAATTCGATAAAAACCTTTGTCTTCTTGGACCTGGAGGCCACAGGTTTAAATCAGGATGCCCCCAGAATCACAGAACTCTGCTTAGTTGCCGTTCACCTGAGCTCTTTGGCTAATCCAGTTATGGATGACTCTGGAAAACCTCAGCTGCCTCGTGTGCTGGACAAGCTGTGCTTGTGTGTAGATCCAGACAAGCCATTCACTGAGGGGGCTTCCAAAATTACCGGCCTCAACAATGATAATCTGTGTACAAACGAGAAGACTAGATTTGACCAAAGACTCATTAAACTACTCTCCGAGTTCTTGGATCGGCAAGCTCAGCCCGTCTGCCTGGTGGCCCATAATGGTTTTTATTATGACTTCCCTCTTCTAAAGACAGAGTTAAAGCAACAGAATGAGGATTTTCCCAGCTCCTTGCTCTGCCTGGATTCCCTCTCTGCTCTGCGGAATTTAGACAAGATGCACAACCCTCAGCCCAATTATGGTAGAGGCTACCACACCCTTCCACAACTTTACAGACGCTGCTTTGATAAGGATCCAGTGGATTCTCATTATGCTGAGGGTGATGTACTGACTCTCATCATGGTCTTCTTGTGTAAGGCAACAGAGCTACTGGAGATGGGCACTTCTATTTATAAAAGATGGGGAGAGATTAAACCTATGTATGGTCAGGGTCAAGAGGAAATCTGATGCTATAGATAACAGGAGCACCAAATTAAAGGGATACTAAACCCAAATGTTTTCTTTCATGATTTAGATAGAACATTTGATTCTAAGCAACTTTCTAATTTACTCCTATTTTCAATTTTTCTTCGTCCTCTTGCTATCTTTATTTGAAAAATCAAAAATGTAAGGTTAGGAGCCAGCCCATTTTTGGTTTAGCACCTGAGTAGCGCTTGCTGATTAGTGGCTACATTTAGCAACCAATCAGTAAGCGCTACCCAGGAGCTGAACCAAAAATGGGCCGGCTCTTAAGGTTACATTACCGCTTTTGCAAATAAAGATAGCAAGAGAACGAAGAAAAAATGATAATAGGAGTAAATTAGAAAGTTGCTTAAAATTGCATGCTCTATCTGAATCAAGAAAGCAGAAAAATGTGGGTTTAGTATCCCTCAGTTCCCCTTCTACTACTGGAGAAGTGACCACTCAGATATAACTAACGTACTTGCTCACATCCCTTTCTGCTGCCAGGTTTAGATCAGGCCCTGTGTAATGTACACAGCAATGAGAAAGTGTCTTTCATAGCTTTATTGTAGCTTTTTAGGTGCTGTATGAATACTAGCAGAGCCATCGTGTCCTATTATAATATCACAATTCAAATAATTATGAATATTAATATTACTACCAGTAAGTTTTTATATTATTGTACTACTAGACAAAAGAGCTTGCAATTCATTAGGTCTTTCCTAGGTTCAGTCAGAGAAGCTTTACATAGAATCTTACAATGTTATTTTGTTGTGTTATAGACAATTAATTAGCTTGTGTTGCAGTCGAGATACCCAATGTTTTTTTTTGTTTTTTTTTTATAAATTGTATTTGTTTGTTTTACTGAGCAATCCCATTAAACCTGTTCGGAATATTAAGCTTCTCATATAATATAAAATGTAACCACATACCTAACAGCTTGTAATCTTTTTAAAGGAAACTGTTTTATTGCAAACAACTTAATAAATTACAATTGTTTTTACTACTTGTTATTTTCTGTAACACTAAGACTTGTGCTCATAATTTGATTTAGCACCTTCTGTACAACTTCCTGTGATACATATTATGCTGACAGACTTATCCCACCTTCACAAATAAAAGAACCATATTCAGATATTTTCCCTCACAATACCTCTCTTTAAAAGGATAAACAGATCAAAATTAAAATGTGCATCAGTCCATTTCAATTTGAAATGAAGCATTTTTACAATAAACTTTCATTAGCATACGCATATATCCTGTGAGGGCCTGTCCACCAGTATTAAAACACTATGGCCTCTAGTTATCAAGGTCTGTCGGACCTGGTCCGACAGACCTCGCTGAATACAAGAGCTGCTGGTGCAACGCCGCCCCCTGCAGACTCGCGGCCAATAGGCCGCCAGCAGGGGGGTGTCAATCAACCCGATCGTACTCGATCGGGTTGATTTCCAGCGATGTCTGTTCGCCTGCTCAGAGCAGGCGGACAGGTTATGGAGCAGCGGTTTTTGTGACCACTGCTTCATAACTGCTGTCTCGCCAGAAACACTGGGCATCAAGCTCCATTCGGAGCTTGATATTTATGCCCCTATGTCTGTTTAAAGAGCTGGCAGTGGTGTTTATTGTTTCACACAAGCCACCACTGGTACACAGGCCCTCATAGGATATGTGCGTATGCCGCAGAAAAACCATTAATAACTTTTACTAGAAGCACTTTGTTTTAATGGAAGTATATTGCAAAAATACCTCTATTTTAAATTAAAATTTACCCATGCACATTTTAATTTTGAAATGTTTATACCTTTTGTTTCTTACTTTTATTTAATGGAGGATTTTAAGCTCACGTTTTTATCTCCAATTTAACTCAAATGAGCATTGCTTTTTGTCTGGGAAAAAGCTTCACCAAGCAGCAAGTTAAACCTACCTACTACTGATAAGAGACAAAAAGCTTGCTGTCCAGAAATGGTTTCTCTTGCTGCATCCACTCCATGAAGCGGGTTGCTGTGTTTAAAACAGTACTTGGATTCACAAAATACAAGAGATATTGTATATCTAATTTCCATATCTTACCCAGAGTTCCCTGGTGAATTGGTAATGTATACAGAGTGCTTCTGGGGGAAAGCAAGCAGAGATACTTGCCTAGGTTTGCTAATGTTCTATTCAATAATTCTATGTTTCTTACATACAGTGAAAATCTCTTATAAAAGTCCCACTTGACCAACAACAACCTTATTTAGTTCCACCCCATTTACAAAACACAAATCTCAAATAAACAGCGCCAACTGCTGGTCACACAACGCAACTGTTTTAGCCTATTTTTTAAGAATCCCAATAGTGGAGTTTGGCCCTTCTCAGACAATGAATAAATACTTTTGTCACTAAGTATTAGGTAGAAATGTAGATAGGGAATCATGTTTTCCTACTAGAAAACACACACATTTGGCCTTCTGTCTAATAGCACACGTTTCAGCACTGTGACAACCTAGGCCATTACTGTGTCACCAGTACTGCAACTCCGGCCTCCCAGGGTGACAGCAAACTAGTGACAAGATGCTGACAGCAGATAAGTCCCACTGGGCTGCAGATGCTGTAAACTTCCTCGGTGGCCCAGCATTCCCTTTACAGTGCTCACTTAGCCTGGCTCATTGTCAGCCCTGCTCATACTTACGGATACATTGTTCAAGAGGGCCTGTAACATGGTACAGGAATACAGGGGGCCCAATAAAAGGTACAGGATTAAAGGGGGCCTATAAGATGGTCCAGGCTTACAGGGGCCCTATAAGATGGTCCAGGCTTACAGGGGCCCTATAAGATGGTACAGGATTACAGGGGGCCCTATAAAACTGTACAGGATTACAGTGGGGGGCCTACAACAGTACAGGATTACAGTGGGGGGCCTACAAAACGGTACAGGATTACAGTGGCCCTATAAAATGGTACAGGATTCCCCCCCCCTTTTTTTTTTCTCTCCCCTTGTAGGGTATATCTTCTAATCCCTTTCACTTTTCTCTTCATTCTTTCTTATTTCTGTACTCTCCTGAGCACACAATTTCCTTTATAAGCTCACTTTCGATTTGAATACTACGAAATCACTATATATTATAAACCTATTAAAATTGTAAAATTATCAAGCTTTACCAACTTGTTTAGAACCAAGGACTGATACAGACATTCTTGTACGTTATTACTCTGAAACAAGAACATTTATCTTATTTGTCAGGTGGAACTTCACATTGACCTTAATTTTTGTTCAAGTGTCGATCTATGATATCAATGGACTGACAGTGTCATTTTATTTTTATATGTTTTAACCCTTCCCCTGTTCAAAGAATTGCATTGTGTAATGATGGTTCTTACTGCTGTATCATTGATTAAAACTCTTAATAAAGCTTGTTTGAAAAAAAAAAAAAAGAAAAAAAAAAAAGAAAAAAAAAAAAACCAGTACAGGATTACAGTGGCCCTATAAAACTGTACAGGATTACAGGGGGCCTTATAAAATAATACAGGATTTCAATGGGGCCCTATAAATATGCGGGATGATTAATTGGAAAGATACAGAGCCTGCCGTACTCAAGATGAATTTGACATTTAAAGGGACACTGAACCCAAATTTTGTGATTCAGATAGAGCATGCCTTTTTAAGCAACTTTCTAATTTACTCCTATTATCACATTTTCTTCATTCTCTTTGTATCTTTATTTGAAAAACAAGAATGTAAGTTTAGATCCTGGACCATTTTTAGTGAACAACCTGGGTTGTTCTTGCTGATTGGTGGATAAATTCACCCACCAATAAACAAGTGATGTCCAGTGTTTTGAACCAAAAATTGTCTGGCTCCTTAGCTTAGATGCCTTTTTCAAATAAAGATAGCAAGAGAAGGAAAAAAAAGATAATAGGAGTAAATTAGAAAGTTGCTTAAAAACATAAAATTATGCTTACCTGATAATTTCATTTCCATCTGTGGGAGGAGAGTCCACTGCTTCATTCATTACTTGTGGGAATTAAGAACCTGGCCACCAGGAGGAGGCAAAGACACCCCAGCCAAAGGATTAAATACCTCCCCCACTCCCCTCATCCCCCAGTCATTCTGCCAAGGAAACAAGGAACAGTAGGAGAAATATCATGGTTAAAATGGTGCCAGAAGAATAATAATATTAAATTTAGGTCCGGCCCCGGAGAAACGGGCGGGAGCAGTGGACTCTCCTCCCACAGATGGAAATGAAATTATCAGGTAAGCACAATTTATATTTTCCATCTTAATGGGAGTCCACTGCTTCATTCAATACTTGTGGGAACAAATACCCAAGCTCTAGAGTACACTGAATGAAAAAAAAACGGTAGGTTAAAAGGAGGCGGAGCCTATACTGAGGGTACCACAGCCTGCAGAACTTTTCTCCCAAAAGCTGCTTCCGCCGAAGCCAAAACATCAAACTTGTAAAATTTTGCAAAAGTATGTAAAGAGGACCAAGTAGCCGCCTTACAAATCTGCTCCATAGAAGACACGTTCTTAAAGGCCCAAAAAGAGGCCACAGCTCTAGTTGAGGAGGCTTATGTCCCGCTGTTGCAATGCAAAATGGAGGACACTCCTCAGCCAAAAGATAATGAAGTTGAAGAGGCCCTCTGACCCCCACGCTTCCCGGAAAGAGAACAAACAGAGAAAGAAGTTTGTCTAAATTCCTTTGTGGCCTGAAGATAGGACTTCAAGGCACAAACCATATCCAGAATTACGTTGAAAACGTTCCTTCGATGAAGAAAAAGTAGGACATAGGGAAGGAACCACCATCTCTTGATTGATGTTGCGAATTGACACAACCTTAGGAAGAAAACCTAACTTGGTTCGTAGAACAGCCTTATCAGCATGGAAGCCAGATAAGAAGGGATGCATTGCAAGGCAGAAATCACAGATATTCTGCGCGCAGAAGCAATAGCCTGTAGAAAAGGAACCTTCCAAGACAATAATTTAATGTCTACTTCATGCATAGGCTCCAACGGAGCCGATGCAAACCTAAAGAACAAGATTTAAACTCCAAGGAGGAGCAATAGATCTAAACACAGGTCTGATTCTAGCACAGCCTTAACAAGTGACTGCACATCAGAAAGCTCAGCGAACCTCTTGTGCAGTAATACAGACAGGGCAGAAATCTGTCCCCTCAGGGGACTTGCAGAAAAGCCCTTCTCCAGTTCATCCTGGAGAATCGAATAAGTAGGTCCTCCACACCTAATGATAGATGCGACAAGCAACCAGCTACGAGCTTGAATGAGAGTAAAAATAACACTCTCAGAAAACCCTCTCTTGGCTAGGACTAAGCGTTCAATCTCCACGCAGTCAGCCTCAGAGATCCAGACATAGATGAACAAAGAGACCTTGGTCAGCAAATTCCTGCGACAAGGTAACTTCCACGGAGGAGATAACGACATCCCCACTAGTCCGTGAATCATATTCTTCGCAGCCAAGACGGAGTAATCAGTATCACAGACACCTGCTTGATTCGAGCCACTACACTAGGAAGTAGTGGTAACGGCCGGAAAAGATAAATTAGATTGAACCTCCAAGGCACCGCTAATGCATCTGTTAGCTCCGCATGAGGATCCCTGTACCTCGACCCATATCTGGGTAGCTTGGTATTGAGACGTCTTAAGATCTTCCTCTGGCAAATCTTCGCAAATACTCGGGATGGAGAAACCATTCCCCCGGATGAAAGGATTGTCTGCTGAGGAAATCCGCTTCCTATTTGTCCACACCCGGAATGTGGATCGCTGACAGTGAACAAATGTGGGTCTCCGCCCACTCCAGAATCCAATATACTTCCCTCATAGCTAGGGAGCTATTCGTTCCCCCCTGATGGTTGATGTAAGCCACCGAGGATATATTGTCTGATTGGAATCTGATAAACCGGGACAAACCCAGCAGAGGCCAAGCCTTCAGAGCATTGTATATTGCCCGAAGATCCAAAATGTGATTGGGAAGGAGCATTTCCTCCTGAGTCCATAGGCCCTGTGCCTTCCTGGCACCCCAAACAGCTCCCCATCCTGACAGACTTGCAACCACAATCACCCAGGATGGTTATGAGACGGACATGCCTTGGGACAAAAACACTGAGAGCGATTCTCTCGATCGGTTGTCCAGAGAAATCTGTTGAGACCGATCCAAATGATCGCTGTTCCACTGCTTCAGCATGCGCAGGTGCAACAGTCTGAGGTGAAAGCAAAGGAAATGATGTCCATGCTGGACACCATGAGACCAATCACCTCCATACACCGAGCCACAGATGGCCTTAAATAGGTCTGGAGGGCAAGACATGTTGAAGCTAGCCTGCAACGTCTCTGGTCTGCTAGAAATATTTTCATGTCTATGGAGACTATAATAGTACCCGAGAATTCTACCCTGGTACTTGATACAAGAGAACTCTCTCTAGATTTAGCTTCCATCCTTGGGATCGAAGAGAGATTCCGAATGGTCCACTCTCCAAAAAAGTTCTTGGAGAATGCTGCTTTGGACGGGAATCAAACCCGGGTCAACTACATGGAAGGCAGCTATGCTCACCACTATACCAGCTAGACCAACAGAAGATCAATAAACTGGAAGTGCTGGTCCAAGGAACTCAAACCTTAGGAACTGGAAGTGGTCCTTGAGAATTGGTACGTGAATGGGAGCATCCTTTAGATCTATCGTGGTCATGAACTGCCCTTCTCAAACGAGGGGAAGAATGGACCTATTGTCTCCCTCTTGAACGAGGGGACATTTAAAAACTTTCTTAAGCACTTTAGGTCCAAATCAGATGGAAAGTTCCCTCCTATGAGACCATGAAAAGGTTTGAATAGTATCCCAAACCTCTCACAGCGATAGGCACCGGGACAATAACTCTTAAGAGGACAGATCCCGAACGCACCCCAGAAAGGCTTCCCTCCTTTCTGGTCAGGAAGACAGAAGAGAGAGGCGGAAACTGCCCTTGGGTAGCAGAGACTTGAAACCTATCTTGTAACCCTGATCTATGACCTCCAGGACCAATGGATCCTGCACGTCCCTGAACCAAGAGACTGAAAAGAGTGACAGTCCACCCCCTACACGATCCAGAAGAAGAACAGGGACCGTGAGACTCGGCAGGCTTCTTGCTCTGCTTGGATCTATTTCAGGATCGAGACGGATTCTAAGAGCTCTTGGTTTGCTCAGGCTTAGCGGAGGACTGCTGAAATGGGCTTTATCAAAACGAGAAGGACGAAAATTGTCCCTTAGACTCGTTCATATTTTCTTGCGGTAGAAGGACAACCTTGCCCCCTGACCGTGGAGATAATTGAGTCCAGGCCTGGACCAAACAAAATCATTCCTTTAAAGAGGAGGGAAAGAAGTCTAGACTTAAAAGTTATATCCGCAAACCATGACTTCAGCCAGAGCCCGACGGGCCTGTACAGAAAAAGCTCAAGCCTTAGCATTCAGGCGAATGATCCGCCTAATAGCATCGCAGATAAAGGAATTAACAACCCTCAAGGCCGTAAATCTTTCCTGAGTAACGTCGAGGGGACCTCTCCACCCCGATCAAATCCTATAAAAGGAGTCACACCCGAAGGTAGTTTCTCCAGCAACCGCGGCAACAGCCGCCTCCGGTTGAAACAAATATCCTGTATGTTGAAACAACTCTCTTAACAGAGTTTCCATCCTTTATCCATGGGCTCTTAAAACGAAGAGCTATCCTCAAACGGGATAGTAATACATTTAGCAAGGGTGAAGATAGCGCCAATTCTTTTAGGGATGGAACCTCACAACTCCATTGAGAGTCCAGGACCGGGAACAATTTGTTAAAGGGAGAAGAGAGGAACAATCCAGTCCCATACATTCTTAATAATGTTCTCCATCTAACAGGAGCAGGGAAGGATAAGGTACCACCCTGTCCTCAAACTCTATCCTATTTAGGAATCAAAGGTTCCTCTGGCATTTTGGCCACTGGAACCTCTGAATTTGCCAAAAACTTCCTTTAGAAGAAAGCACAAATTCCTAAAACTAAAGTCTGGTTCCTCCGCAGCCGGAGGTTTAAAGGCAGCAGACTCCGACTCAGAATGTTCATACTCTGAAGTCTCAGAAAGAACTTCATCCTCTGATAACCCTATCAGTTAAATCCAATAAATGATCTGATGTACCCTGGGAAGGAGTGCAATAAGTAACCTTTCGCTTGCGCTTAGCAGGGCCGAGGTAAAGCATTAAAGGCCGCAGACACCACCGTCTGAGCCACGCAGTAACGTCTGGTGAAAAAAAAGGCCCCCCACCAGATGGAGGATCAGCAATGCTACAGGAAACTGCATGTATAGAGATATAAGCATGTAGGGTACGCACCTCACTGGACGACAACTCTTCAGAGGTGGATAGCTCAGTGGTATCAAACATGTTTGATATTATCACATTATCAAGGCATATGGAACATAATTAAGGGGGCGGTACTAAGGTCTCCCGACAATATAAACAGGAATAACTCTTAGGATTAGAGGGGGTACCCTCTAAGTAACAGTGGAAATAAAACATCTTATTTTATTAAAAAAAACTGCACCTTTATATCCCAATGGTTGGGGCGGTCACCACCTCCCATGACCCAGACAGTACAAAGAGTTAGGACTCCTCTCAGACACCGGTCAGGAAAGAGGGAAAGAATCACATGGTGCACAATGCAGGACCGTCCCTGCTATGAGAAAAAGCTCGCCAAGCTTGTAAGCTGCATGGCTCTCAAAGTGAAACCTGTATATTCCATAACAGCCTATGAGCCCATAACACCTCACACATAAAAGCAGCATAAAATTAAAAAAACATATAAGATTATTCCCCCCTGTTCAATAATCCCCCTCAGGAGATATTAACCCTTGATTCTATACAGATAAAAGGAGTCACACTGTGACCCTGTCTTCTAGTGTTATCATACATGTATGAAAAATGAAACGATCTTACCAGAATCTATGCCGTGGAACAGGAACACAGCCTTTCAAGTGTGACAGGTTAGTAGCATCGCTCCCGACATGGACTTGAGAGCAGAAAGCAAGCAGCAAAACTAGTCAACGCTGATTGCTTATGGAGCTGTTAATCTGAGTTGGGATGGTTTCGCAGAGAAGACACTCCCTGCATCTCCGGACTCTAACTTTCATCCATGCTCTCACTGAGAGGCTGACAGGATTACTTAAAACTCCAGTCCCATTAGAAGAGTACTACCCTTAATAAGAGACTACTCCGAATCTTCCGACACTTCTCTGCCAACCTCCTGTGACAAAAGGCAAAGAATGACTGGGGGATGAGGGGAGTGGGGGAGGTATTTAAGCCTTTGGCTGGGGTGTCTTTGCCTCCTCCTGATGGCAGGTAATAAATTCCCACAAGTAATGAATAAAGCAGTGGACTCTCCTCCCATTAAGATGGAAATGGCATGCTCTATCTGAATCAGAAAAGAAAACATTTGGGTTCAGTGTCCCTTTAAGGCCAGCTAGGCTAATAAAGAACTCCCAGCTGTTAACAGCTCCCAACAGCAGAGGCAGCGTAACTCCTGAACCAGTGCATCAGATTTAGATTATTATGAAGCACATGCAAGGCGTGCTGTGCTACCTGACCAGCACAAAACCAGTATCACTCAGCACATTCAGTCGCTGTTATGTATTGCACTAACGACTAAACATTTTATCCTCCAATAGTAAGTGCAACTCATCTTCTGTGAGTAGTCTTTTACTAAGCGTAAAAAAAATACATTTACATTTTTATATATATATATATATATAAAAATATATAGTAGAAAATAAAAGATGTGTATAGGGATGGTGCTGGTATTACCTAGGATAAGCTAATAGATCAAGAGTACTAATGCTGCCCTAGAGAACCTATCAAATATGAACAGTGTCCCTATATACTGATCATATGATAGAGAGTCTATGGTGTACAAATGTTGGGGGAAATGGATGTATCAGGAGTAAGTCTCTAGTGGTGCAACACTCTTAGAATAAAAAAGAAATAAAATGTAATTTATACAATTATAATAAAAAAAGATACACCAGAGGTATGTGTAAATAAGTAAAAGGTACGTACCCAAATGCTGGCAAATAAACAGGTATGCCGTTAATATAGATAGTGCACTTTTGACAAATGTGTAACAAAAGCTACATAAATATGCTATAATACAATGTTATATTCATGTGATTTAAAAAAAATATCAAAGATTGAATATTGATACATATAAATCACCAGATAGTTGTGTATATCCTAAAAGACAGAATTTCCAATAATAAAATGATACCAGATATTCAAGTAAAATATTAATATCTCACATAATGTGTTTATAATATAAAAAATGGTATTGTCATATTAAAATCGTCAAAACAACTAAAGTATAATATAGGTTCTTGTCAGGGATAAAGACAGCGTATACAGCCACTTCAGTATGTATAAGTCCTATGATGTTAAAAAACCGATGATTGTATTGATGAATAAAGAAAGAAAGAAATTGACAACTTCAACCAACAGTTTCCTTTTGGAGTCTACTTACCTCATAGGATTGAGGTAAAGGAGTGTAAGTAGACTCCCAAAGGAACCTGTTGGATGAAGTTGTCACTTTCTTTAGGACTTATACATACTGAAGTGGCTGTATACGCTGTCTTTATCCCTGACAAAAACCTATATTATACTTTAGTTGTTTTGTTTTTATACAGGTTCCTTTGGGAGTCTACTTACACTCCTTTACCTCAATCCTATGAGGTAGACTCCCAAAGGAACCTGTTGGTTGAAGTTGTCACTTTCTTTATTTATTTATTCATCAATACAATCATCGGTTTTTTAACATCATAGGACTTATACATACTGAAGTGGCTGTATACCCTGTCTTTATCCCTGACAAGAACCTATATTATACTTTAGTTGTTTTGATGATTTTAATATGACAATACCATTTTTTATATTATAAACACTTTATGTGAGATATTAATATTTTACTTGAATATCCGGTATCATTTTATTATTGGAAATTCTGTCTTTTAGGATATACACAACTATCTGGTGATTTATATGTATCAATATTCAATCTTTGATATTTTTTATATCACATGAATATAACATTGTATTATAGCATATTTATGTAGCTTTTGTTACACATTTGTCAAAAGTGCACTATCTATATTAACGGCATACCTGTTTATTTGCCAGCATTTGGGTACGTACCTTTACTTATTTACACATACCTCTGGTGTATCTTTTTTATTATGATTGTATAAATTAAATTTTATATGTTTTTTATTCTAAGAGTGTTGCGCCACTAGAGATTTACTTCCGATACATCCCTTTCCCCCAACATTTGTACACCATATATATATATATATATATATATATATATATATATATATATAATTTATTTTTTTTAACCAGAAAATAATAAAGAAAAAAAACAGTGATGGGACAAAAATTATCTTATTTACTTTACAAATGATTATGTAATTCAGATTTATTTACAAGTCAATTAAATGAAAACCAAGACAAAAGTGAAACCACCTAAGGGCAGAGAGAAATGCGTTGGCTGGAACAACAGTACAACTGTTAAATACATAATGTAATCAGAAAGTAAAAAGAAAAATCAAAATGTCACAAGTTATGGTGACAAAAGGCTCTCCATAAGCAAATAAACACTTGTATAGTTTTCATAGGAACACATACATTGTGTGCTATTGGATTAAATACAAACATACTGTTTAAATTGTATAAAAATAATATTGATTTAACTTCCTGATGCATTCATTGCATGGATAAATTAATTTATAAAACAAGAATCCCTTTCGATTATGTTGCTTTGTCTTCAGCTGCCGTACCAGCAGCCATTTTTACTCTGTATTAGGGTCCTTTTGGCAGCATAGTGCTGCCCTGGTGCAGTGCACATGGCAGCTGGTACCTCTGGGTGTGAAACGTCATAGCATTAGTGCAATTGCTATAGGAAGTCATAGATTTGTTTCAGTTCTTGAATTTTCTCATCTACAATAAACAAACACATAACAATGAGCATTTGCCATCAGTGATTGGTTTAATATATTCTTTAGTTAAAGGGACAGTCGACCAAACACTAAAATTGTAATTGTTTAAAAAGTTGGATAATGCCTTTACTACCCATTCCCCATCTTTGCACAACCAACATTGTTATATTATTATACTTTATAACATTCAAACCTCTAAAGTTCTGCCCATTTCTAAACCACTATAGACAGCCTCTTATCACATGCTTTTTTATTTGCTTCACAAAACAGGAAACTGCTAGTTCATGTAGGCCATATAGTTAACATTGTGCTCACGCCCGTGGGTTGTGCGCAACACAGCTAAAATGCAAGTCAATAGATAAATAAAAAGTCATGTGATCAGGGGGTTGTCAGGAGATGCATAGATACAAGTATATTAAAGTCATGTGATCAGGGGGTTGTCAGGAGACGCATAGATACAAGTATATTAAAGTCATGTGATCAGGGGGTTGTCAGGAGATGCATAGATACAAGTATATTAAAGTCATGTGATCAGGGGGTTGTCAGGAGATGCATAGATACAAGTATATTAAAGTCATGTGATCAGGAGGTTGTCAGGAGATGCATAGATACAAGTATATTAAAGTCATGTGATCAGGAGGTTGTCAGGAGATGCATAGATAAAAGTACTGTATATTAATATAACTGTGTTGGTTATGCAAAACTGGGGAATGGTAATAAAGGGATTATCTATCTTTTTAAACAATACAAAAATTGTGTTGACTGTCCCTTTAAGTCCAGAGGAACGTGTAACATAGATGAGAGTATTAGACTAGGAATAAACTAGAACTATTGTGTCCCAAGTCTAATCGTTACTTGGCCACATTTAGACTCCAGCAATATGGTTGGGTACAAGCTAGCTGTGTGATGTTATCAGCGCCACAGTAATACCACTGCGGCAATATCGTCTAGGAACAAGATGGATGTTTTGGTTAGGCTAACACGGCTTGCCGCCAACTGGTGATATTAACAGAGATAATGATGCAGCAACATTTCGGCGGCCACAATAGTTTCACTCTAGCAAAGACCAATGAATGAGTGCCTGGCAGTATTAGTGATCATGTAGCTACTAATGTGATTCAGCAGGTAAGTTTACGCAGATGTTAGACAACAAACTTGTCAGCTACACAAGAAGAGAACAGAAGCCAAATACGCTGTCGGACACTCACATAAAGTTGCTGCATTACTGCCGCCCCAAGATTCCTTCCAGTTCTGCCGTTTCTCTACCACTTCAACAATGTTCTCTGAGGTTTGTGTAAACTGTGCAATGGCTTCAAGCTCCTGAAATACACAAGCTTTTGTGAGGTGCAGGTAATCGTTAGCACAAATAGTGTGTGTCATGCACTTAGCAAATATTACACAAAATGCCAGCCTCATTCCCACCCCCTCCATTTGGTGATGCAACATACAGAGCACGTCACTTTCTGCTGGCGGCATTCCCTACTGTACCCACTGTCTTCACAACAGCAAAACGCAGCTAAAACCACAACTCAAACTAAAGCAATATTCTCATCAGTAAGCAGATAGGGTGATAGCTAAGAGTTTGTTTCTCACCTATACGTGCCAACAAAATAAACCTCAGTACAGCTATATGAATGGCGCTGCCACCTACTGTACCTTGCTGCAGTCTTCCAGCAACTGATGTATGGTTTGAAAAAGGGGTCCTGCCTGGCTAATGTGAGGGGGCGAGTGGCTGCAATGCTCCTGGAACTCATTCTCATACACTTGGTTAAAAGCAACAACAAGCTGGTAGAAATCTGTCAGTACCAACTTCATGGTCTGTACGAGAGTGTCACCACCGGGCGTCGAGCTCTCAAGGAACGTGCACTGCAGGAACAAGACAAGAAGATTAAGTCTTACACAGCGGTAGGTTATGTACCCCACTTACTGCACATGCTCACAGTAAACTATCACCTTGTGAGGTGGAGACAATGGCTAAGCCAGCTAAATGACAGAGATAAAAGGTGTTAATGTTACAGATAACCCGGTAACCTCAGTAAGGCCATTTTATTGCTCATTTGTTTTGTAGCTATGATCACAGAGCAAGATCTGAGGGACAATCGCATATGCGCCACAATGCCTCCTGGGGATTTACAGCCTGCACAGCACATCTCAGGCTACATGTGCTGCTATTCACCGTGTGACATTGTCTTTTTAGACTTTGGTCACATCACAAGTTACAGGCAAAAAATATCCTGCAGGTCCTGTCACACTTACCTCTTCCTTTAGCGGCTGAAGTGCCGCTGAGACTTCCTGTAATGTTCCCAAGAGCTGACTGATGGCGTTAGCAGGTGGAGGCGCCCTAGAGAGAATGTGCAGACAGGGAATTACACAAGTATCCCCGACTGTCTGTTTTGTGCTATCTTGTAAAGAACACGGGTGACAGGAACTCACCGGTTATGGATTACATAGAAATAGTTTACAACATTATATGTACAGGGGATATATTCATTTATGTTTATATTAGTTTTATTAAGTTATAAGTGTGTCATTTTACAATAACTGGTGAATAGAATACAAAACATTTAAGTAATTTCCAAGTATAATACAAAGTTATTGCAAACATTGCATTCTTACCTCTTTATCTTGGAGAGAGAGAGGTTATCAGTTATATCTAGCTCCAATTCTTATAATAGCAAATTAAATTGTATGATTGTAGACAATATCTAGAACGTGATGTATGTCAACACAAATTTAACAAAAGTAAAGAGAGGAGAAAAAAAACTAAGAAGGAGAGAAGAGAAAGGAAAAGAGGGGAGGACGAGGACGTTGTCTCGCCGGATTTTATTACAAGGACAGAGACTCATATTTTGCTATATATCTTTTCTCTTTACTGAGGGCAGCATTTTAAAGTACATTAAATTCAAACAAACAGAGAATACAGTACAGAACAGAACTTATTAACCAATGAGAACAGAGTTTGACATGAAGTGGACAAAGTTGACCAATGAGCATAGTCCATCACATTATAACATAGCCAGTAACTGTCCAATCTTTCTCTTTTCTCTTTGCTGCTCAAGAGATAAGTATATTTTTTTTTTTTTATTGCAAAACAAATAAACTAAATTCGTTTTTGTTATTGTTGTTTTTTCTTCAAGGTTTTATATAATTTGTTTCTACCTTACTTATACTATATTCTATTATCTTTGTTTGTTTTGTCTTATTGTTTAATTATTTTATTATTTTATTTCTTTATATAAATCCTACTTCTTATTATTTTTCAATTCCTTAGCCTTTCCGGTTTTTCACTTTCCCCTTATATGGAGTTTTTATTCCACCTCTTTTGTTTTATTTCTGTATTACTTTAATCTTTATTTGCATTATCGTTTTGTTTGTTTTTGGCCGTTTTGGTCTTTATGTTTTTTCTCCCAGCATTGCGCTTACCCATTCCGTTTTCCATACTTTGTATTTTCTCTATTTTCTACCTCCTTTTTTGCTTGCGTGTCATCCTCTCCTTCTGGCTGCGCCCTAGATGCGACCGCCATCTTGCCTATACTTCTTCCCTTCAGTCACGCCTCCATTTTGCGTGACGCTCATCTACCCGCCCTTTCCACTGTCAATCACAGTTCCCTTCATCCTTCCCGCCCTCATTACACCTCATACACGACCGGAACATTTTCCTTCACAACTGGCAACAATTGTTATAACTTGCAGCTGCTAACACTTTTCACTTCAAAAGAACTTTTAATACTTAAATGTTTAATTATATATTTAGTTAGGAATATATTGCTATTTAAAGTGTTTTAGTTTTTTTTCCACAGTTTTTCTATCTGAATTACTACATAATTTTTGCCATATATTTTTTATTAGACTTTATTATAATAGTAATTTAATTATATTAGAAAATGTCTGATGATGACAAGTCACAGTTATCTGAGAAATCAGTCAAGGATATTATTGACAGCTCTTTAGAGCCTTTTAAGCAGCAGATGCTGCATTTCCAATCTGCTATTAACTCTGTTAATGAATTGAGAGAAAATATGACAAGAAAAGCTTCATCTAAAAAGAAGCATTTAACAAAAAAACAGAATTTATGTTTACCTGATAAATTACTTTCTCCAACGGTGTGTCCGGTCCACGGCGTCATCCTTACTTGTGGGATATTCTCTTCCCCAACAGGAAATGGCAAAGAGCCCAGCAAAGCTGGTCACATGATCCCTCCTAGGCTCGGCCTACCCCAGTCATTCGACCGACGTTAAGGAGGAATATTTGCATAGGAGAAACCATATGGTACCGTGGTGACTGTAGTTAAAGAAAATAAATTATCAGACCTGATTAAAAAAACCAGGGCGGGCCGTGGACCGGACACACCGTTGGAGAAAGTAATTTATCAGGTAAACATAAATTCTGTTTTCTCCAACATAGGTGTGTCCGGTCCACGGCGTCATCCTTACTTGTGGGAACCAATACCAAAGCTTTAGGACACGGATGAAGGGAGGGAGCAAATCAGGTCACCTAAATGGAAGGCACCACGGCTTGCAAAACCTTTCTCCCAAAAATAGCCTCAGAAGAAGCAAAAGTATCAAACTTGTAAAATTTGGTAAAAGTGTGCAGTGAAGACCAAGTCGCTGCCCTACATATCTGATCAACAGAAGCCTCGTTCTTGAAGGCCCATGTGGAAGCCACAGCCCTAGTGGAATGAGCCGTGATTCTTTCGGGAGGCTGCCGTCCGGCAGTCTCGTAAGCCAATCTGATGATGCTTTTAATCCAAAAAGAGAGAGAGGTAGAAGTTGCTTTTTGACCTCTCCTTTTACCGGAATAAACAACAAACAAGGAAGATGTTTGTCTAAAATCCTTTGTAGCATCTAAATAGAATTTTAGAGCGCGAACAACATCCAAATTGTGCAACAAACGTTCCTTCTTTGAAACTGGTTTCGGACACAGAGAAGGTACGATAATCTCCTGGTTAATGTTTTTGTTAGAAACAACTTTTGGAAGAAAACCAGGTTTAGTACGTAAAACCACCTTATCTGCATGGAACACCAGATAAGGAGGAGAACACTGCAGAGCAGATAATTCTGAAACTCTTCTAGCAGAAGAAATTGCAACTAAAAACAAAACTTTCCAAGATAATAACTTAATATCAACGGAATGTAAGGGTTCAAACGGAACCCCCTGAAGAACTGAAAGAACTAAGTTGAGACTCCAAGGAGGAGTCAAAGGTTTGTAAACAGGCTTAATTCTAACCAGAGCCTGAACAAAGGCTTGAAAATCTGGCACAGCTGCCAGCTTTTTGTGAAGTAACACAGACAAGGCAGAAATCTGTCCCTTCAGGGAACTAGCAGATAATCCTTTTTCCAATCCTTCTTGAAGGAAGGATAGAATCTTAGGAATCTTAACCTTGTCCCAAGGGAATCCTTTAGATTCACACCAACAGATATATTTTTTCCAAATTTTGTGGTAAATCTTTCTAGTTACAGGCTTTCTGGCCTGAACAAGAGTATCGATAACAGAATCTGAGAACCCTCGCTTCGATAAGATCAAGCGTTCAATCTCCAAGCAGTCAGCTGGAGTGAAACCAGATTCGGATGTTCGAACGGACCCTGAACAAGAAGGTCTCGTCTCAAAGGTAGCTTCCAAGGTGGAGCCGATGACATATTCACCAGATCTGCATACCAAGTCCTGCGTGGCCACGCAGGAGCTATCAAGATCACCGACGCCCTCTCCTGATTGATCCTGGCTACCAGCCTGGGGATGAGAGGAAACGGCGGGAACACATAAGCTAGTTTGAAGGTCCAAGGTGCTACTAGTGCATCCACTAGAGCCGCCTTGGGATCCCTGGATCTGGACCCGTAGCAAGGAACTTTGAAGTTCTGACGAGAGGCCATCAGATCCATGTCTGGAATGCCCCACAGCTGAGTGACTTGGGCAAAGATTTCCGGATGGAGTTCCCACTCCCCCGGATGCAATGTCTGACGACTCAGAAAATCCGCTTCCCAATTTTCCACTCCTGGGATGTGGATAGCAGACAGGTGGCAGGAGTGAGACTCCGCCCATAGAATGATTTTGGTCACTTCTTCCATCGCTAGGGAACTCCTTGTTCCCCCCTGATGGTTGATGTACGCAACAGTTGTCATGTTGTCTGATTGAAACCGTATGAACTTGGCCCTCGCTAGCTGAGGCCAAGCCTTGAGAGCATTGAATATCGCTCTCAGTTCCAGAATATTTATCGGTAGAAGAGATTCTTCCCGAGACCAAAGACCCTGAGCTTTCAGGGATCCCCAGACCGCGCCCCCAGCCCATCAGACTGGCGTCGGTCGTGACGATGACCCACTCCGGTCTGCGGAATGTCATCCCTTGTGACAGGTTGTCCCAGGGACAGCCACCAACGGAGTGAGTCTCTGGTCCTCTGATTTACTTGTATCTTCGGAGACAAGTCTGTATAGTCCCCATTCCACTGACTGAGCATGCACAGTTGTAATGGTCTTAGATGAATGCGCGCAAAGGAACTATGTCCATTGCCGCTACCATCAAACCGATCACTTCCATGCACTGCGCTATGGAAGGAAGAGGAACGGAATGAAGTATCCGACAAGAGTCTAGAAGTTTTGTTTTTTCTGGCCTCTGTCAGAAAAATCCTCATTTCTAAGGAGTCTATTATTGTTCCCAAGAAGGGAACCCTTGTTGACGGAGATAGAGAACTCTTTTCCACGTTCACTTTCCATCCGTGAGATCTGAGAAAGGCCAGGACAATGTCCGTGTGAGCCTTTGCTTGAGGAAGGGACGACGCTTGAATCAGAATGTCGTCCAAGTAAGGTACTACAGCAATGCCCCTTGGTCTTAGCACAGCTAGAAGGGACCCTAGTACCTTTGTGAAAAATCCTTGGAGCAGTGGCTAATCCGAAAGGAAGCGCCACGAACTGGTAATGCTTGTCCAGGAATGCGAACCTTAGGAACCGATGATGTTCCTTGTGGATAGGAATATGTTGATACGCATCCTTTAAATCCACTGTGGTCATGAATTGACCTTCCTGGATGGAAGGAAGAATAGTTCGAATGGTTTCCATCTTGAACGATGGAACCTTGAGAAACTTGTTTAAGATCTTGAGATCTAAGATTGGTCTGAAACGTTCCCTCTTTTTTGGGAACTATGAACAGATTGGAGTAGAACCCCATCCCTTGTTCTCTTAATGGAACAGGATGAATCACTCCCATTTTTAACAGGTCTTCTACACAATGTAAGAATGCCTGTCTTTTTATGTGGTCTGAAGACAACTGAGACCTGTGGAACCTCCCCCTTGGGGGAAGCCCCTTGAATTCCAGAAGATAACCTTGGGAGACTATTTCTAGCGCCCAAGGATCCAGAACATCTCTTGCCCAAGCCTGAGCGAAGAGAGAGAGTCTGCCCCCCACCAGATCCGGTCCCGGATCGGGGGCCAACATTTCATGCTGTCTTGGTAGCAGTGGCAGGTTTCTTGGCCTGCTTTCCCTTGTTCCAGCCTTGCATTGGTCTCCAAGCTGGCTTGGCTTGAGAAGTATTACCCTCTTGCTTAGAGGACGTAGCACTTTGGGCTGGTCCATTTCTACGAAAGGGACGAAAATTAGGTTTATTTTTTGCCTTGAAAGGCCGATCCTGAGGAAGGGCGTGGCCCTTACCCCCAGTGATATCAGAGATAATCTCTTTCAAGTCAGGGCCAAACAGCGTTTTCCCCTTGAAAGGAATGTTAAGTAGCTTGTTCTTGGAAGACGCATCAGCTGACCAAGATTTCAACCAAAGCGCTCTGCGCGCCACAATAGCAAACCCAGAATTCTTAGCCGCTAACCTAGCCAATTGCAAAGTGGCGTCTAGGGTGAAAGAATTAGCCAATTTGAGAGCATTGATTCTGTCCATAATCTCCTCATAAGGAGGAGAATCACTATCGACCGCCTTTATCAGTTCATCGAACCAGAAACATGCGGCTGTAGCTACAGGGACAATGCATGAAATTGGTTGTAGAAGGTAACCCTGCTGAACAAACATCTTTTTAAGTAAACCTTCTAATTTTTTATCCATAGGATCTTTGAAAGCACAACTATCCTCTATGGGTATAGTGGTGCGTTTGTTTAAAGTGGAAACCGCTCCCTCGACCTTGGGGACTGTCTGCCATAAGTCCTTTCTGGGGTCGACCATAGGAAACAATTTTTTAAATATGGGGGGAGGGACGAAAGGAATACCGGGCCTTTCCCATTCTTTATTAACAATGTCCGCCACCCGCTTGGGTATAGGAAAAGCTTCTGGGAGCCCCGGGACCTCTAGGAACTTGTCCATTTTACATAGTTTCTCTGGGATGACCAACTTGTCACAATCATCCAGAGTGGATAATACCTCCTTAAGCAGAATGCGGAGATGTTCCAACTTAAATTTAAACGTAATCACATCAGGTTCAGCTTGTTGAGAAATGTTCCCTGAATCAGTAATTTCTCCCTCAGACAAAACCTCCCTGGCCCATCAGACTGGGTTAGGGGCCCTTCAGAACCATTATTATCAGCGTCGTCATGCTCTTCAGTATCTAAAACAGAGCAGTCGCGCTTACGCTGATAAGTGTTCATTTTGGCTAAAATGTTTTTGACAGAATTATCCATTACAGCCGTTAATTGTTGCATAGTAAGGAGTATTGGCGCGCTAGATGTACTAGGGGCCCTCCTGAGTGGGCAAGACTCGTGTAGACGAAGGAGGGAATGATGCAGTACCATGCTTACTCCCCTCACTTGAGGAATCATCTTGGGCATCATTGTCATTGTCACATAAATCACATTTATTTAAATGAATGGGAATTCTAGCTTCCCCCACATTCAGAACACAGTCTATCTGGTAGTTCAGACATGTTAAACAGGCATAAACTTGATAACAAAGTACAAAAAACGTTTTAAAATAAAACCGTTACTGTCACTTTAAATTTTAAACTGAACACACTTTATTACTGCAATTGCGAAAAAACATGAAGGAATTGTTCAAAATTCACCAAATTTTCACCACAGTGTCTTAAAGCCTTAAAAGTATTGCACACCAAATTTGGAAGCTTTAACCCTTAAAATAACGGAACCGGAGCCGTTTTTAACTTTAACCCCTTTACAGTCCCTGGTATCTGCTTTGCTGAGACCCAACCAAGCCCAAAGGGGAATACGATACCAAATGACGCCTTCAGAAAGTCTTTTCTAAGTATCAGAGCTCCTCTCACATGCGACTGCATGTCATGCCTCTCAAAAACAAGTGCGCAACACCGGCGCGAAAATGAGGCTCTGCCTATGATTTGGGAAAGCCCCTAAAGAATAAGGTGTCTAAAACAGTGCCTGCCGATATTATTATATCAAAATACCCAGAATAAATGATTCCTCAAGGCTAAATATGTGTTAATAATGAATCGATTTAGCCCAGAAAAAGTCTACAGTCTTAATAAGCCCTTGTGAAGCCCTTATTTACGATCTTAATAAACATGGCTTACCGGATCCCATAGGGAAAATGACAGCTTCCAGCATTACATCGTCTTGTTAGAATGTGTCATACCTCAAGCAGCAAGAGACTGCTCACTGTTCCCCCAACTGAAGTTAATTGCTCTCAACAGTCCTGTGTGGAACAGCCATGGATTTTAGTGACGGTTGCTAAAATCATTTTCCTCATACAAACAGAAATCTTCATCTCTTTTCTGTTTCTGAGTAAATAGTACATACCAGCACTATTTCAAAATAACAAACTCTTGATTGAATAATAAAAACTACAGTTAAACACTAAAAAACTCTAAGCCATCTCCGTGGAGATGTTGCCTGTACAACGGCAAAGAGAATGACTGGGGTAGGCGGAGCCTAGGAGGGATCATGTGACCAGCTTTGCTGGGCTCTTTGCCATTTCCTGTTGGGGAAGAGAATATCCCACAAGTAAGGATGACGCCGTGGACCGGACACACCTATGTTGGAGAAATGTAAAGTCTAAACCATATGACAAATCTCATTCCACTTATAAAAGAGTTTATTCACGTCAGCACAGCTCTGACATTTCCCAGCATGCCTTGCAGCGCAATATTGAATCATCAGACTCAGAAAGTGATGCAAATATAAAGATTAAAAAGAGACTTTCTAGGAAAAGAAAATTTTTAATTGCTTCTGATTCATCTGACAACATGGATGCTTCAGATTTGCAAATAGAGAAATATTATCCAGATTATGAAGAGGGTTCTAATGAATCTATGGATAATCTAATTGATAATTCTTCTTCTGAAGAAGAAATTACTAAATCTAAAAAACCTAAATTTATGTCTAAATCTAAGAAAGTTAAACTCTATGACAATTTTGGTGATCCCTATACTGACCCTAATGATTTAGAACACCCTAGATCAACCTAATGGAAACCATCTAAAAGGGTTTCAAAATTTTTAGATCACTATATTCGCAAACCCCTTACCTCAAAAGCTAAAAGTATTTTAAAAGCCGAGTGCCCACGCCCTGAACTCCCTCATAACACTCATTTAACCCCCAACATTGATGAAAATTTATTAAAATTTTTGGGTAATAAAAACGCCAATTTAAGGAGAGGCCCTGACAGATTTTTAAAATCCTGTCAGGATAAATTACTTGATACACTAGGCCCCGTGACTAAACTTTTTGAACTGTCGGAGGAAGCTATAGCCTCAGACTCTATGCTTGATCCATATGTATCTAGAGAGTGGATACAAAGATTAGTCTACCTGTTAGGGGATGCCAACACTTCCCTATCCACCCAAAGAAGAAGGCTTATCCTCAGATGTCTTGACCCTAAAATTGCGGATTTTGCCCCGACTGAAATGGGCCCTAAGGCTGATGGCCTTTTATTTGGCGACGCTGGTCTACATCAGCTCAGTTCATACGTAAATACCTTCAACAGCCTTAATAAAATTAAGACAAACACCAAGAAAATATTTTATCAACCTCAACCTTTTAAGGTTTTCTCCAGGGCTGGAAAAGGCAGGGACCGCTTTTCCAGCCGCTACTCAAACATTTCAAGGTTCCACTTCCAGAATTCTACACCCTCATTCTCAGCTCATGCTAACTTCTTTCCATCAAGAAGTAGATCATACTTTAATAGAGTATCCAGAAACATCAGAAGTACAAGGAGACCCTTCCAAGGTAAGTTTTCCCACCTTAATTTCCACAAATTCTTCCTCCCCAAAGATAGGTGGCAGACTTATGTATTTTATAAAAGAATGGCAAAAAATTACATCAGACCCTTGGGTCATTCAGGCTATATCCGGCCTTCCATTAGATTTTATCAAAACTCCCTTCCAAAAATTTCATCCTCTCCCCATAAAATTTTCTATAGAAGATCAATCCCTTCTAGACATAGAAATCTCAGATCTATTGGGGAAGAATGCAATAGAACCTGCACCTTCCACAATAGATTCTTTCATCAGCAACATGTTTTTCGTAAAAAAGAAAGAAGGTTCCCTTCGTCCTGTCATAAATTTAAGAGAACTAAATCAATTCCTTGTTTTCAATCACTTCAAGATGGAAGGTATTCATCTTTTAAGGGACTGTCTTTACAACAAAGACTGGCTTGTAAGACTAGACCTAAAAGATGCTTAACTATCAGTTCCAATACATCTAGATTTCAGGAAATATCTGAGGTTCCTATGGAGAAACAGATTATGGCAGTTTTCTTGTCTGCCTTTTGGCCTTTCTTCTGCACCTTGGGCTTTTACAAAAATTCTCAAACCAGTCACAGCCTGGTTGAGGAAAAGAGGAATTCGTCTAATAATATACTTGGACGATATCCTTCTTATCCACCATTCTCCCCTTGTTTTGAAGGATCAATTATCCTTGACGATAAACTTCCTACAAAACCTGGGGTTCATTATCAATTTCAAAAAATCTATTCTAGTGCCTTCCCAGAACCTAATCTTTCTCGGATTCAATGTGGACACCACATCAGCATCTCTCAGTCTCCCTTTGGAGAAGGTCAAAAGAGTCAAGAAAGAGATTCACTATCTTTTGAAGAAAGATTTATTTCCTATTCGTCTTTTAGCCAGGATTATAGGTCTCCTTTCCTCTTCCATTCAAGCAATTTTTCCAGCTCCACTCCACTACAGAGCTCTCCAAAGATTAAAAATCTATTATCTCCGACAGGGATTCTCTTACCAAGACAAAATATCTCTATCTCCGGAAGCTTCGGAGGAATTGAATTGGTGGCTCCTGAATATAGAAGCCTGGAATGGCAAAGCAATTTTCGGGAATTCACCAGATTTAATTATAGAATCAGACGCGAGCAAATCTGGTTGGGGTGCAAGATGTGGTCCCCTTATTACAGGAGGAAAATGGTCTCCTGCAGAACAAAATCTCCACATCAATTGCTTAGAACTTCTTGCTGGAGCCTTTGCGGTTCAAAGTTTTGTCAAACACAAAACCCCTGTAACTATTCTTCTTCGAATGGACAACATTTCTGCTGTTCGTTACATCAACCGATTAGGGGGTACTGCCTCAAAAAACTTGTCAGATTTAACGAAACTTTTTATACACGATTGTCTATCCCAGAATATATCCATTCAAGCAGAATATATTCCTGGTCTGAACAATCAAATGGCAGACTGGGGATCGAGATATCTTACAGACTCCAGCGATTGGAAATTGAATTCCTTACTTTTTCAAGAAATTCAATCCCTAAGGGGTCCCTTCTCAATAGACCTCTTTGCCTCTCGCCTGAATCATCAGATATCTCCTTATTTCAGCTGGAGACCAGATCCCCAAGCTCTAGCAATCGATGCCTTTCTGTAACAATGGCCGATCACAGGAGCTTATGCTTTTCCACCCTTTTCCATGATTCTCAGGACTCTACTTTTTGTCAAGCGTCAACAGATCTCTCTATTGATAATAACTCCATTCTGGCAATCCCAAGTATGGTATCCTCTCCTACTAGAATTATCTTTCCTTCATCCAATTCTACTTCCATCCAGATCAGATCTTCTAACAGATCCTTCAGACCAATGTCATCCTCTAGTCCTTCAGGACAAACTTCATCTAATCGCCTGGATGATTTCAGGGGCTCCTGGTCTGGCGTCGGATTATCGGAAGAAGCTAGACTCCTCCTTCAGGATTCCTGGGCCCCTGGAACCAAAAAATGTTATCTATCCTCCTGGCTTAAATGGTCTAGCTGGTGCAATTCAAGACACATGGATCCCATTTCAGCTCCTTTAAATCAAGTAATTAATTTTCTATCTTCATTATTTCAATCTGGTTTAGCTTACAGATCAATAAATGTAGCTAGATCTGCTATATCTGCGGGTCATGAACTAATTAATAATATCCCTATAGGCCAACATCCTACTATTTGTAGACTTCTAAAATCAATTCGTCTTAAACGCCCTCCTTCTTCTAAATATTCATCCTTTTGGGATGTAGATTTAGTTATTTCTCTCTTTAATTCTTGGCCTAATAATGAAAGTTTATCTCTCAAACAACTTACAGTCAAATTAACAACTTTACTTTGTCTTTTATCTTGTAAAAGGGTCTCTGACGTAAAAGCTATTGATTTCAATTCAAAATCTTTTTCTCCTCAGGGAGTCATTTTTTCTATTTCCCGAAGAACAAAAACTTTATCTTCATCCATTTTTTATCCTTATTTTTTAGAACATCCTAAGCTTTGTGTAGTTCTCTGTCTTAAAGAATACGAACAGAGAACTTCCTTGCTTAGGTCTCCATCTCACAACCAACTTCTCATTTCCTACGCTCCTCCTCATTTACCAGTTTCTTCCCCTACTATCAGCAGATGGGTTAAAGGAGTCATGTCTCAAGCTGGTGTTGATAGTTTTTTCTCTTCTCATTCAATAAGAGGAGCTTCTGCCTCAAAAGCGTTTTCCAAATCCGCTTCCCTTCAAGATATCCTTAACGCTGCCGACTGGTCATCAGATTCAGTTTTTAGACAATTTTATTTTAAACCTATTCATTCTATTCCTTTTAACTTGGTTTCATAAGTTCTTTGCTTTAAACTAGCAAAATATGAGTCTCTGTCCTTGTAATAAAATTCCGATTATCCTAGCTTTGTGAAGGTATAATCTAGATTTTATTAAAGAGACAGAGACGAGTATTTTCCCTCCCAAGTTTTATTATTATTGTATTTACATAATGTTTTTTACCCTCCCTATATATTATTAAAGCTTTTTATTATAATTTTTAACATTGTTTTACTTTAATTTATTTCTAGTGCAAAATCCCACTTCAGGTTTTCAAGGAACCATCTGAGCATTACATACAGCTTCTACAATCAACCTCTTCAAGCAAGTTTTCCTTTATCCAAGGCTTCAGAAATTTCTTCAAGCAAAACTACTCTTCAATGTTCCTCTTCATCCTCATCTTCATGTTTTTAGGACTCATGTTCTACCTTTTGGACAATATTCTGTTTGGTTTTCGCAACAAAGTTCAAAGAGGAAGATTGGACAGTTACTGGCTATGTTATAATGTGATGGACTATGCTCATTGGTCAACTTTGTCCACTTCATGTCAAACTCTGTTCTCATTGGTTAATAAGTTCTGTTCTGTACTGTATTCTCTGTTTGTTTGAATTTAATGTACTTTAAAATGCTGCCCTCAGTAAAGAGAAAAGATATATAGCAAAATACTCGTCTCTGTCTCTTTAATAAAATCTAGATTATACCTTCACAAAGCTAGGATAATCGGAATTATCAGGTTATCTCAACAGGGAGTATATGTTTGCCGAAGTCTCATGGTTATCTTTATGTACAAAAATCATATGTTGTCTGCTATATGGAAAGCCTAATGAAGAGGGTGAGAAAGTTTCTTTATTTAGGGCTATATAATATTATATTGTGTCAATTGTTATCATGTAGCATCCAATAAAAACATGTCTTTTGAAAGTTATCTGTGGTGTTTGGTAGCCAAGCTACTTGTTCTGACATTTTATAGATGAATGTTATTCTACCCAGTATTTCCTCCCATGTGGGGACCCTTTCTTTCCAGCATCTTGCAATGCATATTCTTGTAGCTGTACAGGCGATTCTGAAGAATTGATTAATATGGGTATTATATTTAGGGATCCTTTCATGCAGTAATGCCTGTGGTGCAGTCAACTGTATCAGCTCATCTAATAGTCTGCCTAAGAAATGTGACAATCTATTCCAGATCCTGGTTATATCTTGGCATTCCCATCACGTGGAGATATGTACCCTATAATCCACAGCCTCTGTAGCAAAGCCGTGAGTTGTGGGTTTTAGTGTGAGAGGTAATAATGGGTGTAAGGTACCATCTGAATGTTGTTTACATAGTGTTTCCCTCGTGTCAGCGCCGAGTAATCCTCTATGTGACTGAGAAAAAATATTCTTCCATTTTTTGGTGTCATGTTCTATATTAAGGGCTCGATTTATCAAGCCCCTACGGCTGCAAGTTCTCACAAGAACTTGCTCGCCGTAATTTATCAAGCAGTGGTCACCAGACCGCTGCTTCCCTAAGCTCTTCGCCACTTCTAAGGTGGCGAAATTCAATCTCCGCGGTCGAGTCCGACTGAGGAGATTGGCTTGCGCGGGCAGGGGGCGGGATTGCACGCGAGCGCAAAATTGCGCTCGTGTGCAATGTTGATTACCTGCGGGTAATTTCGCCCCGCCACAGGCGAGCTGAGGCGTACAGGGGCGCGTATACGTGCCCCTGTACGCCTCAGCTTTGATAAATCTAGCCCTAAGTCTCTTTCCCATCTGTCTAGCAGGTTTGATTTATCACTTTCATTCACAGCTTGAATTGCGATGTATAATTGGGCAATAGTTTTTTTGGGTCTAGTTTTGGAGGATATATTCATTTATTTTGTAAGGTTTTTCTAAAACCTATAAGGCTGCATTCACGGGTATGGAAGCTGTATCTAAGGACACCCAATCAACTGCTCTGTATAAATGTAGAAACATATTTACTAGCAGCCTCTACTTCACTCTTTAGAGATCACATTAATAATACAAAAAATACAAAAAGCAGTGCCAGACTAATTAGGTCAGCCCTTTAATGGCTGCAATTCTAAAGAAGGAAAAAAGCATCTTCCTGTATAGCCCATAGTCCTCCAACCTGTCACTCTGATTCTGTCCTGATGATTTCCTTTTTCCTACATGCACATCACACCCCCCTGGGAATTAATTTACAGTGAGCGCAAGATTGTTGTGCAGTAGCAGACTGGGGAGGATTAGACGTGGGGTGCAGAATGTGAGCGGACAGATGATGAGTAGGGAAGCACAGACTTGTGGGAAGTCATACACTGTCATCAGGGATGCACAGGAAATATATAATCTGGTTATGCGCAGGGGGAATATCACTGCAGTTTACCAGTCTTAACGTTGGTAAATATAGAGAAAAGCTTTCACGAGTTATGTGTTGCCTCTGTCTTGTCAATCATCTCAAGTAAAGGTGGTTCAGACAGGGCCCTCTATGATTTAAATGGATTTTGATTATTGTACCTTATGTCACAGCGCTGTGTAATATGCTGGCGCTTTAATAAATAATAATAAATGTGGTGTTACTAGACCAGAAGTAGTGGATATTTGCTTCCCTGCGTGTGGGTCACATTCCTGGAAACCTCTGGTAATCACATAAAGGCCTATATAACGCACGTTGCACTACATTTCTTATGTAAACATGTCCCAGCAGTGACCATAAGCAGCCCCTTTTGCAATACCCCCCTCAACGTCACATCAGTTTGTTACAACTTACTGAGTCTTAATTCTCTAGCCAGTGCTTGACAAATGTGTTTAAAAATTAGGAGCCAGTAAGAATACTTAGGAGCCAGGCATATTTTTAGGAGCCAGACCGTTGGATTTGTATATAGACATATGGAGAATAATCCAAAAAGTTAGGAGCCAGTGGCTACCAGGCTCCTGTGTTTGTCGAGCCCTGCTCTAGCCCACCACACAAATGGCACTAAACCACACTGATAGGGGAAAATTATTTTATTTGGAGCATTATGAACGCACATGATAAATGCCACCTGCTAGCAGATGTCACACAGCTTATTGTCAAAGCTGAGGTAATAAGGTTTCAAACATGGTTTCAATATTAATAAAAGTGTGTTGCCAGGTAGCAAAAGGATGAGACGGGCACAGGAATGACCTCATACTATTTGTGTTACTGATGCAATAATATAGAGGATAAAGGCAATATCAGTGTGCGTTATTCACAGTCTGCAATATTTTGTCCCAATAAACAGATTAAAAAGGACCATTAAAGTGACAGTAAACTGTCTTAGCGGTAGCTTTCTAATTCAAATGCATTGGGAGATTTTATTATTCCAAATTTGGATTTACCTGGTCTCCGTTCCAGGCTCTACTAAGCAGGTCTTGTTGTTCAAAAGCCCTTTGCGGGCGCGAGCAACATTCAGTTCAATGGCGCGATCGGGCACACTGTGACTATACAGCGCGCACCCGCGAAACGCTTTTGAAAATCAAGACCCGATTAGTAGAGCCTGGAGCGGAGACCAGGTAAATCCAAATTTGGAATAAAGAAATCTCCCAATGCATTTGAATTAGAAAGCTACGGCTAAGATAATGTTATATAATTCTGCACTATTATATAACATTATTTTGTACGTTTACTGACCCTTTAAGTACCGTAAAACTGAATATACAACAAATGCAGGGTAAGACGATTCAATAGCATTTACTATAAATTTCAAATAAGCAGTAAATAATATTTCCCTCCATTTCCCTGCAACAGCCAATCAGAATATTTTATGTATACACTGTGAACTCTTGCACATGCTCAGTAAAAGGGTGCATATAAAAATACTGTGCTTTGATAATGGATGTAAAAAGACAGGAAACCCAAAATCTTTTGTTTATGATTCTGACAGAGCGTATTATTTAAAATAAATAATTCTAGTTTACGTCTATTACCAAATTTCTTTAATTTTCTTGTTTAATGAGCAGCAATGGACTACTGGGTGCTAGCTGAACACACATGGTGAGCCAATGACATGAGACAAATGTATGCCTTAACCAATCAGCAGCTAGCTCTCAGTAATGCATTACTGCTCCTGAGCCTACCTAGGTATTGTTTTCAACAAAAGATACTAAAAGAATGAAACAAATTAGATAAATAGATGTTTAAAATTGCACGCTCTGTCTGAATCGTGGAATAAAAAGATTGGGAGTTTCATGCCCCTTTAAGTTGTTTGAAACTGTATGCTCTGTCTGAATAATGACAACGTAATTATGACTTTACTGTCCATTTAAAGGGACAGTAAACCTCAAAAATAATGTTATATAATTCTGCACATAGTGCAGAATTATAAAACATTATATTAGCGCAAACATTATAAAACATAATATACCCTTTTAATTTTTTTTAAAAAACGGCTGTTTTACAGACCCGCTCTCTGTGCTCTTCTGAGCGGGTCTGTTTATTTCACACAGCGCATTGGGCCAGCTGTATAGTCACAGCCCGGCCTGACCGCGCCATTATACACAGTGCAGCTCGCTCCTGCTGTCAGACAGAGCAGGAGCGAGCTGCACTTAGTCTTATGGCGCGGTCGGGCCGGGCTGTGACTATACAGCTGGCCCGATGCGCTGTGTGAAATAAACAGAGCGGGTCTGTAAAACAGCCGTTTTTTAAAAAAAATTAAAAGGGTATATTATGTTTTATAATGTTTGCGCTAATATAATGTTATATAATTCTGCACTATGTGCAGAATTATATAACATTATTTTTAAGGTTTACTGACACTTTAAGGAAGTGGCTCAGTTACAATTTCCACTTCATTTGTATAATCACCAGTAAGATAGGGAGAACAGGAGCACCACAACCCTGCACTTACCGTTTCTGAAGCGGATCCTCGGCCAGTAAGAGTGGCTTGAGATCAGCTGGCCATGGGCTGCACTCAGGGGTAAGGGTGGCATGAAAGTGAGGACTGGAGAACAGCACTTTCAGCAGCTCCTCATTCTCTCGAACATTGGTCACAAATGCTTTGTCAAAGCTGTCAGAGGTGAAAAAACAAGACTAGCACCATGGCAACTCAGGAAATGCATCATAAAATCAGCTATGCAAGAGTAATCAGCCGGCATGGGACAAGTAAACATTGTAAAGTACTCCGCTAACATGGGACAAATATATAAAACCCTAGTTAGCCAACATGGGACAACTATATAACCCTAGTTAGCCAACATGGGACAAATATATAACCCTAGTAAGCCAACATGTGACAAATATATAACCCTAGTAAGCCAACATGTGACAAATATATAACCCTAGTAAGCCAATATGGGACAAATATATAACCCTAGTAAGCCAACATGGGACAAATATATAACCCTAGTAAGCCAACATGGGACAAATATATAACCCTAGTAAGCCAACATGTGACAAATATATAAAACCCTAGTTAGCCAACATGTGACAAATATATAAAACCCTAGTTAGCCAATATCGGACAAATATATAACCCTAGTAAGCCAACATGGGACAAATATATAACCCTAGTAAGCCAACATGTGACAAATATATAACCCTAGTAAGCCAACATGTGACAAATATATAAAACCCTAGTTAGCCAATATGGGACAAATATATAACCCTAGTAAGCCAACATGGGACAAATATATAACCCTAGTAAGCCAACATGTGACAAATATATAACCCTAGTTAGCCAGCATGTGACAACTATATAACCCTAGTTAGCCAACATGGGACAAATATATAACCCTAGTAAGCCAACATGTGACAAATATATAACCCTAGTAAGCCAACATGTGACAAATATATAACCCTAGTAAGCCAACATGTGACAAATATATAAAACCCTAGTTAGCCAATATGGGACAAATATATAACCCTAGTAAGCCAACATGGGACAAATATATAACCCTAGTAAGCCAACATGGGACAAATATATAACCCTAGTAAGCCAACATGTGACAAATATATAACCCTAGTAAGCCAACATGTGACAAATATATAAAACCCTAGTTAGCCAATATGGGACAAATATATAACCCTAGTAAGCCAACATGTGACAAATATATAACCCTAGTAAGCCAACATGTGACAAATATATAACCCTAGTAAGCCAACATGTGACAAATATATAAAACCCTAGTTAGCCAATATGGGACAAATATATAACCTAGTAAGCCAACATGGGACAAATATATAACCCTAGTAAGCCAACATGTGACAAATATATAACCCTAGTAAGCCAACATGTGACAAATATATAACCCTAGTAAGCCAACATGTGACAAATATATAACCCTAGTAAGCCAACATGTGACAAATATATAAAACCCTAGTTAGCCAATATGGGACAAATATATAACCCTAGTAAGCCAACATGGGACAAATATATAACCCTAGTAAGCCAACATGTGACAAATATATAACCCTAGTAAGCCAACATGTGACAAATATATAAAACCCTAGTTAGCCAATATGGGACAAATATATAACCCTAGTAAGCCAACATGGGACAAATATATAACCCTAGTAAGCCAACATGTGACAAATATATAACCCTAGTTAGCCAACATGTGACAACTATATAACCCTAGTTAGCCAACATGGGACAAATATATAACCCTAGTAAGCCAACATGTGACAAATATATAACCCTAGTAAGCCAACATGTGACAAATATATAACCCTAGTAAGCCAACATGTGACAAATATATAAAACCCTAGTTAGCCAATATGGGACAAATATATAACCCTAGTAAGCCAACATGGGACAAATATATAACCCTAGTGAGCCAACATGTGACAAATATATAACCCTAGTAAGCCAACATGTGACAAATATATAACCCTAGTAAGCCAACATGTGACAAATATATAAAACCCTAGTTAGCCAATATGGGACAAATATATAACCCTAGTAAGCCAACATGGGACAAATATATAACCCTAGTAAGCCAACATGTGACAAATATATAACCCTAGTAAGCCAACATGTGACAAATATATAACCCTAGTAAGCCAACATGTGACAAATATATAAAACCCTAGTTAGCCAATATGGGACAAATATATAACCCTAGTAAGCCAACATGGGACAAATATATAACCCTAGTAAGCCAACATGTGACAAATATATAACCCTAGTAAGCCAACATGTGACAAATATATAAAACCCTAGTTAGCCAATATGGGACAAATATATAACCCTAGTAAGCCAACATGTGACAAATATATAACCCTAGTAAGCCAACATGTGACAAATATATAACCCTAGTAAGCCAACATGTGACAAATATATAAAACCCTAGTTAGCCAATATGGGACAAATATATAACCCTAGTAAGCCAACATGGGACAAATATATAACCCTAGTAAGCCAACAAATATACACTCACTGCCCCTTTAGTAGGTACACCAGTTCAATTGCTTGGCAACACAAATTGCTAATCAGCCAATCACATGGCAGCAACTCAATGCATTTAGGCATCTAGATGTGGTGAAGACGACTTGCTGAAGTTCAAACCGAGCATCAGAATGGGGAAGAAAGGGGATTTAAAGGGACATTGAACCCAATTTGTTTTCTTTCATAATTCAGATAGAGCATGCAATTTTAAGCAACTTTCTAATTTACTCATATTATCAATTTTTCTTCGTTCTCTTGCTATCTTTATTTGAAAAAGAAGGTATCTAAGCTAAGGAACCAGTCAATTTTTGGTTTAGTAACATGGACAGCAGTTGTTTATTGGTGGGTGAATTCATCCACCAATCAGCAAGAACCACCAAGGTTGTTCACCAAAAATGGGCCGGCATCTAAACTTACATTGTTGCTTTTCAAATAAAGATACCAAGAGAATGAAGACAATTTGATAATAGGAGTCAATTAAAAAGTTGCATGCTCTATCTGAATCACAAAAGAAAAAAAAATTGGGTTCAGTGTCCCTTTAAGTGACTTTGAATGTGCCATGGTTGTTGGTGCCAGATGGGCTGGTCTGAGTATTTCAAAAACTGCTGATCTACTGGGATTTTCATGCACAACCATCTCTAGGGTTTACAGAGAATGGTCTGAAAAAGAGAAGAGAAAATATAAAGTGAGCGGCAGTTGTGTGGACGAAAATGTCTTGTTGATGTCAGAGGTCAGAGGAGAATGGACAGACGATTTCCGAGATGATAGAAAGGCAACAGTAACTTAAATAACCACTCATTACAACCAAGGTATGCAGAATACCATCTCTGAATGTACAACAAGTGGAACCTTGAAGCAGATGGGCTACAGCAGCAGAAGACCACATCATGTGCCACTCCTGTCAGCTAAAAACAGGAAACTGAGGCTACAATTCGCACAGGCTCACCAAAATTGGAAATAGAAGATTGGAAAAAACGTTGCCTGGTCTGATGAGTCTTGATTTCAGCTGCGAATGATGGTGGTGTAATGGTGTGGGGGATATTTTTTTGGCACACTTTGGACCCCTTAGTACCAATTGAGCATTGTTTAAACGCCACAATCAACCTGAGTATTGTTTCTGACCATGTCCATCCCTTTATGATTACAGTGTACTCACCTTCTGATGGCTACTTACAGCAGGATAATGCACCATGTCACAAAGCTCAAATCATCTCAAAATGGTTTCTTGAACATGACAATGAGTTCACTGTACTCCAATGGCCTCCACAGTCACCAGCTCACAATCCAATAGAGCACCTTTGGGATGTGGTGGAACGGGAGATTTGCATCATGGATGTGCAGCCAACAAATCTGCAGCAACTGTGTCAATATGGAACAAAGTGTCTGAGGAACGTTTCCAACACCTTGTTGAATCTATGCCACGAAGAATTAAACTAGTTCTGAAGGAAAAAGTGGGTCCAACCCGGTACTAGCAAGGTGTACCTAATAAAGTGGCCGGTGAGTGTATAACCCTAGTAAGCCAACATGGGACAAATATATAACCCTAGTAAGCCAACATGGGACAAATATATAACCCTAGTAAGCCAACATGGGACAAATATATAACCCTAGTAAGCCAACATGGGACAAATATATAACCCTAGTAAGCCAACATGGGACAAATATATAACCCTAGTAAGCTAACATGGGGAAAATATATAACCCTAGTAAGCCAACATGGGGCAAATATATAACCCTAGTAAGCCAACATGGGACAAATATATAACCCTAGTAAGCCAACATGGGACAAATATATAACCCTAGTAAGCCAACATGGGACAAATATATAACCCTAGTAAGCCAACATGGGACAAATATATAACCCTAGTAAGCCAACATGGGACAAATATATAACCCTAGTAAGCCAACATGGGGCAAATATATAAGTGTAAAGTGATCAGTTGACTTGAAACAAACACATGAACAATTTAACGTGAGTATATATAAAGTAATTAGATAATGTGGCAAAATATATAAAAAGTGTAAAGTAACCAGCCAGCATGGGACAAATGTATAAACAGGGTATATATACACACACACACACACACACACACATAAATAAATAAATAAATACAAACACACATAGTAAAGTAATCTGCCAGCACAGGTCAAATACATAAACACAAAAACTTAATCAGCCAACACACACACATATATATATATATATACATACACACACACAGTATTCAACAAGCATTGGACAAATATAAAACAGTAAAGTAATCAGCAAGCATTGGACAAATATAAACGGTGTAAAGTAATCAGCAAGATATTTTCAATACCCGAGAGATGCAGATTCCACCGTCACACCGCTTGTTGGGTCTCCACAAGTGTGAACCACATCCAGTAACTGTCCCATAAAGCTGAGTTGTTTGTGTGGGCTGGCTTGACCCTAAGGGGGAGAGAGAAACAATCACATATAAAACCAGAACACTGGGACTGCTCCCTCAAAGACACAGCGACTTATTAGGATAAACTCTGCAAGTGAGATTTGTGCGTTTGCTGCCTGAGCAGCTACTGTAAGAAACGTGCAAAATCCTGATTAGTAATACAGCCGGGCCAGACCACCCTCTCACACCCAACATGAAGTAACTGTAGGTGTCCTGCACAGTGCAGAAGGCAAAATAAGTTTGCCTAACCAGCCGTAGATGCTCTCCAGGACTAGCTGCTAAATAAGTTTGTAAGGCAAATTGGCTCATAATGCTACCCGACTGATGTGGTAAATTACGGAATTCAATAATGTAGGTCAGGGCTCGACAAAGCCAGGAGCCAAGAAGCCACTCTGGTTCCTAAATATTCTTGCTGGCTCCTAAATTTTAAACTAACAGATTTGTCGACCTCTGATGTAGGTGCTATAAAACACACTGTAGTGAACATGTTTGGAATAAGCATACTATTTGTAAATTAACAATGGTACTTATCAAAGGCAATCTCTCAACAAAATGTACCAAGTATTAACTAGAATATACTAATGCACTAAATATTTATCATTAATTGGAAGTGGAGCTTTGCATCAAAAAACACATAATGTGGATAAAGAAGAGACTCTTCCCAGACTAGAACAAAATGTGTGTAATAAAACATAACCTTTATTCAACATAAAAATAAAAAATGGGCTAAATACTTAAAGGACCATTCAACACAGTAGATTTGCATAATCAACAAATGCAAGATAACAAGAAAATGCAATAGCACTTAGTCTGAACTTCAAATGAATAGTCGATTTTTTTTCTGACAATTTTAAAAGTTATGTTTATTTCCACTCCCCCTGTAACATGTGACAGCCATCAGCCAATCACAAATGCATACATGTATCATGTGACAGCCATCAGCCATTCACAAATGCATATACGCTTACTCTGTGAATTCTTGCACATGCTCAGTAGGAGCTGCTGACTCAAAACGTTTAAATATAAAAAGACTGCACACTTTTTTTAATGGAAGTAAATTGGAAAGTTGTTTAAAATTGCTGCTCTATCTGAATAATTAAAGTTTTATTTTGACTTGAGTGTCCCTTTAAAAACATAATTTATGGGGGGGCGGAGCCAGCAGCCATCAGGAGCAGTCGTGTTTTTGCTGAGCTCCTTGAATTATTGCATATAAAACCTAATATTGCGACCTTATCAAACTTTTTAACTTAAGGAAAAGTGTTGACTATATGGCAGAAACCACCTAACTATAATTTGAAACTATAATTTGAAAGCAGCCAGAAGTTTTCGAAGTTCAGCGCTTGTGAGCGCGACAGTTAAACAGGAGCTGGGAGGCAGGCTGACACCGGACCGCAACAGACACCCCTCAACAGCGATCCGGAGGGTCGGGGACCCGATCCGGTATCGCAATACAAGTACCTTTACCTCGGACCGGGACACAAGCTACTGAGGCAGTTACGGAGGGGAATGCTGCACTTGCCGCCTGAAGTGAAAGCTGAGGCCTTACGGCGTAGACACATCACGCAGCAGATTTAACCCGGAGAGGGGTAAGAGCATTAACCCAGGTCTGAGAGGAGGAAAGAAAGTGAGAGGTGGGGTAGTCTTACTGGAGAAGCTGGGGAGCGGTCCCTGATATTTAGGCTGCCTGAAGCCACGTGGGTAGAATAAGTGCGCAACACAGCGCGGCCATCTTTCCACTATATTTCTTTGTAAATTACAGTGGGACATTGCATGTGGAAAGGTGCGGTCTGAACTCTCACCAAAAGAAAAATAGACACAAGAAGCTGAACCCTGTTTGCTCTGTGAGAAATAAATTTAACTACTGAGACATTTGATTAATACCAGTTTGCTCTCCCTCCCCTCCATTTCCTGCTGAACAGCGTGTCAGCAGGTCATATCCCAGACTCCCTAACCGTCTCTGTCCAGTGTGGACACATACCCTGGGGAGAGGAGAGCTCACTATTCCTTTCATTACCTACTTGCTATGTGATAATTATTTGGTGAATAGCTGTATATGCTCAGATAAAAGTAGGCAACTGATACAAGTTATGGAGTGATAATTTGATGAGGTTCACCTTTGCAGCCTGACATGATTGCTTTGTAAAGAGCCCATAAAATCTCTGACTGCTAACAAAAATGTAAATCGCTCTATTTGTTTATTATGACTAATACATATGCTAAGACAGAAGCCTGATAAGATCTCCAAATGGGCAGATAAATAAAGTGAAGTGAGAAACCCAGATGAGCATAACAAGATAGTGTGTTGGTGGCAGGGGAAGGCCTCACTTAGCTCCTGAGCGGGGGTCCTGCAGGACTTGAGACCTTTAAAAAGATAACTTTGAGATATTGGAACTGCTTTGTTGATTTGATACTCATTAACTAAGATTATTGCAAGAGTTAACCATCTACTACTGCACGCATTATGGCAGCCAGAAAAGGGTCTAAGGGGGACAAGGGGGGAAAACCCTTGTCTATGGACACATTTTTCAAAACCACGAAAACGCCCAAATCACAAGAACAGATCTTAGCTGAAACTGAAGAGGAAATGGATTCAGAAAATGAGGAGAACTCTGCGGATTTCACCCCTGCAACTAAAGCAGATTTGCAAACCCTGGTGTCTAAACAGGACATATCCTCCAACTTTGAAAAGTTGTGGGGGAAAATGGACAGCTTCCAGACCATGGTTACTAACAGTCTAACAGACATCAAAGCTGAGATTCTGGAACTAGGAGGCCGAGTAGACTCGCTGGAATCAACTACTGAGGAATTGGGTGAAGAAGTAGCAATGGTGTCACAGTCCCTGACCTCTCAGAACCAAACCATAATGGAACTCGAGGAAAAGATAGAGGATATGGAGAATAGGAGCAGGCGGTCAAACATCAGACTAAAAGGAATACCCGAAACAGTGGGAGCTGAAGATCTGCCTAACTATCTACAACAGCTTTTCCATGCCATTCTGGGGGAGTCGGCGGACTCTGAATATCTCATAGAAAGAGCACACAGAGCTCTTCGAGCTAAGCCTAAGCCGGACCAACCCCCAAGAGATGTCATCATCAAGCTACTGAGGTTTCCTGACAGGGAAAAAATTCTATCAGCTGCAAGACAAAATCCCACGTTCAAATTCCAAGGCAATATAGTCCAGTTCTTCCAAGACCTGTGTATTAAAACACTACAGAGACGCTTTGCACTTAGACCCCTCACCCTCTTGCTAAGGAAAAATAATATACCCTACAGATGGGGCTTCCCCTTTGCACTACATGTGTTGCGAAATGGTAAAACATCTACAATCAAAACAGTGGAGGAAATACCAGATCTTTGCAAATTTCTGAACCTAGAACCTCCGGAGCACCTGTCAGAAGAACCCCCACCACACACATCTGGTCTTCCCCAGCCCCGTGCAAAATCCCAGAGATCTAAATGGCAGAAAGTAACCAAGAAGAAGGCTAAAACCTGAAGTCTTTAGAATGTAGAAAACTGCCTTAAACAGATAACACTGGGATGGACTCACTTCAAGTTGTTTCCTGTCCCTCTCGGATAGGCTGAAACCTGAGAGGTTGACGGGAGACAAGATCTGGGGATCTACTATGAGTTTCCTCACTCCTTAGGAGTAAAGTAATGTTAGCAATTTGTGTTAGGATAGCATTTAAGGTTTACCTAACTCCTGGTTGGCTATATGTTCAATCGAAATGTTTGTTTTTATAAGTTACTGTTCTTTATGTTATGTTTTATTTTTTTCTCAAATAGATATACGAATCACTGTACAAGGGTTATAGTCTCATCTACTAAAGCTGTCTTACAAAGGGATTGGAACCCTGAAGGGTCGAGAAGGTTCTCTGAGCAGAGGTGGGAGTATTTCACATATACAGGTACAAGAGTTCCCTGGGGCGGTATGACTCAACCACATGACCTCCATACATATAGCGCTAAGATAAATACGCACTTACAGATAATTCCTTGTTATGTCATTACCTAAAATAGTCTTACTCTCGCACAATGCGAGAGGTTTAAACACCGATGTGAAAAGGCGAACAGCGATGTCAAATTATAGAAAGTTGAGGGCCACTATTATCTATCTTCAAGAAACCCATTTTTTAAAAACCACTATCCCCAAATATTGGGCAAGAGATTATCCAATGCAATTTCATTCTGCATTAGATGCAAAGAAAAGAGGAGTCTCTATCCTAATTCATTCCTCGATCCCATTCATACATAAGGAAACAATATCGGATAAGGAGGGCAGATACCTGTTGGTTTTGGGGCAGCTGGGGGGGGAGGAGGTGCTTTTGTGCAACGTGTATGCCCCTAATGAACAGCAAGATAAATTCTTTAACATGATCTCTAATCTGTTGACGGGTTGGTCTAGAAGGAGAATCATATTGGCAGGGGACTTTAACATTGACTTGCAGACACTGACTAAACAGACTCTTACTCTACATTCCAAAAAAAAACAGAGACAAGGAGTAACAGCAAAAAATATCTTAGATTCACTAAACCAACACACGCTGCAGGACACTTGGAGATTGATGAATAGAGGGAGGGAAGAAACCACTTATTACTCAGCAGCCCACAACAGCTACTCAAAAATTGACTATGTTTTTACAAGCCAAATTATTCAGCCGACACTACACTCAGTAGATATCCTGCCCTGTGTATGGTCAGACCACTCGATGACTATACTTTGTTTTGGTGACTTAACTGACCCGAGAAGGATCAAAACGTGGACCTATGACCCAACCTGTATTAAAATCCCACATATAAAAGACAAAGTATTACAAAATTTAAAAGAATATTGGCAGATTAATATAGACACGACAGTAAATCCTATTATACCCTGGGCGGCACATAAGGCAGTAATCAGGGGGATGCTAATTAAGGAGAAAGCAACGTATAAAAAACAAAAAGAGACTACAATTAGAAGATTAAATGCTGAGATTGCTAAACTCGAACAAACTCATAAAGCAACTAACTCAAAAATAGCCTTACATAAACTTACCAATAAAAAGCAAGAATTACATAATATTCTTAATGACCAATCTATTAGGGCAGCACAGAAACTGAAAACTAACTACTTTATTTTTGCTAATAAGCCCGATAGATATCTTGCTAAAAAGATCAGGGATAACTACCAAATCCTCTCCATACCAACTATTCAGACTACGTCTGGCAGATTAACCTCCCATCCCCAAGAAATTGTTAACGCCTTTGCCCAGTTTTATAGAGATCTATATGATGGCACGAAGGTGCAACAGACGCTGGAAACAAGAGAGCTGTTTAGGTCTTTCCTACTAAAAGCAAATTTACAACCACTCACTGACGAAGATAATACAATTCTGAATTCCAAAATTACAAAGGCAGAGGTGATCAGTGCCATTAAGGACCTTAAGCCGGGTAAGGCTCCGGGGCCTGATGGATTCTCTGGAGAATATTATAAAGCGTTCAAAGACATCTTAATCCCCCACTTATTGGTGTTTGCGAATCACATAATGGAAGGAGGAGAGATACCCCCAGAATTGCTACGAGCTAAGATAGTGGTCATCCCAAAACAAGGGAAGGACCCTACTCTTTGTTCTAGCTACCGTCCAATCTCCCTAATCAACCAAGATCTTAAAGTAGTAACGAAAATTTTGGCCAACAGATTGAAACATATATTACCCAGAATAATACACCCCGATCAGGTAGGATTTATTAAGGATAGGGAAGCCCCAGACAATATTCGTAGAATGGTATCTGTTATAGACTTTCTGTGGGACCACAAAGTGCCTTCTCTGATCCTTTCGTTGGATGCGGAGAAGGCATTTGATAGGGTTGACTGGAGGTATATGATAACACTGCTGACAGAACTAGGCTTTAAAGATAGATTTCTACAAGCTATTAAAGGATTATACTCATCACCTACAGCACATATCAGGGCAATTGGACACCAATCAGATAATATACCCATCCTAAATGGTACAAGACAGGGATGCCCACTCTCACCTTTATTATTCGCAATCTGTATTGAGCCATTGGCGGCCTATATTCGCAACTGCCCAGATATAACTGGCCTAGAGGTAGGTACTTTTAATCACAAAATCACTCTATTTGCGGACGATGTGTTGCTCACTATCTCCAGGCCATTGGTATCGCTCCCTCATGTCTACCAAGCAATACACTCATTCTCCCAGATATCAGGCTACAAAATTAATGCAGAGAAGTGTGAGGCACTCCCACTATCATTACCAAAACACACTATAAAACTAATTGAGGCCAATTTTGATTTCAGATGGGTACCGAACGGGCTTAACTACTTAGGTATAAAACTGACAACACACTCGTCTAAGTTATATGAGGCAAACTACGCCCCGATGCTTAAAACCATGAGATCAGATTTGAGAAAATGGAGTAAGATGGGTTTCTCATGGTATGGTAGATTATCCGCGGTTAAGATGACGATTCTACCCAGAATTCTTTATTTGTTCAGGGTGCTTCCAATTAAGATTGTGACCCCAGATATAGTAAATTTACAGAGAGACATTCATAGTTTCCTGAGAGACAACAAGCACCCGAGAATCCCTCGTCAAATTCTAAACAGACATAGGCAATTGGGAGGAGTGGGGGCCCCAAACTTACTAGATTATTATAAAGCAGCAAGGTTAGCCCAAGACTCAATCCTAAGTAGAAAGCAAAATGAAGTGCTCTGGCCTATCTTAGAAGCAAAACTGGCGGGGCAGGAGAACCCAGATGACATACTCTGGCGAGATGAAACCTATAGCGACCGCAAGTTAATTCAGAACAGGATCACGCAATATTCTAGACACCAGTGGAAACAATTGAGTCACACAGAGATATTACTCCCTGCACACACAGTGATTAGGCCCTTAAAGAACATCATACATAAGGAATTTAGGCATCATATTAAGAAATGGGAGAACAAGGGGTTGTACAGGGTGGCTGACATGCAACTTCAGGGTAAGATAATGACTTTCACCCAGCTACAGCAGAGACTGGATCCTCTTCCACTCCAGTGGTTTCTATACCTTCAGGTAACCTCAGCCATAAGGACTTACCTCTCACAGCACACAGTTTGTTATCGGCTAACTGAGTTAGAACAACTATGCACTTCAACTACTAGGTCCAAAAGAGCGATATCTAGACTCTACATCTCCATCCAAGAAACGAGAGCCAACACCAAAACTAGGTTAATGTTACAGTGGGAAACAGACTTAGATAAGGAACTGGACCTAGATAAATGGACACAGACTCTGCACCAGGCTAGTAAGGGACTTATTAGTGCTGATCTCAGAGAAAATGTGCTTAAAACATCCTACAGATGGTACTTGACCCCTACTAAGACGGCCCGTATGGGAATTGTGAGCTCTAACTTTTGCTATAGAGGCTGTGGGATACGGGGATCATATATCCACATGTGGTGGGAGTGTCCAAAAGTTAGGGATGTATGGAACGAATTGTCCTCTTTGCTGAGTAGGGTATTAGATGAAAGAATCTCTCTCACCTCTGCTCAGGCCCTGCTACATGAAAACATACCGAGACTTAACAAACATATCAACACCTTCATTAGAATTTTATGCACCACAACGAGAATAGCCATAGCTAAGTATTGGAAGGTTGATACTCCATCGTGGTCAGAAGTGTTAGCTAGAATCCACTCGGTATATCTGATGTATGAGTCAGCTGCATTTATACAGAATACAGAAACCCAATTTCAGAAGATCTGGTATTATTGGATAATGGAGAGTAATACATACAAGAGATCTAGAGCAGTTGAGAATGCAGCAAGTTGAAGGAAGGGCAAACAAGGCCAAGATAGAGGTGATAAAAGGATAATTGACAGCTCTGAATAGGATATTATAAAATGAGGCTAGATGAGTAAGATATCTCTAGATAACATAAGAGATAAAGGTACAGTGACGACACACTACTTTCCTTGACTTTTTTTTGTTTTTATTTTTATTATCTTATTTTTTTCTTTTTATTACTCTTATTATTTATGTTCCAGGTTATTAGTAGAATTAACGGTTATGGTTAAGTGACAATAGTTGATGTGATCAAAAACGTTTAACATTGTTACCCCCAATATAAAGATGCTCCCTGGTGAGAATATATCACTATCTGAGAAAAAGATAAGAAACCTTAAGGGAGCATGCGTCGAAAACCAATTGCCCAATCAATAGCTAAACAGACAATGATAAAGCTTGTGCTGGCATGGGTCCTCGATGGTTAAGTTATGGACCTTTATGTAAAGCTTCTTGGGACACTATGCTTTTGGACACTTAAGAGACTTTACAATGAGAGATCTCCCCTACAATGAATCATTTTTCCAACTGTTATATGTTTATATATCTTGTGAAATTTGAAAATCTTAACATGTTTGGCCTGTGTAATTTGACATAAGTTTTTCTCTCTGTCACAGTATTATTGTTGATGTTTTATGGGCAATAATAAAAAAACTATTTAAATTAAAAACATAATTTATGCTTACCTGATAAATTCCTTTCTTCTGTAGTGTGATCAGTCCACGGGTCATCATTACTTCTGGGATATTAACTGCTCCCCTACAGGAAGTGCAAGAGGATTCACCCAGCAGAGTTGCTATATAGCTCCTCCCCTCTACGTCACCTCCAGTCATTCGACCAAGGACCAACGAGAAAGGAGAAGCCAAGGGTGTAGTGGTGACTGGAGTATAATTTAAAAAATATTTACCTGCCTTAAAAAAAAAAACAGGGCGGGCCGTGGACTGATCACACTACAGAAGGAATTTATCAGGTAAGCATAAATTATGTTTTCTTCTGTTAAGTGTGATCAGTCCACGGGTCATCATTACTTCTGGGATACCAATACCAAAGCAAAAGTACACGGATGACGGGAGGGATAGGCAGGCTCTTTATACAGAAGGAACCACTGCCTGAAGAACCTTTCTCCCAAAAATAGCCTCCGAGGAAGCAAAAGTGTCAAATTTGTAAAATTTGGAAAAAGTATGAAGTGAAGACCAAGTTGCAGCCTTGCAAATCTGTTCAACAGAGGCCCCATTCTTAAAGGCCCAAGTGGAAGCCACAGCTCTAGTGGAATGAGCTGTAATTCTTTCAGGAGGCTGCTGTCCAGCAGTCTCATAAGCTAAACGAATTATGCTACGAAGCCAAAAAGAGAGAGAGGTAGCAGAAGCCTTTTGACCTCTCCTCTGACCAGAGTAAACGACAAACAGGGAAGACGTTTGTCGAAAATCTTTAGTTGCCTGTAAATAAAATTTAAGGGCACGAACTACATCCAGATTGTGCAAAAGACGTTCCTTCCTCGAAGAAGGATTTGGGCACAAGGATGGAACAACAATCTCCTGATTGATATTCCTGTTAGTGACTACCTTAGGTAAGAACCCAGGTTTAGTACGCAGAACTACCTTATCCGAGTGAAAAATCAAATAAGGAGAATCACAATGTAAGGCTGATAACTCAGAGACTCTTCGAGCCGAGGAAATAGCCATTAAAAATAGAACTTTCCAAGATAACAACTTTATATCAATGGAATGAAGGGGTTCAAACGGAACGCCCTGTAAAACGTTAAGAACAAGGTTTAAACTCCATGGTGGAGCCACAGCTTTAAACACAGGTTTAATCCTGGCCAAAGCCTGACAAAAAGCCTGAACGTCTGGAACTTCTGACAGACGCTTGTGTAACAGAATGGACAGAGCTGAGATCTGTCCCTTTAAGGAACTAGCGGATAACCCCTTTTCTAAACCTTCTTGTAGAAAAGACAATATCCTAGGAATCCTAACCTTACTCCAAGAGTAACCTTTGGATTCGCACCAATATAGGTATTTACGCCATATTTTATGGTAAATCTTTCTGGTAACAGGCTTCCTAGCCTGTATTAAGGTATCAATAACTGACTCAGAAAAACCACGCTTTGATAAGATCAAGCGTTCAATTTCCAAGCAGTCAGCTTCAGAGAAGTTAGATTTTGATGTTTGAAAGGACCCTGAATCAGAAGGTCCTGTTTCAGAGGTAACGACCAAGGTGGACAGAATGACATGTCCACCAGATCTGCATACCAAGTCCTGCGTGGCCATGCAGGCGCTATTAGAATCACTGATGCTTTCTCCTGTTTGATTCTGGCAATCAATCGAGGAAGCATCGGGAAAGGTGGAAACACATAAGCCATCCTGAAGGTCCATGGTGCTGTCAAGGCATCTATCAGGATCGCTCCCGGATCCCTGGATCTGGACCCGTAGCGTGGAAGCTTGGCGTTCTGTCGAGACGCCATGAGATCTATCTCTGGTTTGCCCCAACGTGGAAGTATTTGGGCAAAGACCTCTGGATGAAGTTCCCACTCCCCCGGATGAAAAGTCTGACGACTTAAGAAATCCGCCTCCCAGTTCTCCATTCCCGGGATGTGGATTGCAGACAGGTGGCAAGAGTGAGACTCTGCCCAGCGAATTATCTTCGATACTTCCATCATTGCTAGGGAGCTTCTTGTCCCTCCCTGATGGTTGATATAAGCTACAGTCGTGATGTTGTCCGACTGGAACCTGATGAACCCCTGAGTTGTTAACTGGGGCCAAGCCAGAAGAGCATTGAGGACTGCTCTCAATTCCAGAATGTTTATTGGAAGGAGACTCTCCTCCTGATTCCATAGTCCCTGAGCCTTCAGAGAATTCCAGACAGCGCCCCAACCTAGTAGGCTGGCGTCTGTTGTTACAATTGACCAGTCTGGCCTGCTGAATGGCATTCCCCTGGACAGATGTGGCCGATAAAGCCACCATAGAAGAGAATTTCTGGTCTCTTGATTCAGATTTAGAGTGGGGGACAAATCTGAGTAATCCCCATTCCACTGACTTAGCATGCACAGTTGCAGTGGTCTGAGATGTAGGCGTGCAAAAGGAACTATGTCCATTGCTGCTACCATTAGTCCGATTACCTCCATGCATTGAGCTACTGACGGGTGTTGAATGGAATGAAGGACACGGCATGCATTTTGAAGTTTTGTTAACCTGTCCTCTGTCAGGTAAATCTTCATTTCTACAGAATCTATCAGAGTCCCCAGGAAGGGAACTCTTGTGAGTGGAAAGAGAGAACTTTTCTCTTCGTTCACTTTCCATCCATGCGACCTTAGAAATGCCAGTACTATCTCTGTATGAGACTTGGCAGTTTGAAAGCTTGAAGCTTGTATCAGTATGTCGTCTAAGTACGGAGCTACTGAAATTCCTCGCGGTCTTAGTACCGCCAGAAGAGTGCCCAGAACCTTTGTGAAGATTCTTGGAGCCGTAGCCAGTCCGAATGGAAGAGCTACAAACTGGTAATGCCTGTCTAAAAAGGCAAACCTTAGATACCGGTAATGACTTCTGTGAATCGGTATGTGAAGGTAAGCATCCTTTAAATCCACTGTGGTCATGTACTGACCCTCTTGGATCATGGGCAAAATTGTTCGAATAGTTTCCATCTTGAACGATGGAACTCTTAGGAATTTGTTTAGGATCTTTAAATCCAAGATTGGCCTGAAGGTTCCCTCTTTTTTGGGAACTACAAACAGATTTGAGTAAAACCCTTGTCCTTGTTCCAACCGCGGAACTGGATGGATCACTCCCATTAATAAAAGATCTTGTACGCAGCGTAGAAACGCTTCCTTCTTTGTTAGGTTTGTTGACAACCTTGACAGATGAAATCTCCCTCTTGGGGGAGAGGATTTGAAGTCCAGAAGGTATCCCTGAGATATGATCTCTAACGCCCAGGGATCCTGAACATCTCTTGCCCAAGCCTGGGCGAAGAGGGAAAGTCTGCCCCCCACTAGATCCGGTCCCGGATCGGGGGCCCTCAATTCATGCTGTCTTAGGGGCAGCAGCAGGTTTTCTGGCCTGTTTGCCCCTGTTCCAGGACTGGTTAGGTTTCCAGCCTTGTCTGTAGCGAGCAACAGCTCCTTCCTGTTTTGGTGCAGAGGAAGTTGATGCTGCTCCTGCTTTGAAATTACGAAAGGAACGAAAATTGGACTGTCTAGCCTTGGCTTTGGCCTTGTCCTGAGGCAGGGCATGACCTTTACCTCCTGTAATGTCAGCAATAATCTCTTTCAAGCCGGGCCCGAATAAGGTCTGCCCTTTGAAAGGAATATTAAGCAATTTAGATTTAGACGTAACATCAGCTGACCAGGATTTCAGCCACAGAGCTCTGCGTGCCTGAATGGCGAATCCTGAATTTTTAGCCGCAAGTTTAGTTAAATGTACTACGGCATCTGAAATAAATGAATTAGCTAACTTAAGGAATTTAAGTTTGTGTGTGATGTCATCTAGTGTGGATGATTGAAGTGTCTCTTCCAGAGACTCAAACCAAAATGCTGCTGCAGCCGTGACAGGCGCAATACATGCAAGAGGTTGCAATATAAACCCTTGTTGAACAAACATTTTCTTAAGGTAACCCTCTAATTTTTTATCCATTGGATCTGAAAAAGCACAGCTATCCTCCACTGGGATAGTGGTACGCTTAGCTAAAGTAGAAACTGCTCCCTCCACCTTAGGGACCATTTGCCATAAGTCCCGTGTGGCGGCGTCTATTGGAAACATTTTTCTGAATATAGGAGGGGGTGAGAAAGGCACACCGGGTCTATCCCACTCCTTAGTAACAATGTCAGTAAGTCTCTTAGGTATAGGAAAAACGTCAGTACTCGTCGGTACCGCAAAATATTTATCCAACCTACACATTTTTTCTGGGATTGCAACTGTGTTACAATCATTCAGAGCCGCTAATACCTCCCCTAGTAACACACGGAGGTTCTCAAGCTTAAATTTAAAATTTGAAATGTCTGAGTCCAGTTTATTTGGATCAGAACCGTCACCCACAGAATGAAGCTCTCCGTCTTCACGTTCTGCAAACTGTGACGCAGTATCAGACATGGCCCTTGCATTATCAGCGCACTCTGTTCTCACCCCAGAGTGATCACGTTTACCTCTTAGTTCTGGTAGTTTAGCCAAAACTTCAGTCATAACAGTAGCCATATCTTGTAATGTGATTTGTAATGGCCGCCCAGATGTACTCGGCGCTACAATATCACGCACCTCCTGAGCGGGAGATGCAGGTACTGACACGTGAGGCGAGTTAGTCGGCATAACTCTCCCCTCGTTGTTTGGTGAAATATGTTCAATTTGTACAGATTGACTGTTTTTTAAAGTAGCATCAATACATTTAGTACATAAATTTCTATTGGGCTCCACTTTGGCATTAACACATATAGCACAGAGATATTCCTCTGAATCAGACATGTTTAACACACTAGCAAATAAACAGCAACTTGGAAATACTTTTCAAAGTAATTTACAAATAATATGAAAACGAACTGTGCCTTTAAGAAGCACAGAAAAAAATTATAACAGTTAAAATAATTAAGTTATAGCATCAATCTTTGTCAGAATATACAGTTTTAGCAAAGGATTGTTCCCCTCAGCAATGATAACTAACCCAGGCAGCAGAAAAAAATACACAAATAAACGTTTTTTTTTTTGTTTTTGTTTTTTATCACAGTCAATACAATCAGCACAGCTCTGCTGTAATGATTACTTCCCTCAAAAAAGGCTTTGGAGATCCCTGAACTCTGTAGAGATGAACCGGATCATGCAGGAAGAAAATGAACCTCTGACTGAGTTTTTTTGATGCATAGTAAAAGCTCCAAAAACGGCCCCTCCCCCACACACATAACAGTGAGAGGGATCAGTGAACTGCTCTAATTTAAATCAAAACTATTGCCAAGTGGAAAAATAGTGCCCAAAACATTTTTTCACCCAGTACCTCAGAGAAAAAAACGTTTTTACATGCCAGCAAAAAAACGTTTTACCTCAATAATTAATTGTCATTTAAAACCTATTGCAAGTCCCTGCAAATTAGGTTAAGTCTATGTATACAGTCTAAAAACCAGGAAGTACCATTCCCCAGAAAACTGAAGTGTAAAATATACATACATGACAGCCTGATATCAGCTACATCTACTGCATTCAAGGCTGAGTTTACATTATAACGGTATGGCAGGATTTTCTCATCAATTCCATGTCAGAAAATAATAAACTGCTACATACCTCTTTGCAGATTAATCTGCCTGCTGTCCCCTGATCTGAAGTTTACCTCTCCTCAGATGGCCGAGAAACAGCAATATGATCTTAACTACTCCGGCTAAAATCATAGAAAAAACTCAGGTAGATTCTTCTTCAAATTCTACCAGAGAAGGAATAACACACTCCAGTGCTATTATAAAATAACAAACTTTTGATTGAAGATATAAAAACTAAATATATCACCATAGTCCTCTCACACATCCTATCTAGTCGTTGGGTGCAAGAGAATGACTGGAGGTGACGTAGAGGGGAGGAGCTATATAGCAACTCTGCTGGGTGAATCCTCTTGCACTTCCTGTAGGGGAGCAGTTAATATCCCAGAAGTAATGATGACCCGTGGACTGATCACACTTAACAGAAGAAATAGAGAATTAGAGCAGGAGACGGAGATGGTGCATGAGCTCCGTACAGTAAAGATAGCAAAGGGATGACCAGCCCAATATATTCCACTAGAAACAGCATTATTCTGCTAGGGGAATGCTTCAAGGTGTGAGTGGTGCCTCAGACAGCTTCCCAGAATGTCTTAGGAGCCGGAGGAGCGGAGGACATTATTGGAGACTTTTTCTCACAGCGGAAGTGCCGGCGCCATCTTGCCTCACCGCATGGCGAAGGAAACTCATGCCGAGCTAACCAGTTTTTAGACCGACTCAGGCAATCTACATGTGAAGGGGTAAGCCGCATATTAGCCCCGTTATAGAAAATTAAAACTGCCGAGTCATCTGTCGCCATAAGAACGGGCTCTGCAGCATAACGCAGTTGGGGTCAGCAAGGAAAAAAATTGAACAACCGTGCTCCCTGCCATCTACTCACTTTCCCACTCTGAATGTGTAGGATGATAGAGCTGAAGCTACGGTGGGCATCAAACAGGAGCCATATTACTATTCCCTCATAGAAAATAGCGGATATAAAGCGAGAAATGCAGCAGTCTGTGACACACGAACAAAGGCCCGGCCTGCAAGTGTGAATGGCATAACTGATTGTTCAGGGACATTTTATATAGGGAAAGCTACCCCAGGATCGAGCAAATGCCTGTTGATACCACCATATAAGAAGGTTTAGAAACGCTACATGAGCTCATGCTTAGACCGGTCCAGAGCTAATAAACTATATATACACCCTGGCTACCAAACACAATTGTGACTCAAGGAGCTTCTGAGATATATAATTAAAACTACATACAGAGACCCATACAGGGTTCCCTGCATCTGAGATTTAGCTACCACCACCCACCTGAAGCTACCTGCTCACATAGCAGGACAAGCTCTCCAGGATGTCTTCTAGACAAGTTAAAATGCCTCTATAGGTAAAACAGCAGCAACTTGTCTACTTTTTAAATCATCTAAATGAGACAAGATACTAGAACCTCCAGAATCAGATGTAGAAGGGACTCTAGACCAATCCTCTTCTGATGGAGCCACTGCAGTGGACCTAATACCGGTCACAAAAGCAGATTTAAAAGATCTGGTGTCCAAACAAGATATTAATATGAACTTTGAAAAAATGTGGACAAAATTAGACTCCATACAATCTACAGTCACTAACAGCCTGGCAGAACTAAAACAAGATATGCAAGAATTAGGTACGAGAGTTGCCACGCTTGAAGATAACGAAAATCTTAAAGAAGAAGCTATGGATAAAGTGTCACAACAAATCCAATATCACAAACAAGAATTAGAAGACCTCCAGGACAAAATGGAGGATTTAGAAAACCGCACAAGAAGATGCAACATCAGACTCAAAAGAGTACCGGAATCCATTGCGCCACCTGATTTGCAGAATTACCTGAAACAGTTATTCATGGCCATCACAGGGCACAATGAGGAGGATACATTTCAACTTGAGAGCACATTGAGCCCTTAAAGCCAAACCCAAAGGGGATTATCCGCCGAGAGACGTTATAGTAAAGCTACTATGTTTTCCAGATAAAGAAGCGGTACTCTCGGCGGCAAGAAAGAATCCAACCTTTAAGTTCCAGGGCACAGTGATTCAGTTTTACCAGGACTTATGTGTGCGAACACTTCAGAGAAGGAACTCTATGAGGCCCTTAGCTTTGTTACTTCGCAAAAACCAAATACCCTACAGATGGGGATTCTGATTTGCCGTACACATACAACACGAAGGAAGGGCAATGCCAATCAAAAACCGACAAGATATTCCCGAGATCTGTTCCTACCTGAACTTGGAATCCCCAGACCTTCCATCTCTTGACCAGAGCTCAGAAGGGGACACCAACTCACAACCGGATAAGACCTACAAAAGGGCCAAATGGTTACGGTACAGAAGAAGAGGCCGAAGTAGACTCTTGATCCGCATAGCAGGGATGTCGTTAATACACGGACCAACTGAAAGGCAGCTCGCTGATCAGATGAGTATAATTGTTTGAACTTTAACTTTTTTTTTTCCCCTTACAGTTTTGCCTACAGGTGAGACACCCTCACCGACTATGAGAGACAGTGGACTAAGACATTCCACCCCTGGCCTTTAGAGACAGGGTAGTGTCCCAGAACTTGGGGATTTACACAATACATCAAGACATTGAATAGATATGTATGTGACTGTCTTTTGCTATGAAGAGACTACCTTTATCACCATAGAGGGACACGAGACCTTGGGCACAAGATGTTGTTTTAGACCTGGTGGGGGGGATAAACAAAGGGGGGTAGAAGTGGAAATCAAGGGAAAATTGGAAAAAGGATAAAAAAGATAAAAGGAAGGAGGGGGGAAAAAAAAAAGGGGGGAAGAAAGGGGAAAAAGACAACAACTCCCCAATACTTACCAAAATGTTTCTACCCTCTGCTTTAATTTCACACTGGTTAACCTTTGTTCTTATGTCAAATGTTTTAAGCTGATATACTGCACAACTAGTTATGGTTGTATTTCTTTTAGTCGCATGTCTACAATTTGGGTTTTGAACCTACATTTTTACTGTTTTCTGTTCAAATTGTTAAATGGGTTTTGTTTGATTGTGTGGTTATGTGGTTTACAGCAGGTATCCAGATAAATTATAGATACCAGAAAATATGACCTCTTTTGCTTCCCCCTACATTCTGGCATAGACAATTCCCTACCCACTTCCATTCTGCAACAGAACAGAAAAAGAGAGGAGTCTCGATTCTCATACACTCCTCCTTGCAGTTTGAGACAGAAGGAACTATAAGAGATCCTGAGGGGAGATTTCTCATGGTTAGGGGCCGCATACAAGACACAAAAGTCACCTTATGTAACATATACGCTCCAAATGAAAGCCAACACTCCTTCTTTCAACATATCTCTCATCTGCTGACACAATGGTCTCACTCTAGAATACTACTTTGGCGTGACTGTAATATCAATATTGTTACCCAAGGGGTTGGAGGCAGCGCTAAACCCACACACAAACAACTTAGGCAGTACTCAATAGTGAAGTCGATACAAGAGTCACTTTCCGATCATAAATTACTAGACACTTGGGAAACACTATACGGCACGACCACGGACCATACATTTTACTCACATGCCCATAACACCTACACAAGACTGGATTACATCTGGGATTAGTCAGATTTTGATCCCAAAAATAATTAACTCCAATATCCACCCATGTGTTTGGTCAGACCACTCGATAGTCCAATTAACAATGACAGGTATAATCAACTTCCAACAACATAAATCTTGGACATTCGATCCATCCATTTTAAAACATACACAATTCCATGCAGAAGTAGGGAAACTCATGGAGGAATTCTGGTATTTTAACAAAAAACACCACAACCAACCTGGTTAACTCTTTGGCGGCACATAAACCTTTTATTCAGGGGATAATAATAAAAGAAAAATCTAGGATTATCAAATTAGCAAACAAGACCATTGACCAACTTCACTTAGATATTATGACTCTAGAGGCTCAACACAAAAGCACACAATCCAGCACTACATTCAGAATTCTTCAAACTAAGAGAAAACTACAGTACTGACAAAAATTTTGAATGACTCTGCAATGAGAGCTATTCAAAATCTAAAAGCTAATTATTTCCTATATTCCAATAAGCCAGACAGATACTTAGCCAATAAACTACGGAACAGGACGAAACTATATTCAATACCCAGACTACATACACAGGCTGGAACTCAGACGTCAAATCCCCAGGATATTTCCAACACTTTTGCTAGCTATTATGAAAAGTTATATGATGGACAAAAAGTAAACAATAACGACCAGACGCAATTACTTTTAACACGATTCCTACAACACGCAAAACTTCACACCATTACGCCCGAGGAAAGAGAGGCCCTAAACGCTGAGATTTCAACACAAGAAATCCTCACAATAATCAATGACTTAAAATCAGGTAAAGCTGCAGGCCCTGACGGCTTATCTAGGGAATATTATAAACTGTTTAAGACATCCTTGGTACCCCATTTGCAGAAATTTTGCAACGACATAATGCAAGGCACTGACATCCCTATAGATATACTTATCCCCAAACCAGGGAAGGACCCTGCTAGATGTCAGAGCTACAGGCCTATTTCTCTGATAAACCAGGATCTCAAGATCCTGACAAAGATTCTGGCAAACAGACTCCCGGTAATACTCCCCCGACTGATCCACTCAGACCAAGTGGGCTTCATTAAAAGGTAGGGAAGCCCCTGATAATGTTTGTAGAACAGTGGACCTGACTGAATATTTGAAACGGACGGGGACGCCTTCTCTGCTTCTTTCCCTGGATGCGGAGAAGGCATTTGATCGCATAGACTGGAATCATATGTTTAAGACACTTTCTATAAAGGGATTTAGAGGTCCATTCATGCAAGCACTCAAGGGCATATATTCTACCCCACAAGCCACTATTAGTGCAGCAGGTTTCCCATCTAGAACCATTGACATAAAAAACGGGACCAGACAGGGGTGCCCCCTATCGCCACTGCCGTTTGCCTTGTGCATCGAGCCTCTGGCAGCATCCATCAGGAACACCAAAGATATAAAGGGGGTAACAGTCAAAAACTCAGAGTATAAACTTTTGCTTTTCGCAGATGACATCTTGCTAACTTTGACCAACCCATTACATTCCCTGACTAACCTTTACCGGGTCTTACAGGACTTTGCAGAAATTTCGGGATACAAAGGTGAACGCGCATAAGTGTGAGGCGTTGCCACTAACACTCCCCCCCCCCCCCACACTCGAAAATTAATAGAAGTTAACTTTGATATTAAATGGGTCAAAGACTCTCTCACATACTTAGGGGTCAAACTCTCAGAGTCATATGATAGCCTATACAAACTAAATTACACCCCACTTTACAATTCTATAAGACGAGACCTGAGGACTTGGAAAAAGGGCACGTTCTCGTGGTATGGCTGCCTTTCATCCATTAAAATGAATGTACTCCCTAGGATCCTATACCTCTTTAGAGTGCTCCCGAACAAGATCCCTTAAACTACAAAAATTACAATCAGACCTCATTTCCTTTCTGCGGGGAGAGGGTAGGGCAAGAATAGCCTCATATACTTTAACCAGACATAGACGGCTGGGAGGAGTGGGTGTACCGAACTTACAGGACTATTATTACGCAGCCAGATTAGCAAAAGCCTCACTACTTCACAAACCAACACAGGACATTGTCTGGACAAGAATTGAGATGGATATAATGGGAATAGAAAATTCAGATGATCTCTTGTGGGACTCAGGGAAAGCCTCAGACCAGAGTACCTTTAGACTCTCCTCGACTGTAGATACATTGACACACTGGAAAATGATTACCAAACACTCAGATGCTCCCATCAAGAACATGGGTTAAACCTCTCCGATCTTTACTCCCGAAGGAGATGCATAGACTAGTGGGTAAGTGGGCTAATAAGGGTCTATATAGGGTTGCAGACTTCATTGTCTCAAATAATAACATTTACCCACCTACAGGAAAAATTACACCCACACAAATTGCATTGGTTCCTATACCTACAAATTTCATCAGTCCTTAAATATGGGGTAGCTTTGGGCAAACACCCATTTACGGCCCTAGAGAATATATGTTTAAACCCAAATAGGGAAAAACGCATTATCTCTAAATTATACATAGCAATTCAGGACATAAACCACACCTCAAAATCACCTATAGCATTAAAGTGGGAGGAGGATGGGACTGACCAGCTCCCACAAAATGAATGGGACCAGATATTCTTTTATTCCTGCAGAGGGCCTAATCAGCGCAGACCTCAGGGAAAATTGCATAAAAACAGCATTTCGGTGGTACCTAACTCCTCTGAGACCATCCCATTATTCTCTTAACAAATCAAAACTATGTTACAGAGGTTGTGGAGAACAAGGTTCCTATAGACATATGTGGTGGTACTGTAACTGCATAAAAGATATCTGGCAGCAGATTAATGACCTCCTTAGTAAGGTTCTAGATGAAAAACATAATTTATGCTTACCTGATAAATTCCTTTCTTCTGTTGTGTGATCAGTCCACGGGTCATCATTACTTCTGGGATATAACTCCTCCCCAACAGGAAATGCAAGAGGATTCACCCAGCAGAGCTGCATATAGCTCCTCCCCTCTACGTCAGTCCCAGTCATTCGACCAAGAATCAACGAGAAAGGAGTAACCAAGGGTGAAGTGGTGACTGGAGTATAATTTAAAAGATATTTACCTGCCTTAAAACAGGGCGGGCCGTGGACTGATCACACAACAGAAGAAAGGAATTTATCAGGTAAGCATAAATTATGTTTTCTTCTGTTATGTGTGATCAGTCCACGGGTCATCATTACTTCTGGGATACCAATACCAAAGCAAAAGTACACGGATGACGGGAGGGATAGGCAGGCTCATTATACAGAAGGAACCACTGCCTGAAGAACCTTTCTCCCAAAAATAGCCTCCGAAGAAGCAAAAGTGTCAAATTTGTAAAATTTGGAAAAAGTATGAAGCGAAGACCAAGTTGCAGCCTTGCAAATCTGTTCAACAGAGGCCTCATTCTTAAAGGCCCAAGTGGAAGCCACAGCTCTAGTGGAGTGAGCTGTAATTCTTTCAGGAGGCTGCTGTCCAGCAGTCTCATAGGCTAAACGTATTATGCTACGAAGCCAAAAAGAGAGAGAGGTAGCAGAAGCTTTTTGACCTCTCCTCTGTCCAGAATAAACGACAAACAGGGAAGAAGTTTGGCGAAAATCTTTAGTTGCCTGCAAGTAGAACTTGAGGGCACGAACTACATCCAGATTGTGTAGAAGACGTTCCTTCTTTGAAGAAGGATTTGGGCACAAGGATGGAACAACAATCTCTTGATTGATGTTCCTGTTAGTGACTACCTTAGGTAAGAACCCAGGTTTAGTACGCAGAACTACCTTGTCTGAGTGAAAAATCAGATAAGGAGAATCACAATGTAAGGCTGATAACTCAGAGACTCTTCGAGCCGAGGAAATAGCCATTAAAAACAGAACTTTCCAAGATAACAATTTTATATCAATGGAATGAAGGGGTTCAAACGGAACACCCTGTAAAACGTTAAGAACTAAGTTTAAACTCCATGGCGGAGCAACAGCTTTAAACACAGGCTTGATCCTAGCTAAAGCCTGACAAAAGGCCTGGACGTCTGGATTTTCTGACAGACGCCTGTGTAACAAGATGGACAGAGCTGAAATCTGTCCCTTTAATGAACTAGCTGATAAACCCTTTTCTAAACCTTCTTGTAGAAAAGACAATATCCTAGCGATCCTAACCTTACTCCAGGAGTAACCTTTGGATTCGCACCAGTATAGGTATTTACGCCATATTTTATGGTAAATCCTTCTGGTAACAGGCTTCCTAGCCTGTATCAGGGTATCAATAACCGACTCAGAAAAACCACGTTTTGATAAAATCAAGCGTTCAATTTCCAAGCAGTCAGCTTCAGAGAAGTTAGATTTTGATGTTTGAATGGACCCTGTATCAGAAGGTCCTGTCTTAGAGGTAGAGACCAAGGCGGACAGGATGACATGTCCACTAGATCTGCATACCAAGTCCTGCGTGGCCATGCAGGCGCTATTAGAATCACTGATGCTCTCTCCTGTTTGATTTTGGCAATCAATCGAGGAAGCAGCGGGAAGGGTGGAAACACATAAGCCATCCCGAAGTTCCAAGGTGCTGTCAAAGCATCTATCAGAACCGCTCCCGGATCCCTGGATCTGGACCCGTAGCGAGGAAGTTTGGCGTTCTGGCGAGACGCCATGAGATCTATCTCTGGTTTGCCCCAACGTCGAAGTATTTGGGCAAAGACCTCCGGATGAAGTTCCCACTCCCCCGGATGAAAAGTCTGGCGACTCAAGAAATCCGCCTCCCAGTTCTCCACTCCCGGGATGTGGATTGCTGACAGGTGGCAAGAGTGAGACTCTGCCCAGCGAATTATCCTTGATACTTCCATCATTGCTAGGGAGCTTCTTGTCCCTCCCTGATGGTTGATGTAAGCTACAGTCGTGATGTTGTCCGACTGAAACCTGATGAACCCCCGAGTTGTTAATTGGGGCCAAGCCAGAAGGGCATTGAGAACTGCTCTCAATTCCAGAATGTTTATTGGAAGGAGACTCTCCTCCTGATTCCATAGTCCCTGAGCCTTCAGAGAATTCCAGACAGCGCCCCAACCTAGTAGGCTGGCGTCTGTTGTTACAATTGTCCAGTCTGGCCTGCTGAATGGCATCCCCCTGGACAGGTGTGGCCGATAAAGCCACCATAGAAGAGAATTTCTGGTCTCTTGATTCAGATTCAGAGTAGGGGACAAATCTGAGTAATCCCCATTCCACTGACTTAGCATGCACAATTGCAGCGGTCTGAGGTGTAGGCGTGCAAAAGGTACTATGTCCATTGCCGCTACCATTAAGCCGATCACCTCCATGCATTGAGCTACTGACGGGTGTTGAATGGAATGAAGGACACGGCATGCATTTTGAAGCTTTGTTAACCTGTCTTCTGTCAGGTAAATCTTCATTTCTACAGAATCTATAAGAGTCCCCAAGAATGGAACTCTTGTGAGAGGAAAAAGAGAACTCTTCTTTTCGTTCACTTTCCATCCATGCGACCTTAGAAATGCCAGAACTAGCTCTGTATGAGACTTGGCAGTTTGAAAGCTTGAAGCTTGTATTAGAATGTCGTCTAGGTACGGAGCTACCGAAATCCCTCGCGGTCTTAGTACCGCCAGAAGGGCACCCAGAACCTTTGTGAAGATTCTTGGAGCCGTAGCCAATCCGAATGGAAGAGCTACAAACTGGTAGTGCCTGTCTAAGAAGGCAAACCTTAGATACCGGTGATGATCTTTGTGGATCGGTATGTGAAGGTAAGCATCTTTTAAATCCACTGTGGTCATGTACTGACCCTTTTGGATCATGGGTAAGATTGTCCGAATAGTTTCCATTTTGAACGATGGAACTCTTAGGAATTTGTTTAGAATCTTTAAATCTAAGATTGGCCTGAAAGTTCCCTCTTTTTTGGGAACCACAAACAGGTTTGAGTAGAACCCTTGTCCTTGTTCCGACCGCGGAACCGGATGGATCACACCCATTAATAACAGATCTTGTACACAGCGTAGAAACGCTTCTTTCTTTATCTGGTTTGTTGACAACCTTGACAGATGAAATCTCCCTCTTGGGGGAGATAATTTGAAGTCTAGAAGGTATCCCTGAGATATGATCTCTAGTGCCCAGGGATCCTGAACATCTCTTGCCCAGGCCTGGGCGAAGAGAGAAAGTCTGCCCCCCACTAGATCCGGTCCCGGATCGGGGGCTTTCGGTTCATGCTGTCTTTGGGGCAGCAGCAGGTTTCCTGGCCTGCTTGCTCTTGTTCCAGGACTGGTTAGGCTTCCAGCCTTGCCTGTAACGAGCAACAGCTCCTTCCTGTTTTGGTGCAGTGGAGGTTGATGCTGCTCCTGTTTTGAAATTCCGAAAGGGACGAAAATTAGACTGTCTAGCCTTAGCTTTGGCTTTGTCTTGAGGTAGGGCGTGGCCCTTACCTCCTGTAATGTCAGCGATAATTTCTTTCAAACCGGGCCCAAATAAAGACTGCCCCTTGAAAGGTATATTAAGTAATTTGGACTTAGAAGTAACATCAGCTGACCAGGATTTTAGCCACAGCGCCCTACGTGCCTGTATGGCGAATCCTGAGTTCTTAGCCGTAAGCTTGGTTAAATGTACTACGGCCTCCGAAATGAATGAATTAGCTAGTTTAAGGACTCTAAGCCTGTCCGAAATGTCGTCTAGCGTAGATGAACTAAGGTTCTCTTCCAGAGACTCAATCCAAAATGCTGCCGCAGCCGTAATCGGCGCGATACATGCAAGGGGTTGCAATATAAAACCTTGTTGAACAAACATTTTCTTAAGGTAACCCTCTAATTTTTTATCCATTGGATCTGAAAAAGCACAGCTATCCTCCACCGGGATAGTGGTACGCTTAGCTAAAGTAGAAACTGCTCCCTCCACCTTAGGGACCGTTTGCCATAAGTCCCGAGTGGTGGCGTCTATTGGAAACATCTTTCTAAATATTGGAGGGGGTGAGAACGGCACACCGGGTCTATCCCACTCCTTAGTAACAATTTCAGTTAGTCTCTTAGGTATAGGAAAAACGTCAGTACTCGCCGGTACCGCAAAGTATTTATCCAACCTACACAGTTTCTCTGGTATTGCAACGGTGTTACAATCATTGAGAGCTGCTAAGACCTCCCCTAGTAATACACGGAGGTTCTCCAATTTAAATTTAAAATTTGAAATATCTGAATCCAATCTGTTTGGATCAGAACCGTCACCCACAGAATGAAGCTCTCCGTCCTCATGCTCTGCAAGCTGTGACGCAGTATCAGACATGGCCCTAGTATTGTCAGCGCACTCTGTTCTCACCCCAGAGTGATCACGCTTGCCTCTTAGTTCTGGTAATTTAGACAAAACTTCAGTCATAACAGTAGCCATATCTTGTAATGTTATCTGTAATGGCCGCCCAGATGTACTAGGCGCCATAATATCACGCACCTCCCGGGCGGGAGATGCAGGTACTGCCGCGTGAGGCGAGTTAGTCGGCATAACTCTCCCCTCGCTGTTTGGTGAAATTTGTTCACATTGTACAGATTGACTTTTATTTAAAGTAGCATCAATACAGTTAGTACATAAATTTCTATTGGGCTCCACCTTGGCATTGGAACAAATGACACAGATATCTTCCTCTGAGTCAGACATGTTTAACACACTAGCAATAAACTTGCAACTTGGTTATAATCTTTTTTAGCAAAAACGTACTGTGCCTCAAAGAGGTACTAAACGATTAAATGACAGTTGAAATAATGAACTGAAAAACAGTTATAGCATCAAACTTTAAAACAACACAACTTTTAGCAAAGGTTTGTTCCCATTAGTAAAATAACAATAATTAAATTTGACATAAAAATTACAGAGCAACGTTTTTATTCACAGTCAATATAAAATTCTCACAGCTCTGCTGAGAGAATCTACCTCCCTCCAAAGAAGTTTGAAGACCCCTGAGATCTGTCAGAGATGAACCGGATCATGCAGGAAATATAAGAGTAACTGACTGGAATTTTTTGATGCGTAGCAAAGAGCGCCAAAAACGGCCCCTCCCCCTCACACACAGCAGTGAAGAGAAACGAAACTGTCACAATTAAAAGCAAACAACTGCCAAGTGGAAAATAATGCCCAAATATTTATTCACTCAGTACCTCAGCAATGTAAACGATTCTACATTCCAGCAAAAACGTTTAACATGATAAATACTTATTAAAAGGATTAGTGACTTTTAACAGAGTAGTTCCGGTGAAATACCATCCCCAGAATACTGAAGTGTATACATACATGTCATTATAACGGTATGGCAGGATTTTCTCATCAATTCCATTCAGAAAATAAAAACTGCTACATACCTCAATGCAGATTCATCTGCCCGCTGTCCCCTGATCTGAAGCTTTTACCTCCCTCAGATGGCCGAGAACAGCAATATGATCTTAACTACTCCGGTTAAAATCATAGTAAAAAAACTCTGGCAGATTCTTCCTCAAACTCTGCCAGAGAAGTAATAACACGCTCCGGTGCTATTGTAAAATAACAAACTTTTGATTGAAGTCATAAAAACTAAGTATAATCACCATAGTCCTCTCACACATCCTATCTAGTCGTTGGGTGCAAGAGAATGACTGGGACTGACGTAGAGGGGAGGAGCTATATGCAGCTCTGCTGGGTGAATCCTCTTGCATTTCCTGTTGGGGAGGAGTTATATCCCAGAAGTAATGATGACCCGTGGACTGATCACACATAACAGAAGAAAGATAGTTTTGACTATGACTCAAGCACTCCTGAATAGTGAGGTTCCCCATCTGAACTCCATAATTAACAAACTCATCAAAATTAGCTGCACGGCTACTAGAGTGTGCATAGCGAGACATTGGAAGAAAGGCCCTCCGACATGGCAAGAAGTACTGGATAAGATAAATGATATTTATCTAATGTCTGAAAGGGTGGCCTGGATTCAAGGGGAGACAGAATGATTTAATAAAATATGGTTTTACTGGATTATGCACAGATCCTCAAAAGATAAGCGATAGGTGCTACACACAGAGGGCCTGAGTAGGCATTGTTATTCTGGATACTAGATAATATTGAGCTATAAGATCATTTCTGAGGCGATACGTAGATTTATAGTTTAGAGTCTAGACCATAAACACTGACCACAATTTATTTATCTGTTTATTTTTATTTCCTTTTTTTTTTATATATATTTGTTATCATGATTTTATTTATTTGCAAAGTTCATTGGAGTTTCTGTTCAACATTTAACATATGCAAAATGTTTCTGTAATCAATAGAGACAATGCATCGTCTGGGACAATGTGCCTATTGCTATCAGGGTTAAAAAGTCAACATCGGAACAGCGTTCCGATGTAGACAAAATGAAATCACGCGATCATGCAAAAGATCGCAAGATTTCAATTATGGGATCGGGTCTGGGGGGCGTTCCTAAGATGCTAGGAACGCCCTCCAGACCGCGATCAAATCCTGCAAGCCTAGTAGGCTTCAGGACAGCCGTTTGCGATGACGTTGTATTCCGTCATAACGGCTTTAAAGCCCAGTGCCGTTGTGACGGAATACAACGGCATAACGGCATTAAAAGGTTAATGGTGTATAACTGCTCTATGGAAACAAATAAAAGAATTTCAACATACAATAGAGAATTAGTATATCTGAATATGAATTCTTGTGGGTAAAAGCAATATGCAATTCTGCCCTTGAAGTAATAATAATAATATTATTATGGACACACAAGAATATATTGTATTGTAAATGGGGCAATCACAGTTATGTAAAAATAAGTTGGAAAAGTACTGCCCTATTAGTCTTTTTCTGCACTCCTAGATGCCATTATTATTGTAAGGATATCCATGCATAATTAAATGTCATGTGATGTAACAAACCAATACTATTGTTGTTCTCAGGGTAGCTAGGATGCAGAAATCCTACAAACAATATAAAGGTAATTAAATGAAATATGATAAAAATAAAGCCAGTCAATAGATTCAATGCATCTTTACAGTTTTAGTATTGTTAAAATCCAGTATAAGAAGAAATAAGTCCAGAAACGCGTAGTCAAATGGAATTGTTGTTGAAAGTAATACTTAATGACAACATGGTGATTAAACAATCATACCCAGTATGTACATCACGCCTAGATATAATTGGCATTCAGATGGTTTAGCAGTTATGAGGATGGAATCTGACTGTAAAATGTCACACATATAAATGAGCATTTCCCTTACACAGTGAACAAAGTGGTTAATTCACTTAAAAGGACATTGTACACTAGATTGTTCTTTGCATAAATGTTTTGTAGATTATCCATTTATATAGCCCATCTGGGAGTGTTTTTGTAATAATGTTTAGTTTTGCTGATGTTTTAATAACATTGTGCTGATTTTCAGACTCCTAACCAAGCCCAAAAGTTTTAGATGTATACTGATGTATGCAGCTCCTGTTTGAATAATCTGACTTTTCATATGCAGGGTAGGAGGGTCTGCTCTTCCTGCTTTCCCAGCCCCTTTTACCGGGTGTCCCAGCCTAACCTCATCAACAGTGCTAAACTTTGAGCTTTTAAGTAAGTTTTTAAAAGGTTTTATACTGGACTTTTAGATTAGTATATGTGCATATTCTTCTTTATAGTAGAGTCTATTACATGCAGGTATATGAAAATTGGTGTACACTGTTCCTTTAAGAGTTGTGAAAGGGCTACTAAATGTGTCAATTTCAGGCGGCTTCCAAGTTTCTATCCCAGTTTAACACGCAAAAAGGCCTTTTCAGAAATATTTCTGTAAAAAATCATTTGACTCTTTGGGCTTTTAATGCAGGGATCCATTTTGCATTGTGATCACAAGAAAAGCACGCTGACCAATTCAGCCAGAGAGCAAAGAAAAAATAAATTTCAGGAGAAAATTCCCAATATATTGTAAACTTCCCCTTAGTTATTAAAGCACAATGCAGAAATACAAAACAGTCAATCCCTAAAGGCATAAATAATACAAATAAAAATTACGCACACATGGTTCATTTGTATCACTACCTTGATGAGGTCCAGGTCATCAGCACGGCACAGCATGAGGTCAAAGCCAAGTTTTGCCATCTCTGCACAAAAGGAAAAGAACACTCAGTGAGTGCTGTGATTTACATTAGATATCTCCCCACCCCATGATATTTATACTAGAGACTCCTCCCCCATGGGAATTACACTACAACCCTCACCCCCTGTGATATTTTTACTAGAGACTCCTCCCCCATGGGAAATACACTACAGCCCCCACCCCGTGATATTTATACTAGAAACTCCTCCCCCATGGGAATTACACTACAGTCCCCACCCCCTGTAATATTTATACTAGAGACTCCTCCCCCATGGGAAATTACACTACAGCCCCTACCCCCTGTAATATTTATATTAGAGACTCCTCCCCCATGGGAAATTACACTACAGCCCCCACCCCCTGTGAAATTTATACTAGAGACTCCTCCCCCATGGGACTTACACTACAGCCCCCACCCCCTGTGATATTTACACTAGAGACTATTCCCCATGGGAATTACACTAGAACCCCCACCCCTGTGGGATTAATACTAGAGCCTCCTCCCCCATGGGAATTACACTACAGCCCCCACCCCCTGTGGGATTTATACTAGAGACTCCTCCCCATGGGAATTACACTAGAGCCCCCCACACTCTAAAACACACCTTTCACTTTAAGGTCTGTCTGTGATTCTTTTAATGAGGACAGTTGGTCATGAAGTGGGGGGTAAACCCTGTAACCATATAAACAGAAAGACATCAGTGTTCAATAACAAGGAGCTACATTAATGACCATCACAGGGACCACTGGTCATTTGACATTACAGCAAGAGCCCCTTCAGCTGCCACTGTACATTAAAGGGACAGTCTAATCCAAAATAAACTTTCAGTATTCAGATAGGGCATGTAATTTTAAATATTTTTCCAATTTACTTCTATCACCAATTTTACTTTGTTCTCTTGGTATTCTTAGTTGAAAGCTAAACCTGGGAGGTTCATATGCGAATTTCTAAGCCCTTGAAGGCCGCCTCTTATCTCAGGGCACTTTGACCGTTTTTCACCACTAGAGGGTGTTAGTTCATGTGTTTCATCTAGATAACACTGTGCTCACGCACGTGGAGTTCCTAGGAATGCAAGTCTGTCAAAAGAACTGAAATAAGGGGCAGTTTGCAGAGGCTTGGATACAAAATAATCACAGAGGTAAAAAAGTGTATTAATATAACAGTGTTGGTTATGCAAAACTAGGGAATGGGTAATAAAGGGATAATCTTTCTTTTAAAACAATAAACATTCTGGTGTAGACTGTCCCTTTAAATATGTCATATACAGGTTAGGAGACAAGCATGTCCTACAGGGATTGGGGACAAATGTCCTACAGGGTTAGGGGACAAGAAAGTCACATAGGGTTAAAGAACAGTTTAGTGAGCCAAGTGGTGTTTTAACTCACCTGTAACTTCTGGGGTGCAGCAGTTTGTCTGGGTGCTCATGCAACTATAATCATGATATTATTGTTGTCTACATACGTTACAGACCACCACCACCCACTAGTGACATAAAGACTACAAACACAAGCAAGACCCCAGAAAAATAAACCACACAATGAAGTAGACATCAGTCACACCTTCCATATGACATACATGGGTGTAACGCTGCATTACCAGTGCTTATACCTAGTGTAATGTGATAATATAGACAGCTACCAGGAATAATCTATGCAAATATGCTTAGCAACAGAGATTACCGGGCACAGATCCACTCCAGGACTTCCAGGCGATGCGCTGAGGGGGTGCATAGCAACTCAAGCATGCTTTGTGGCTCTGTAAGATAAATACCCTCCAGACACGGGCAAGACATCCTCTGCACATGAAACAAATATTTCATAACGTCAGCGGAGGGGCCGGAACCAATTGTTACAGCAGAACACTACAACTTCTGGAAGTCTGTCCCATACTTTAACCACCCTTTCTTTAAAGCACTTCCTAAAACTGCTCCTGAGTTGCTGGCACGAGACTGCTGATTGGATCACCATCAGTGTCTGCTTGGGGCAAGCAATTCTCTGTGGCTCCTGAGAGGTACTTTAAAGGGATATGAAACAAAATGTTTCTTTCATGATTCAAATAGAAGATATTCTTCTAAACAGCTTTCCAATTTACTTGTATTAGCTAATTTGTTTTGTTCTCTTGCAATCCTTTGTTGAAAAGAATACCTAGCCTGGCTCTAGAGCAGCAAAGCACTACTGGGAGCTAGCTGCTAATTGGTGTCTGCACATTTATGCCTCTTGTTATTGGCCTACTTGATTTGTTCAGCTAGCTCCCAGTAGTGTAATGCTGCTCCTTATTATATGCTCTGTGTGAATAATGAAAGAAACATTTTGGGCTTCATGTAATTTAAATGCGTTTTAATTCCTTTGCAGGGTCAATAATAATATAACCTCTACCTGCCTCATTAAGGCCTTAATACCGGACTACTTTCAATTCACAAATATAGTGCACATCTTATAGCATTGGGTGCATAACGGGGAAATATGTCTAAAAACAAACGTTACATGTCTTATAAAGCAGTAGGGGGCCCGGTTACCATCTGATGTAGCCCCATACATGAGATTATATACAGAAATGGTGGACTCGTTAGCTTACATGATTAGAGGGTATATGAGGAGCAGCTTGCTAGGAGGGTGAGGGATATGCGGCACAAAAATAAGTTATGGCAAACTATAAGCTGAACAGGTTTGTCTTTAGGGAAACCCTTTAGCCAGTAGATGGCACTCTGGAGACATCCTGTAGATATGAATGTAAGGAGATAAGGAGACAGAAGGTTAGTGCTCTAGAGAGGGGCCTCTATGTCATAGCAAGGGGTTAGTGCTCTACAGAGGGGCCTCTACGTCATAGCAAGGGGTTAGTGCTCTAGAGAGGGGCCTCTACGTCATAGCAAGGGGTTAGTGCTCTAGAGAGGGGCTTCTACGTCACAGCAAGGGGTTAGTGCTCTAGAGAGGGGCCTCTACGTCATAGCAAGGGGTTAGTGCTCTAGAGAGGGGCCTCTACGTCATAGCAAGGGGTTAGTGCTCTACAGAGGGGCCTCTACGTCATAGCAAGGGGTTAGTGCTCTACAGAGGGGCCTCTACGTCATAGCAAGGGGTTAGTGCTCTACAGAGGGGCCTCTACGTCATAGCAAGGGGTTAGTGCTCTACAGAGGGGCCTCTACGTCATAGCAAGGGGTTAGTACTCTAGAGAGGGGCCTCTACGTCATAGCAAGGCGTTAGTGCTCTAGAGAGGGGCCTCTACGTCATAGCAAGGCATTAGTGCTCTAGAGAGGGGGCTCTACGTCATAGCAAGGCGTTAGTGCTCTACAGAGGGGCCTCTACGTCATAGCAAGGCGTTAGTGCTCTACAGAGGGGCCTCTACGTCATAGCAAGGGGTTAGTGCTCTACAGAGGGGCCTCTACGTCATAGCAAGGGGTTAGTGCTCTACAGAGGGGCCTCTACGTCATAGCAAGGCGTTAGTGCTCTAGAGAGGCTTCTACGTGGTAGCAAGGGGTTAGTGCTCTAGAGAGGCCTCTAAGTGGTAGCAAGGGGTTAGTGCTCTAGAGAGGCTTCTACGTGGTAGCAAGGGGTTAGTGCTCTAGAGAGGGGCTTCTACGTGGTAGCAAAGGGTTAGTGCTCTAGAGAGGGGCTTCTACATGGTAGCAAGGGGTTAGTGCTCTAGAGAGGGGCTTCTACATGGTAGCAAGGGGTTAGTGCTCTAGAGAGGGGGCTTCTACGTGGTAGCAAGGGGTTAGTGTGCTAGAGAGGGTTTAGTGTGTAGTAACAAGGGGTTAGTGTGCTATAGATGGTTTAGTGTTTAGTAACAAGGGGTTATAGTGCTAAAGAGGGTTTAGTGTGTAGTAACAAGGGGTTATAGTGCTAAAGAGGGTTTAGTGTGTAGTAACAAGGGGTTAGTGTGCTAGAGAGGGTTAATTGTGTAGTAACAAGGGGTTAGTGTGCTAGAGAGGGTTTAGTGTGTAGTAACAAGGGGTTAGTGTGCTAGAGAGAGTTTAGTGTGTAGTAACAAGGGGTTAGTGTGCAAGAGAGGGTTTAGTGTGTAGTAACAAGGGGTTAGTGTGCTAGAGAGAGTTTAGTGTGTAGTAACAAGGGGTTAGTGTGCAAGAGAGGGTTTAGTGCGTAATAACAAGGGGTTAGTGTGCTAGAGAGGGTTTAGTGTGTAGTAACAAGGGGTTAGTGTGCAAGAGAGGGTTTAGTGCGTAATAACAAGGGGTTAGTGTGCTAGAGAGGGTTTAGTGTGTAGTAACAAGGGGTTAGTGTGCTAGAGAGGGTTTAGTGCGTAGTAACAAGGGGTTAGTGTGCTAGAGAGGGTTTAGTGTGTCGTAACAAGGGGTTAGTGCGCAGTAACAAGGGGTTATTGTGCTAGAGAAGGTTTAGTGTGTAGTAACAAGGGGTTAGTGTGCTAGAGAGAGTTTAGTGTGTAGTAACAAGGGGTTAGTGTGCTAGAGAGAGTTTAGTGCGCTATAGAGGGTTTAGTGTAAGGTAACAAGGGGTAAGTGTGCAGTAACAAGGGGTTAGTGTGCTAGAGACGGTTTAGTGTGTAGTAACAAGGGGTTAATGTGCTAGAGAGGGTTTAGTGTGTAGTAACAAGGGGTTAGTGCGCTAGACACGGTTTAGTGTGTAGTAACAAGGGGTTAGTGCGCAGTAACAAGAGGTTAATGTGCTAGAAAGGGTTTAGTGTGTGGTAGCAAGGGGTAAGTGTGAATTAGGGCTGGTTCCACATAGCGTCAAAAGCTTCAAATGCAGCAATGGTAATCGATCTCCTCGGTCGGAAAAGTCTGGGGGATTGACTTACACCACATAACAGGCGGAGAAGTGGTTTAAAGGGACACTAAACCTCAATTTTTTCTTTAATTATTCAGATAGCGCATGCAATTTTAAGCAATTTTCTAATTTACTCCTATTATCAATTTGTCTTCATTATCTTGCTATCTTTATTTAAAAAGCAGGAATGTAAAGCTTAAGAGCCGGCCCATTTTTGGTTGATAACCTGGGTTATGCTTGCTTATTGGTTTGCTAAATGTAGCCACCAATAAGCAAGCACTATCCAGGGTGCTGAACCTAAAATGGGCTGGCTCCTAAGTTTTAAATTCCTGCTTTTTAAATAAACATAACAAGAAAACAAAGAAAAATTGATAGTAGGTGTAAATTGGAAAGTTGCTTAAAATTGCATTCTCTATCTGAATCATTAAATAAAAAAAATTGGGTTTAGTATCCTTTAAGAATACTTATGTGCACCTGCAGCAGGCGGCACACCAACCCCTTGCTAGATGGGGCTCTAAGTATTTGGTCTCAGTGAGTATACATTTATAGATAAGAGAACAAAAGGGATAGGCTATGTTTCAAATGGTAGAAAGAGCTGTTTCATATTCAAAAATAAACAAAAGGAACACGGTCCATATATTTTATATTCTGCAGCTGTTATAACAAGTCATTGGAACACAATTTTACAGTAGCCCCTTAACACCCACGGTTCTCACCTACTTAACCCCTGGTTGTCACCTATTTAACCCCCTGGCTCTCAAATCCTAGCTGTCTGCTAGTTGACTAATTCTACCCTCTGGATATTAGATAGACAACTATTTAACCCCTGGCTGTCAGCTTTGAGATGCCTTCCCCATGGCTGACAGCTATTTAAGGTCTTAACAATCTGCCTATGAGACAGTAAAGCCCTTAACCTTCTAGTTCTGAGCTACTTAACCCCTTCATACTCGGGTTGTCAGTCTAGGATAGCAGCTAGATAACACTCTAAGCTCTGGTTTATATCTAGTTAACAATGTAACCCGTGTCTCGAAAATTATTAACCCTGCTGTCAGATACACATGGAATGTGTTCGGCAAACACTGAGTTTAAAGGCCCCATCTAGATGCCCGGTATGCACCTTAAGCCGCTCATATAATTCGGCCGCCCGTCCTTGCTCTGAGCCTCCCGCCATCCTCTTGTAGCTTCAATGCAGCGCTCAGCCCTTTGTTCTCATTTGTCAAACGCAAAACTGTCAAGTAATGTAATTGGACAAAATCCATCGAAAACTCCATAAAGCCCGCCTCCATGACAGTATGACACGTTGATTGGATATTTTGTCAAACCCGCCCCGTCGCTGTTCCATCACTATGGTTACAGATAAAATGTATTTCCGGAATCCTAGAACTTTATTGTATCACGTGATTATGCGACAGCTATGATACAACTTTATTGACCTCTTGTGACCCGTATCACTTTAGATGCAAGGCGCACGGGTCACCGATGTGTCACATCATATATGTCACATGGCTTTCTCGTACAAATAAGCAATTAAGGGACAAAGAGTGTATACACAATATGTTATATATTCACAGTATCTGCACACACAAAAATTGTTTTATATGTACGCTGCATGTATCAGCAATTAAAGGGACATTAAACTGTACACTAAATAAATGCTAGATAGAATGATGTATTCAATTAAAAGATTAGTCTGAGATTAAAATGTAGATGTGTTTTTTAAAGTTGTATTAGCTGTTTAAATATTGACAAAATAAGTGGTAAAATAATGGGAGCTGCCATGTTATAACTTAGGTGACCTTCTCTGCTGTGGCCAATTAGAGACCGTTATAAATAGGTAGAGTGTGCAGCCAAAAAGCTCACAATTTTAGAATGGAATTACAGGAAAAGTGGACAAAATAAATAATGAAAGTATATTGTAGAGCTTTTTCTATCTGTGATTTATCATTTTATACTGTATTACCATCTCAAGCTGTTAATGTCCCTTTAACCCCTTAATGACCGAGGACGTGCAGGGTACGTCCTAAAAAAAAAGGCAGTTAACGCCTGAGGACGTACCCTGCACGTCCTCGGTGTGGAAAGCAGCTGGAAGCGATCCTGCTCGCTTCCAGCTGCTTTCCGGTTATTGCAGTGATGCCTCGATATGGAGGCATCCTGCAATAACCTCACATGGCCATCCGATGCAGAGAGAGCCACTCTGTGGCCCTCTCTGCACCGGACATCGATGGCCGGTATCGTTGGTGGGTGGGAGCCGAATTGGGAGGCGGGTGGGCGGCCATCGGTGTGCCGCGTGATGTCACGGGGGGCGGGACCGTCGGGGGCGCGCACGGAGGGTGGCGGGCGGGCGCGTGCACGGGGCGGGAGCGGGTGGGAACCGCTACACTACGGAAAATAATTTCATAAAACCTGCCTAATCTTGTTTGTGCAAAAGCACAAAAAGCGATCGTGGAGGGGTGGGGGGGTTGGTTTGTGTGTGGGGAAGCTACACTACAGAAAATTTCAACAAATTAAAAAAACAAACCATTTTTTTCTTCTAAACTGGGTACTGGCAGACAGCTGCCAGTACCCAAGATGGCGCCCATTAAGTTAGAGTGGGAGGGGATAGAGCTGTTTGGGGGGGGGATCAGTGAGGTTGGGGGCTAAGGGGGGATAGTACACAGCAGCATATGTAAATATGCTTAAAAAAATCATTAAAAAAAAATATATATAGCTTTTATTTTAGTACTGGCAGACTTTCTGCCAGTACTTAAGATGGCGGGGACAATTGTGGGGTGGGGGAGGGAAGAGAGCTGTTTGGAAGGGATCAGGGGGTCTGATGTTTTAGGTGGGAGGCTGAGCTCTACACTAAATCTAATATTAACCCTGCAAGCTCCCTACAAGCTACCTAATTAACCCCTTCACTGCTAGCCATAATACACGTGTGATGCGCAGCGGCATTTAGCGGCCTTCTAAATACCAAAAAGCAACGCCAAAGCCATATATGTCTGCTATTTCTGAACAAAGGGGATCCCAGAGAAGCATTTACAACCATTTGTGCCATAACTGCACAAGCTGTTTGTAAATGATTTCAGTGAGAAACCTAAAATTGTGAAAAATGTTACGTTTTTTTTAATTTGATCGCATTTGGCGGTGAAATGGTGGCATGAAATATACCAAAATGGGCCTAGATCAATACTTGGGGTTGTCTACTACACTACACTAAAGCTAAAATTAACCCTACAAGCTCCCTACATGCTCCCTAATTAACCCCTTCACTGCTGGGCATAATACACGTGTGGTGCGCAGAGGCATTTAGTGGCATTCTAATTACCAAAAAGCAACACCAAAGCCATATAAGTCTGCTATTTCTGAACAAAGGGGATCACAGAGAAGAATTTACAACCATTTGTGCCATAATTGCACAAACTATTTGTAAATAATTTCAGTGAGAAACCTAAAGTTTGTGAAAAAAATTGTGAAAAAGTGAACGATTTTTTTTATTTGATCGCATTTGGCGGTGAAATGGTGGCATGAAATATACCAAAATTGGCCTAGATCAATACTTTGGGTTGTCTACTAAAAAAATATATATACATGTCAATGGATATTCAGGGATTCCTGAAAGATATTAGTGTTCTAATGTAACTAGCGCTAATTTTGAAAAAAAAGTGGTTTGCAAATAGCAAAGTGCTACTTGTATTTATGGCCCTATAACTTGCAAAAAAAGCAAAGAACATGTTAACATTGGGTATTTCTAAACTCAGGACAAAATTTAGAAACTATTTAGCATGGGTGTTTTTTGGTGGTTGCAGACGTGTAACAGATTTTGGGGGTCAAAGTTAAAAAAAAGTGGGGTTTTTTTCAATTTTTCCTCATATTTTATAATTTTTTATAGTAAATTATAAGATATGATGAAAATAATGGTATCTTTTGAAAGTCCATTTAATGGCGAGAAAAACGGTATATAATATGTGTGGGTACAGTAAATGAGTAAGAGGAAAATTACAGCTAAACACAAACACCGCAAAAATGTAAAAATAGCCTTGGTCCCAAACGGACAGAAAATGGAAAAGTGCTGCGGTCATTAAGGGGTTAAAGGGTTTTTATAGTAATAAAATGAAATACTCTAATTTGTAAGAACATGTCATTTTATCATTTGTGATGCTGCAAAGCAATGTGTTATCTCTCACAAAGGAGTTAAACACACAGCTAAAATAAGATTCAGGACCCGCAGAGCACTGATTGGAACCAAATCCGTTTCTGCTTGGATCCTGTAGAGCTCGGAGGGTTGTACTTTAACGATGTGTTACTTTGACCACTTTGCATGGTTAAACACATAGTTTTGCACAATCTCTAGTAATAAAATGTCAAAGAAATTATAGAATTTAATTTTATCTCTATAATTGTCCTTTAAGTAGTGCACTGCAAAAGGTCTGCACATGCAATACAGATATATTCACAGTATATATCAGCATTTAAGCTCCTCATTGCAAAAGGTCTGCATACAGAATACATGTTTTATATATGCACAGTAGATATTAGCATTTACTTTCTGCATTGCACACGGTCTGCACACACAATAAGGCATATATTACAAGTAGAGAGTAAAATGGTAGAGCTTTGGTGCACTAATATTGCTAGAGTGAAATCCATAATACTCCCATTTGTACTTTCATATTACAAGTTGAAAGAAAAATGTTAGTGCTTGAGCAAAAGCCTAACATCAAGAGGGCTGATAGCGTGGCCCCCTCCCAAATCCTTCACCTAATAGACTTTTATGGGGCACGCTACACAGCCCAGATCAAGCTTTCGCTCGAGCACTAACCAGATTTAAAAAAACCCATAATTTATGTAAGAACTTACCTGATAAATTCATTTCTTTCATATTGGCAAGAGTCCATGAGCTAGTGACATATGGGATATACAATCCTACCAGGAGGGGCAAAGTTTCCCAAACCTCAAAATGCCTATAAATACACCCCTCACCACACCCACAATTCAGTTTAACGAATAGCCAAGCAGTGGGGTGATAAAGAAAGGAGTAGAAAGCATCAACAAAGGAAATTTGGAAATAATTGTGCTTTATACAAAAAATCATAACCACCATAAAAAGGGTGGGCCTCATGGACTCTTGCCAATATGAAAGAAATGAATTTATCAGTTAAGTTCTTACATAAATTATGTTTTCTTTCATGTAATTGGCAAGAGTCCATGAGCTAGTGACATATGGGATATCAATACCCAAGATGTGGAGTCTTCCACTCAAGAGTCACTAGAGAGGGAGGGGATAAAAATAAAAACAGCCATATTCCGCTGAAAAAATTAATCCACAACCCAAAACAAAAATAAGTTTATTTCATCTTTGAAAGAAAAAAACTTAAAAGCAGAAGAATCAAACTGAAACAGCTGCCTGAAGAACTTTTCTACCAAAAACTGCTTCCGAAGAAGCAAATACATCAAAACGGTAGAATTTAGTAAATGTATGCAAAGAGGACCAAGTCGCCGCTTTGCAAATCTGATCAACTGAAGCTTCATTCTTAAAAGCCCACGAAGTGGAAACTGATCTAGTAGAATGAGCTGTAATTCTCTGAGGAGGGGCCTGACCCGACTCCAAATAAGCTTGTTGAATCAAAAGTTTCAACCAAGAAGCCAAGGAACTAGCAGAAGCCGTCTGACCTTTCCTAGGACCAGAAAATAAAACAAATAGACTAGAAGTCTTCCTGAAATCTTTAGTAGCTTCCACATAATATTTCAAAGCTCTTACCACATCCAAAGAATGTAAGGATCTCTCCAAAACATTCTTAGGATTAGGACATAAGGAAGGGACAACAATTTCTCTACTAATGTTGTTAGAATTCACAACCTTAGGTAAAAATTGAAAAGAAGTCCGTAAAACTGCCTTATCCTGATGAAAAATCAGAAAAGGAGACTCACAAGAAAGAGCAGATAGCTCAGAAACTCTTCTAGCAGAAGAGATAGCCAAAAGGAACAACACTTTCCAAGAAAGTAGTTTAATGTCCAAAGAGTGCATAGGCTCAAATGGAGGATCCTATAATGCCTTCAAAACCAAATTAAGACTCCATGGAGGAGAAATTGATTTAATGACAGGCTTAATACGAACTAAAGCCTGTACAAAACTGAATATCAGGAAGTATAGCAATCTTTCTGTGAAATAAAACAGAAAGAGCGGAGATTTGTCCTTTCAAGGAACTTGCAGACAAACCCTTATCCAAACCATCCTGAAGGAACAGTAAAATTCTAGGAATTCTAAAAGAATGCCAGGAGAATTTATGAGAAGAACACCATGAAATGTATGTCTTCCAAACTCTATAATAAATCTTTCTAGAGACAGATTTACGAGCTTGTAACATAGTATTAATCACTGAGTCAGAGAAACCTCTATGACTTAGAACTAAGCGTTCAATTTCCACACCTTCAAATTTAATGATTTGAGATCCTGATGGAAAAACGGACCTTGAGATAGTAGGTCCGGCCGTAACGGAAGTGGCCAAGGCGGGCAACTGGACATCCGCACCAGATCCGCATACCAAAACCTGTGTGGCCATGCTGGAGCCACCAGCAACACAAAAGACTGTTCCATGATGATTTTGGAGATCACTCTTGGAAGGAGAACTAGAGGCGGGAAAATGTAAGCAGGATGATAACACAAAGGAAGTGTCAGTGCATCCACTGCTTCCGCCTGAACATCCCTGGACCTGGACAGGTATCTGGGAAGTTTCTTGTTTAGATGAGAGGCCATGAGATCTATCTCTGGAAGACCCCACATCTGAATAATCTGAGAAAACACATCTGGATGGAGAGACCACTCCCCTGGATGTAAAGTCTGGCGGCTGAGATAATCCGCCTCCCAATTGTCTACACCTGGGATATGTACCGCAGAGATTAGACAGGAGCTGGATTCCGCCCAAGCAAGTATCCAAGATACTTCTTTCATAGCTTGGGGACTGTGAGTCCCACCCTGATGATTGACATAAGCCACAGTTGTGATATTGTCTGTCTGAAAACAAATGAACGGTTCTCTCTTTAGTAGAGGCCAAAACTGAAGAGCCCTGAGAATTGCACGTTCTAAAAGTTCTAAAATATTTATTGGTAATCTCGCCTCTTGAGATTTCCAAACCCCTTGTGCTGTCAGAGATCCCCAAACAGCTCCCCAACCTGAAAGACTCACATCTGTTGAGATCACAGTCCAGGTTGGCCGAACAAATGAGGCCCCTTGAACCAAACGATGGTGATCTATCCACCATGTCAGAGAGTGTTGTACATTGGGATTCAAGGATATTAATTTGTGATATCTTTGTATTATCCCTGCACCATTGATTCAGCATGCTGCGACCAATTTTAAACATCTCTTGTCTGTTAGAGACAGAGCCATGGACACTGAATCTATCTGGAAACCTAAAAAGGTGACCCTTGTCTGAGGAATCAAGAAACTTTTTGGTAAATTGATCCTCCAACCATGTTTCCGAAGAAACAACACTAGTTGATTCGTGTGAGATTCTGCAGTATGTAAAGACTGAGCTAGTACCAAGATATCGTCCAAATAAGGAAACACCGCAATACCCTGTTCTCTGATTACAGATAGTAGGGCACCCAGAACCTTTGAAAAGATTCTTGGAGCTGTTGCTAGACCAAATGGAAGAGCAACAAAATGGTAATGCTTGTCTAGAAAAGAGAATCTCAGAAACTGATAGTGTTCTGGATGAATCGGAATATGAAGGTATGCATCCTGCAAGTCTATTGTGGACATATAATGTCCTTGCTGAACAAAAGGCAGAATAGTCCTTATAGTCACCATCTTGAAAGTTGGTACTCTTACATAAAGATTCAAAATTTTCAGATCCAGAACTGGTCTGAACAAATTTTCTTTCTTTGCTACAATGAATAGGTTTGAATAAAACCCCAAACCTTGTTCCTGAGGAGGAACTGGCATGATTACCCCTGAAGACTCCAGGTCTGAAACACACTTCAGAAAAGCCTGAGCTTTTACTGGATTTACAGGGATGCGTGAGAGAAAAATCTTCTCACAGGAGGTCTTACTTTGAATCCTTTTCGATACCCTTGAGAGACAATGCTCTGAATCCAATGATTTTGGACAGATTTTATCCAAAAATCCTTGAAAAACCTTAATCTGCCCCCTACCAGCTGAGCTGGAATGAGGGCCGCACCTTCATGCGGACTTAGGGGCAGACTTTGGTTTCCTAAATGGCTTGGATTTATTCCAATTTGAGGAAGGCTTCCAACTGGAAGCAGATTCCTTGGGAGGAGGATTGAGTTTTTGTTCCTTATTCTGACGAAAGGAACGAAAACGGTTAGAAGCCTTAGATTTACCCTTAGGTTTTTTATCCTGAGGCAAAAAACTCCTTTCCTCCAGTGATAGTTGAAATAATAGAATCCAACTGAGAACCAAATAATTTATTACCTTGGAAAGAAAGAGATAGTAATCTAGATTTAGATGTCATATCAGCATTCCAAGATTTAAGCCACAAAGCTCTTCTAGCTAATACAGCTAAAGACATGGATCTAACATCAATTTTGATAATATCAAAAATGTCATCACAAATAAAATGATTAGCATGTTGCAGTAAGCGAACAATGCTAGATATATCAAAATCCAATTCATGTTGCGCTAAATTTTCCAACCAGAAAGTTGATGCAGCCGCAACATCACCCAAAGAAATAGCATGTCTGAGAAGGTGACCTGAATATAAATAGGCCTTCCTTAGATAAGATTCAAGCTTCCTATCTAAAGGATCCTTAAAGGAAGTGCTATCTTCCATAGGAATAGTGGTACGTGTAGCAAGAGTAGAAATAGCCCCATCAACTTTGGGGATCTTTTCCCAAAACCCTATAGATTTTGCAGGTAAAGGATACAATCTCTTAAATCTTGAAGAAGGAATAAAGGAAGTACCTGGCTTATTCCATTCCCTAGAAATCATATCAGAAATAGCCTCAGGAATGGGAAAAACCCCTGGAGAAACCACAGGAGGTTTAAAAACAGCATTTAAACGTTTATTAGACTGAACGTCAATAGGACTGGTTACCTCAATATCCAAAGTAATTAACACTTCTTTTAATAAAGAACGCATATACTCTATTTTAAATAAATAAGTAGATTTGTCAGTGTCAATATCTGAGGAAGGATCTTTTGTTTCAGATAGATCCTCAACAGAAGAGGATGAATTATTATGTTGTTGGTCATTTGAAATTTCATCAGCTAAATGAGAAGTTTTAAAAGACCTTTTACGTTTATTAGAAGGTGGAAATGCAGACAAAGCCTTCATAATAGAATCAGAAACAAATTCTTTAAAATTTACAGGTATATCATGCACATTAGAAGTTGAAGGAACTGCAACTGGCAATGTACTATTACTGATAGAAACACTATCTGCATGTAAAAGTTTATCATGACAACTATTACAAATGACATTCGGTGGAATAATTTCTACAATTTTACAACAAATGCACTTAGCTTTGGTAGAACCGATGTCAGGCAGCAATGTTCCAGCAGAAACTTCAGAGACAGGATCAGATATCTTGCTCAATGTAAGAGAAAAAACAACATATAAAGCAAAATTATCTATTTCCTTAAATGACAGTTTCAGGAATGGGAAAAAATGCAAAAGCATAGGCCTCTTGATAGAGAAGAAAGCAGGAGGCAAACAACAATGGGGTATAGAAATAATGAAAAAAATTTGGCGCCAAGTATGACGCACAACGTAACGTAAACTTTTTTGGCGCCAAAAATGACCGGAAATGACACACTTGCGTCACTAATGACGCTGCCGTGTGAAAGGTCTCAGCGTCACGTATGACGGCAGAAATGACGAAGTTGCATCAAAAACGTATTTTTTCGCGCCAAAAAAAGTTTGCGCAAAAAATGGCGCAATAAAGTCTAACATTTGACGCACCCGCGGGCCTAACACCCGCAATTGCAAAAAGTAGTCAAATTGAAAAAAGACTAAACCCCAGGTAAGAAAAAAATTTCTTAAAGTGTTTACATTCCCAAATATGAAACTGACAGTCTGCAGAAGGAAATACATGAACCTGACTCATGGCAAAAATAAGTACAATACATATATTTAGAACTTTATATAATATGCATAAAGTGCCAAACCATAGCTGAGAGTGTCTTAAGTAATGAAAACATACTTACCAAAAGACACCCATCCACATATAGCAGATAGCCAAACCAGTACTAAAACAGTTATTAGTAGAGGTAATGGTAAATTGAGAGTATATCGTCAATCTGAAAAGGGAGGTAGGAGATGAATCTCTACGACCGATAACAGAGAACCCATGAAAAAAGACCCCCGTTAGAGAAATCATCGTATTCAATAGGTGATACTCCCTTCACGTCCCTCTGACATTCGCTGTACTCTGAGAGGAATCGGGCTTTAACAATGCTGAGAAGCGCATATCAACGTAGAAATCTTAGCACAAACTTACTTCACCACCTCCATAGGAGGCAAAGTCTGTAAAACTGAATTGTGGGTGTGGTGAGGGGTGTATTTATAGGCATTTTGAGGTTTGGGAAACTTTGCCCCTCCTGGTAGGATTGTATATCCCATATGTCACTAGCTCATGGACTCTTGCCAATTACATGAAAGAAAGCGCAATTTTACACACAGTAGGGAGGTAGGAGACAAGCGGAGCTCAGCTACCCCTCAAAGATGACTAAGGGAGTTTTCGGCATCTGAGGACATTACCCCTGTCCAAAATTAGCCGTCACTCGACCTCTTCTCATCCTATCCCAACCGCCTGCACTGGGGTGCTGAACCACCATTTCAAACCAGTAGGACCAGGGTCAACTAGTCGCACAGCATGCTGAACACCCAAGGGAGTTGAAACTTACAGTCCTCTGACTCATAGAAATGGGTCACATAACCCTCATCAGGCCTTCACCACTGAAGACCACCCTAGTGATGGCTCAGACTAACGATTGCCGCTTACTTCGAGGAACACTTCAAGGATCAAAGCAGAAAGAGGGATTGGATTTCCTGTACAGCTCTTAAAGTGAATGTAAATTTTGATGCTAAAGTGCCCGGTTTTTAAAAATTCGATTAAAAACAGGGGCACTCTAAGTCTTCAAAATTTACATTTCACTCCTGTTGTGAAAAAAAACTTACCTTTTAAACTTGACAGCAGCTCCAGCTTCCTCCGGTCGTTGCAAGCCATTTCTGATGTCAGAAATGATGGATAGGTCATCCTCCAATCACGGCTTCCCCCCCGGGGGAATCAGTGTCTGTTTCAACTCCGTGATTGGAGGAAGCCTGATTCCTTATTTTAGACCCAGGAAGAGGCTTTGTGACGGGTGGAGGAAGCTGGAGCTGCTGTCAAGATTAAAAGGTAAGGTTTTTTTTCACAACAGGAGTGAAATGTAAATTTTGATGACTTAAAGTGCCCCTGTTTTTAATTAAATTTTTAAAAACCGGGCACTTTAGCATCAACATTTACATTCACTTTAAAAAGGTAAGTCTAACCCCTCCTAGATAAAAGCAACAATATTGCACACACACATCTCTCCCATTTAATCGCCCTGGCCTTAATCCTTATGTGCATTTCAAGCAATTTGCCTAACATTTCCTTAAACCTATATACACATAAATATAAATATACACACACATAAAAATCCACATATATACGTTTACATCTTTGAGCTCTTCCCAGTCTAGCACCTTGTCATATACCATATCCCTTTAAATCACTGTTAAAACATTTATTTAAATTAAAATATATATATTACATTTAATACAATAGAAGGGTGAGTCTGCGCTTCGGGGTATATTGCTAGTACTTAGAGTGGAACCAGATCACAGTGTAAATTACAGGGTTATGCTATTACAAGTAATTTAAAGATATATATATGTATATACATATGTATATATACATATATTACTCATATAAGTAGTTTAATGATTATACTGCAATGGTTGATATGCAGGAACTCATCAGGGAAAGCGATTGCACACAGACAACCAGATTTGGACCCTCTGAAAGAGACATCAATCTAAATGATTTCAAAGAAAAAAACTATTTTTATCCCATACATAGTAGGGGTCAACATTTACAGGTATTTCAACAAACCTTAGAAACACAACTAATTGCATTAAATGACAAGAATAAAATCTCAAATGCACACAAAAGTAGCAATCTTACATCCCAAGAGAGAAAAGCAATTCAGACACTCAAAAATGACAAGAACATAGTCATAAGAGAATCCGACAAAGGAGGTAATACAGTTATCTTAAATAAAACTGACTATTTAATAGAGGCCAACAGGCAACTTTCCAACATGGATGTATACCAACCACTTTTGTCGGATCCTACTGAATCATTCAAAAAAATACTATCAGAAATAGTATATAAAGCAAAATTAGACGGAGTATTCTCAGAGAAAGTTATGGAATATCTCTTACCAAAAAATCCCTGTGTACCTATATTCCATCAGCTTCCAAAACTGCACAAGGACCCTGTACACCCGCCAGGCTGCCCAATAGTGGCAGGCATTGGGTCCTTAAATGAAAGGCTATCAGATCTGGTTGATACTTTTTTGAAACCAATAGTCATTGAGCTATATGGTTATTTGAAAGATACTACATTATTTATTGAGAAAATTAAACATGTAACATGGTGTGACTCTTACAGATTTGTCACTTTAGACGTCACCTCACTTTACACTACCATCCCTCATGTTTTAGGTTTGGAAGCGTTAAATTTTTTTCTTGTCAATCACACCACATATGATTTTTTTACTAATCAATTTCTTTACACTGCAGTGGAGTATTTACTCACACACAATTTTTTTATGTTTGAGGGTCATTTCTATCTCCAAAGACGTGGCACCGCTATGGGGGCTAAGTTTGCCCCTTCCTATGCTAACCTCTACATGGGGTTCTGGGAGCGGTGCCACGTCTTTGGAGATGGTAATCCTTTTCGAGATAATATTGTTTTTTTCGGTCGGTACATTGATGACTTGGTGTTGGTGTGGGATGGGGACCAGCAATCGGTAGCTAGGTTTCTTGAATACGCCAACAGCAATCGATTCAATCTATCATTCACTATGTATGAAAACACACACACTATCAATTTTTTGGATGTTTCTTTAACATCCAACACTGAGACACATGCAATTGAGATTGAATTATACAGAAAAAGCACAGCAGGCAACACGATATTGCACTCAACATCATGTCACCCTAAACATACTATTGAGTCAATTCCATATGGACAATTAGTAAGAACAAAACGTAATTGTACTACAGATTTTAAATTTCAAATACATGCAGAAAGTACCAATCAGCGTCTGAAAGCCAGAGGGTACAATACAGAACTTTTGAACAAAACTAAGACAAGAGTAGACCTCTTAAATAGGGAGGATCTAGTTCATAAAAGTAATACACGGAAACAGAAAGAATACACTAAACCAACCTTTATTACTAATTACAGTAAGGATTACAATAAGATCTGTAATATTGTACGGAACTGTCTTCCCATCCTTGAAAGTGATGTAAAACTTAAAAAAATTGTGGCTAATGGTTGCCTCTTTTCAGCACGAAGAGCGAAAACTTTGGGGAGCATTTTGGCCACTTCTATGTTGCCTACAAGTGATGGTCAGACATGGCTTACAAAAAGGCTAGGTTGCTATAAATGTCATGGTAGAATATGTAAAACTTGTTCTCATATTGAACAAGGAAACAGTTTCAAATCTAGCACAACTGGAAAAGAATTTGACATACGTTATAGAATTACCTGTAACACCACACATATCATATACCTTTTGACATGTCAAGGATGTAAGAAACAATACGTGGGGCGCACGAAACGTGCCCTACGTGATAGGGCCCTCCAACATTTGAGGGACATAAGTAATCCAGATTGTTCTACTCCAATAGCGAAACACTTTAGACAGGAACACAATTCAGACGATTCATTACTGACTATACAGGGTATAGATCATGTGCCAAGACATAGAAGAGGGGGAGACAGGGAGAGACGTTTGGACCAGAGGGAAGTGTTTTGGATTTTTAATTTAAAGACCAAGCACCCCTCTGGTCTAAACTCTATTATGGATGTAGATTTATTTTATTGAATTTTTTATTCATAAAAAATCCCTACTTTGTAAGTGTAATTTTGATAAAAGAGAGATTTCAAATGTGAAGTTGTAAATGTTAGCATGCATTGTTTTTCAAATATTCTAAATATAAAACATTTTCTGCTTAAATTAGTTCTTTTACCCATAATGGGTTAATAAAATACAGGTGCCTGCAATTATCTTAACTCCTTACCTCTTAAATAGTACTAGTGGGTGTGGACACAAACTATGCCAGTGAACAAGGGCTAACATTTGGCCCGAAACATGTTTGGCTATTTTAGTCCTGAACATCTTGTTGCAGGCCTGTGACTTTTGTTTTTCTATGTTGAAACTTTTAACTTTTTGATGAATAAATTTTGAATTTTTTACCTATTTTTCTAGTCCTCTTTCTGGAGTAGCGGGATAGCAGAGTGTGTTTACTATGTATATACATATGTATATATACATATATTACTCATATAAGTAGGTATCCAAACCATTTCAGCATATATGGAGTGAAAGAAGGCTGTTCACAATACTGTCCAATTATAATAGCGTGTGTAACAGTTCCCCAAATGCCTGCACTCTCGGCTGCTTCGTCCAAGGTGGGATATCCCTCTCCGAAAAGAAGATTCTCCCCAAAGTGTGCTGAAAAAGTAGAGAGTGGACAAGCGCACAAGAAGGCACTCCTAGTGAAGATCATCTAAGACAATATTATTCAATGCAAAAAAGGTATACAAATGCACACTCACGTGGTTTAACCTCATCCAATATGAGGTATAGATCAGGCACTGGTTTAAAGTTGGTGTTTGTGTGTGGTCTCCTTTTTTTCCTGCTTTAATCCGGTTCCTCTTTGTCCTTTTGAAACCAGGATCAGTCTCTCAGAAAGAGATAGGGGCTTGTGTTATTGGCCCTCTGGGTGTAGGGGGGATCCCAAAGTGAGGGAGGCAGGGTAAAACCGATATGTAAAATGTGTACAATTTATTTGATATCCCAACACATATAGATATATATATAAAAACAGACAGTATATGTACTCAGTTCTGTAAGGCAAAATGTTCTCTACTGAGATCCAATATACAATATAAATAACCAAACGTTTAAAATGTTGACTAAAATGAATCAATCTACAGCGTTAGCGGTCCTCTTATGTGTGTGACACTGTGCTGTTATGCCTTACACTGGAACCATAACCTTGCTGCTGTGTATAGTATAAAATAACTATGCCATAAACCCAGCAGGTCTACTGTAAACCGTATCACACTGTAATGTGTGCAATCTCGAGTCTGTTTGTAGCCTGCTATGGTATTAGCACAAAGATGTGTTGCGTGGGGCGGGGCCTGATGCGTTTCGTAGCGCTATTGGCTGCTTCATCAAAGGTAGGGGCCGCCCCCCTCCTATCCGATTTAAGTAAATATATTACATTTAAGACCAGATTGCAAGTGGAGCTCTAAATATCACTTTTCGCGAAAGTGATATTAGCATTCCACTGACTAATACCAGTGCACATTATTATAAATTGATCACAATGCGAACGCGAGCTCGCGTTCAAATTGCTAGAAAAAATTCCGCTCCGTAGAGTGCACTTCCATAGGCTCCAATGATGACTTCAGAGACAGCACAGAACCAAAGCGCAGCGAAGGGGGTAAGAAGCGCAGCAATGGCAGCAATATTAAATATATATATATAATTATATACATATATATTTACTTGTAACACACAGTTCCCATAGACCGCAATGTAAAGGTACTTTTCAGTGCTGTTTTTATTTTTTCTAACACCCCACTCCAGCCAACTTTACCCCCAAAATACTGCCTAGTGCAGTTATTTTATTAAAAAAATAAAATGCTACAATTTTTATTTTTTAATAAAATACACTACAATGTATGTTTGGGGTACATTTATAAAATTAACCAGAGATCTGATCTCTGGTTAATTTTATAAGCGCTAATTGCTACCGTAATTTTGCGCCCCATAAAAAACACAAAAAAATAAATAAATACATCATGGGCCCGATCCGACATGCAGCGTCGCCCGCAAAAGCCGGCAACGCCGAAATTTGCGCTGGTTTGGTATCCTATATACGGCGTAACCTAGAAGTTACGCCCGTATATTTCTGCCTTCGCCCGTAGTTTTTTGGGCCATAGGCAAGTATACCAAACCAGCGCAGTTTGGTATCCAATATACAGCGTAAGGACTTAAGTGGCGAAAATGGAGAAATCTTACTCCATTTTCACCTTGCCACAAAATGCAGCCGTAGTAAGCCTTACGCTGTCTATTGGAGCCCCGTAACTCCCTAAACTACCTGCCAAATAAAACCTAACACCTAACGCATGCGCAATGTCTATCTACCTGTCAACCGCGATCCCCCGCCGCAATCCCTAATAAAGTATTTAACCCCTAAACCGCCGCTCCCGGACCCCGCCACCACCTAATAAAGTTATTAACCCCTAAACCGCCGCTCCCGGACCCCGCCGCCACCTAATAAAGTTATTAACCCCTAAACCGCCAATCGGATTGAACTTGAATCTGATTGGCTGATTCAATCAGCCAATCAGATTTTTCTACCTTAATTCCGATTGGCTGATAGAATCCTATAAGCCAATCGGAATTCAACGGACGCCATCTTGGATGACGTCATTTAAAGCTACCTCATTCCTCGTTCAGTCTTCGTGCCGGATGGATGCTCCGCGGCGGAGGAGCGAAGAAAGAAGATTGAAGATGCCGCTTTGCTTGAAGACATCGCCGGATGGAAGAAGACTTCACTGCCGCTTGATTGAAGACATCGCCCGGATGGAAGAAGACTTCACTGCCGCTTGATTGAAGACATCGCCCGGATGGAAGAAGACTTCACTACCGCTTGATTGGACATCGCCCGGATCGGATGAAGAGTTCTGCCCGGCTGGGTGAAGACAAGGTAGGGAGATCTTCAGGGGGTAGTGTTAGGTTTTTTTAAGGGGGGTTTGGGTGGGTTTAGAATAGGGGTATGTGGGTGGTGGGTTGTAATGTTGGGGGGTGGTATTGTGTTTTTTCTTTACAGGCAAAAGAGCTGTTTTCTTTGGGGCATGCCCCGCAAAAGGCCCTTTTAAGGGCTGGTAAGGCAAAAGAGCTGTTAACTTTTTAAATTTAGAATAGGGTAGGGATTTTTTTTTATTTTGGGGGGCTTTATTATTTTATTAGGGGGCTTGGAATAGGTGTAATTATCTTAAAAATCTTGTAATCTTTTTTTTTATTTTTTGTAATTTAGTGTTTGTTTGTTTTTGTAATTTAGTTTAGTTTATTTAATTGTATTTTAGTTTAGATATTTGTAGTTTATTTAATTTATTGATAGTGTAGGTGTATTTGTAACTTAGGTTAGGATTTATTTTACAGGTAAATTGGTAATTATTTTAACTAGGTAGCTATTAAATAGTTATTAACTATTTAATAGCTATTGTACCTAGTTAAAATAAATACCAAGTTACCTGTAAAATAAATATAAACCCTAAAATAGCTACAATGTAATTATTAATTACATTGTAGCTATCTTAGGGTTTATTTTATAGGTAAGTATTTAGATTTAAATAGGAATATTTTAAATATTAATTAGATTTATTTTAATAAGAATTTAGTTAGGGATGTTAGAGTTAGATAGGGTTATTATACTTAATATATATATATATAATATAATAACGATATTAACTATATTAACCCTAATATAATTAGGGTTAATATATATAATATAATAACTATATTAACTATATTAACCCTAATATAATTAGGGTTAATATAGTTAATATAGCTGGCGGCGGTGTAGGGGGATTAGATTAAGGGGTAATCTATTTAATATAGCTGGCGGCGGTGTAGGGGGATTAGATTAGGGGGTAATCTATTTAATATAGGTGGCGGCGGTGTAGGGGGATTAGATTAGGGGTTAATACATTTATTATAGGTGGCGGCGGTGTAGGGGGATTTAGCTTAGATGCAAAAGAGCTGATTACTTTGTGACAATGCCCCGCCAAAAGCCCTTTTAAGGGCTGGTAAAAGAGTTGTTTTCTTTGGGGCATGCCCCACAAAAAGCCCTTTTAAGGGCTGGCAATAGAGCTGTTTACTTTGGGGTAATGCCACGCAAAATGCCCTTTTCAGGGCTATTTGTAGGGTTAGACAGGTTTAGTGGTAGGGATAGTTTAGTATTTTAGGGGTTTATTAATTTAATATAGGTTGCGGCAGTGTAGGGGGATTAGATTAGGGGTTAATTATTTAATATAGCTGGCGGCGGTGTAGGGGGATTAGATTAGGGGTTAATTATTTAATATAGCTGGCGGCGGTGTAGGGGGATTAAATTAGGGGTTAATATTTTTAAAATAGATGGCGGCAGGGTAGGAGCTCACTTTAGGTGGTTATAGATTTAATATAGCTTGCGGCGGGGTCCGGGAGCGGCGGTTTAGGGGTTAATAACTTTATTAGGTGGCGGCGGGGTCCGGGAGCGGCGGTTTAGGGGTTAATACATTTTTTATTGTTAGGATAGTGAGATTTCTGGACATCGCTGGTTTGTCAGACTTACGGCACTTTAGCCTCTGACGGCGCCATATATGTGATAGCTCGAGTTGCGAGCTGAAACTGCGGGCGGCGGGGGTTACTTCGCTTGCGCCGCAAACTACGATCTTTATCGGATCGCGCCCATTATTTTTATATGCAATAGTTAAAAAAAAAAAAAAAAGAAAGATGGGAGGCTTAACCTTTTGTATGACAAACTACGGACTGGTGCCGGGATGGTTAACCCTGTATGTCACACCCCTACTGGGAGATTAATCGGTGCTATTGTCTCCTGTTTACATAGTTCTCTACAGAGAAAACAATTTTTACTCATATTTTCAGTGTAGGTGGGGATACAACTGGCAAAAGTGATAATTTTAAATAACACAATAAAAGTAAAGAAGATGTTTGCAAATTGTTTAATTCACTCCAGGAGGTAAAATGGACCATTGGGAACACATTAACCCTTTCACTACCAGAAATTTCAGAGAAAAACTTGCCCAAAGTACAGGAGAATTTTTTGCATTTTTGCTATCACTCCATTTAAACAGAAATAAAGCCTTGTTTTTTTATTTTCCTATCAAAACTATATATATTTATTTTAGTAGACAACCAAAGGTATTGATCTAGGCGCATTTTGGTAAATTTCATGCCACCAGTTTGCTGCCAAATGCAATCATATTAAAAAATCGGTCATTTTTCACAAACTTTGTTTTTCTCACTGAAATTATTTAAATACCGCTTGTGCAGTCATAACATAAATAGTTATAAAAGCTTTATTCAGAAAAAGCAGGCATGCATGGCTTTGTCATTGCCTTTTAGTATAATTAGAAGGCCACTAATTGCAGCTGTGCACCACACCTCTAATGTTCCTGTCAATGAAGGGGTTAATTAGCTAGCAATGGTAATATTAATGTAGTGCAGGTAATACCCTCCCACCAAACTGATCCTTCCCAAACGGCTCTCTTCCCTTCCGCCATTGGACACCACCATCCTAGGTACTGGCAAACATCTGCAAGTATGCAGTTTTAGTTCATTTTTATATATTTGTAATGGGGTTTTTTTCATTGTAGAGATCCCTCCCCAACCCTCCCACCACCTTGATCCCTCCCAAACAGCTCTCTAACCCTCCCTCCTTTAACTAGTATTATCCATATTAGGTACTGGCAGCTGTCTGTCAGTACTTCCAATATTCATTTATAGTCACTTTACAAAAAAGCGATACTATATAAGCACTCAAATTAAACCATTTGAAATTATGTTTGTTGTGTATACGTGTACATCATAGGTGGATTAAAACATAAAAATATATTTTAAAAAAGTGGGTAATGTTAAAACTAAAATGCTGGCAATAAATCAGCTAGTAACAATCCCCAATCAGAATAGTGTGATGTGGTTAAGTGTCAGAGTACTAGTAGTAATGAGATAAATAATCAATCAATATAGAGCAGCCAGTACTAAATAACCCAACCATAAGGGAACATAATAGTCAGAGAAGATAGTATGGTTTAAACCTCCTGCTTAAAAATATCTGACATGAATATAAAAAGTGTACTGAGTATAGAATACAATTGTATAACTTTAATATTGTTACACTGTATACTTATAAAATGCTTGGAGAGATGAATCAAAATTGCAGTTCTAAGATTATTTAATAGACTCTTGATAAATCGTCCCCTTATTACTTATTGAGGTTTAGCTAATTATGCTAAAAAAAAAAGTACTATTGAAAGGCAGCTGAATAGAAGCCTGCTATAATATCCTGCAATTCTGAGCGTTACTGCTAATTACACAATGGAGGATTAAAGTGGATACTAACGGTCCTTCCCCTTAGTAGCCTAAAGCTGAATTAAGTATAGCAATAATCTTTCGCATAGAGTTAGAGTTAGATATTATTAAATGTAGGTTGTACCACCATGCTTATACCCTAATTACTGAATATTAATTTACTCCATGAGACGTAGCGGATATAGTACTGTATATTACTGCTACAAGTAGTATTACTGCTACAAGTTAGTATTAATCACTCCCCACGGCTGTGCGCCAAAACCACTTCAAAAAACATATAATCATATTACTAGCTGATAAAGCAGCAAGTATTAAAAACAGTTTAGAGCTCCCACCAGCCCGCTCCCCTCCTTAATATGTTTCACCGGGTCCCCAGCTTTATCAAAAGGCGAGGCGCTGTGTCCGCGGCGGCTTTTTATGACCTTGACCACGCCTTCCCACATTGAATTGGCTAATCGAATCCTCTCAATATCAGCACGATCCTAGGATTGACAGGTCTCTGACTGGTGTAATATGGATCATCATTGTTCATAGAAATTTCTATATCTATATTGGATGTATATGTGATTAAATAAAGAAGCAAATATATGCAAATAAAGGAGTAATTGTATGGATGATTATAGCAATTTATGTTTTCTAATATTAATTTTATTAATTCTCTATGGTACATCCAGACATATAGAAATTTACAACGAAATTGTAAGTAGGGAAATTTTAAAACTCCCTCTAAATTCGATACAAAAGAATCTTTCAGTTAGTGAAACAAAAGCATTACAGGAAATGAAAGAATGGGATGATGTGATCATTAGAAATTCAGACAAAGGAGGGAATGTAGCTATATGGCCAAAATATATACAGTATACCTAAGAGAAGTACAGAAACAACTCAGAAACAGCCGGCTAGATTACGAGTTTTGCGGTAAGCTAAAAAGCAACGTTAACAGGTACTAACGCTGCTTTTTTACTACCGCTGGTATTACGAGTCTTGCAGGTTTAGGGGCACCACACATGTAAACTTCGGAAAGTCTTTTTTTCTATGGGACTTTCATAGCGCTGGTATTACGAGTCTGTCCTGGGAGGCCAAAAAGTGAGCCGTACACCCTATCCCGTCAAGATTCCTAACGCATTTGAAAGTCAGTAGTTATGAGTTTTATGTTACAACGCGGTAGCATAAAACTCATAACTAAAGTGCTAAAAAGTACACTAACACCCATAAACTACATATTAACCCCTAAACTGAGGCCCTCCCGCATTGCAAACACTAAAATAAAATTTTTAACCCCTAATCTTCCGCTACGGACATTGCCGCCACTTGAATAAACATATTAACTGCTGCACTCCTGCCTCGCAAACACTAGTTAAATATTATTAACCCCTAATCTGCCGCCCCCAACGTCGCCGCCACTATTCTAAATTTATTAACCCCTTAAGTCTAACCCTAACCCTAACACCCCCTAACTTAAATATAATTTAAATAAATATAAATAAAATTACTATTATTAACTAAATAATTCCTATTTAAAACTAAATACTTACCTATAAAATATACCCTAAGCTAGCTAAAATATAACTAATAGTTACATTGTATCTAGCTTAGGTTTTATTTTTATTTCACAGGCAAGTTTGTATTTATTTTAACTAGATAAAATAAATACAAATTTACCTGTAAAATAAAACCTAACCTAAGTTACACTAACACCTAACACAACACTACAATTAAATAAATTAACTAAATTAAAAAAAAATTAAATAAATTAAATTAAATTAGCTTAATCACAAAAACAAACAAACACTAAATTACACAAAATAAAAAAAGAAATAATCAGATATTTAAACTAATTACACCTAATCTAAGAGCCCTATCAAAATAAAAAAGCCCCCCCCCCCCCAAAATAAAAAAAATCCCTAGCCTAAACTAAACTACCAATAGCCCTTAAAAGGGTCTTTTGCGGGGCATTGACCCAAAGTAATCAGCTCTTTTACCTTTAAAAAATACAAACAACCCCCCAACAGTAAAACCCGCCACCCACACAACCAACCCCCCAAATAAAATACTATCTAAAAAACCTAAGCTCCCCATTGCCCTGAAAAGGGCATTTGGATGGGCATTGCCCTTAAAAGGGGAGTTAGCTCTTTTGCGGCCCAAACCCTAATCCAAAAAATAAAACCCACCCAATACACCCTTAAAAAAACCTAACAGTAGCCCACTGAAGATCGACTTACTGTTCTGAAGACCGGACATCCATCCTCAAGGAAGCGGCAGACAGGGCCGGACTGGGAAATCAGACCGGCCCTGGAAATTTGTATAGACCGGCCCAGCCCCGCCCCCTCCAGCATAGCAATGCCCCCTCCAACCCAGCCACCCCCCCCTCCAAGCCAGCCAACTATTTTCTGGTAAATAATTTTACCTTTGAGGAGCACTCACAGACAGCATTACTACGTAAAGCCCTAATGTAATAGCACTATTACAATTAGTTATTAACTAAAAGTAACTTTAATCCACAGACCACTAATGCACTACAAGATGGATTTTTTTTAAATTATGACAAAAGTTAATTAAAATAATGGATAGGATAATACTGACTCAGTTCAAATAACATACACTATATACTATGCAACAGCCTTAGAATAAAGTAAGGAGCCGGTTTATATGCATTATTTATACAGACAGATCACTGGACACTAATAATCCTGAAACGGATTTAAGATTTTTTTTTTTTTTTACTGCCTGCTCGCTCTGAGTTAAAAGCATTCTTGCATCAGAACATTATCTCACAGAATATGAAGTATATATATATATATAATATATATATATATATATATATATATATATATATATACATGAGAGGAAGAAAAGGGGGGTCACCAGCGCTAAAACTACAATAGGAGTGTTAACTAGTATGTAATAGATGGTATAGAGAAACTGTGCCGATGGTTGAAGATGTAATGGTCTTTTTATCTAAAAAAGTCTGCACTCACTTAGTTGGTAGGGAGTGCAACAAAACTTATATATATAAATAAGTATAAGAACTGAGCGTGCTGCCTAAAATGTGAGTCAGTGTACCCGTGTCACTGAGTAAAATGTGAGTCGAAAGAGAAATTCTCAGTAGTGAGTAAGCACACTGCTATACAATTATGAATATTAAAATAATAGTATACTGTTATGGTGTATACATAAAAAAGTTCAAAACAAATGAGGTGGTACAAGTTAGTTCTTTTCCAGCAAATTTCTGGTATAGGGTAAGTTATAGCGCTTACCAGAGCCAACCTCAATCCTATGAGGTAAGTGATCAGCAATGGGGTATAGATGATCCCTTGGAAACTGTATGCTCCCTTGGCGATCTCCTAGTGTCTGTTGATCCTTGGAAATGGAGATCCTGGACTCTCTTACGAAGGCAAGAATGATCCTTTGGTTCTCTCTATGGTATTTGTTGAAGTACTACTGTTTTTGGAGGAGCTTGTTGGTGAAATGGCAATCCTGGACTCTCTATAGATTTCTTCTTCTTTCAGAAGCTTGGATGTCCGATATTCTCATAGGTGTACGTGTATCGAAATAAAGAGAGAAAACAAGAACATAGTGTAGTACTGCAAGGTGATATAAGCAGAGACTGAATGTTTAACCTGGTATATAGTAAGTATATTGTGCTTACCAGAGCAAACCTCAATCCTATGAGGTAAGTAATCAGCAAGGGGTTAAAGATGGTTTTTTGGATGTTGAGAGTAATTCCTGGTCTTTTTCCTGTCCGTGGGAATGGGAATCCTGGACTCTCTTACTCAAGCAAGGATGATCCTTAGGCTCCCTTTTTGTTGGTATCTTGAAAAATGTCTTGAATGACCTTTGTAACAATGAAATCCTGGGCTCTCTGAGTATTTGTTCTCTCTTTTGATAGTGGGATGTCACGTGTCCTCACAAGAGATTAGTGATAAAATACAAAAAGCAGAGACAAAGACATAGTGTGATACCGTAAAAATGAAGAGCTATTTATTACAGACAAATAATAAAAAATTGTGCTTACATTAAAAACCTTCAAAATGTGGTATGAGGTTAAAATGGCAGAGGAATACCCTAAGTATCACTCAATATTCAGGAATGTGCTGAAATTGAATGAGATAGAAGTGCAGACACTGGTTGCTGAGCTGCAGTAACAGGGTGTTTAAAAAGTGGCACTGAAGTTAGCAGCACTAATATGGTCTGTATATTCCAAAAGAGGCAACCGGCAATGTTATTTCGTTTGTGCCGTGGTGAGCGTCAATGTATAATCCACAACAGTAAAGTGCAGGGATACAATGCAATTCTCAATACAGTACCGGTTGTAGGATGGAGGAATGTAGATGCCGATTCTAGCAGGACCTGTCAGCCCACTTAGTAGTGAAAACCTAGTTCGTTTTGGTTTAATAGGTTTAGATGTTGTGCAGTATCAATTAGTGAGTTATATTGTTTTTGGAAAGTTATAGTAGGATCTCTTTGTAATGTTTTGTAGGTTTCAGGGTCATTTAATAGTCTATTGGCCTCATTGAGATATTCTGTCCTGTTCTGTATTACCAGTCCACCTCCCTTATCTGCTTCTCTGAGGATAATATCATCCATTTCTTTAATGGAAAGTAAGGCGTTTTTTTCCTGTTTTGTTAAATTATCTTTTTTAATGGAATAGTTTTGACAGAGATCTTGTAGGTCTTTTTGTACAAGCTCACTGAAAGTAGGAATAGCATTCCCCTTGGATTGTGTGGGGAAGAAAATGGAGGATGGTTTCAGATTTGAATATTTACAATTATTAATGTTTGGTTGTGACTCATTGTCATTATCATTGTATAATTCTTCCAAGGTATTCAGTAAATCTAGATCAGTATTAGAGATATTTTTCAAAAAATCATTGTTATCCTTGGATTTAAGTTTCTCAAAATGCCTACATAGGGTCAATTTCCTGATAAATTTATTGAAATCAATGAATAAATTGAACGGGTTGGGTCCCTTCACAGGTGCGAAATTGAGGCCTTTGGAAAGTATATTTAATTCTATATCAGAAAACTGGTGTGTAGATAGATTGAAGATTTTTAGTAATGGTTCTCTTGTTTGCCCCTCTTTGGGGTTCTTGGTTCTTCTATTTCTTCTATCTCCCACCAGTCTTCCTCCCCTTCTACCTCTTCTACACCTTTTCTTTTTTTGGGGTTCTCCATTGCCCACTGGGGTCTTAAGTTTACATCTGGTATATTTCTTTGTGAATTTGTATGTGATTCTATCTCTATAGTATTTTGAGAATTTTTTTTAAGGAAATTTCCTACCCATTCCTTTTCTAAAAAATGTGGTTGTTTGTTTTGTTGTTTTTTGTCTTTATGAGTTAAAGGTCTGCTGTTAGCATAATGTTGGTCTCGCTCATAATTTCCATTTCTGTGGTGTAGTGAATTTTGTCTTTATCTATGCCCGAAATTATAATTATAATCTGGATGGGAGTGATTCTCTCTATTATAGTGGTATTCGTAATGATTATTCTCATTGTGATTTTGTCTTGTTTGAAATGGGCGATTATGTTTTCTGTAGTTATAGGTTGTATTATATTGACTATTGCCATAACCATTGGTTTCCCAAGATACTTTCTTATGAGGAAAACGTTGTCTGTTGTCATATGGATGTGTATTGTTAAATTCATATGCGTTGGAGTTATATGCATGATTTCTATTAGGTAATCTTCTTGGGGAAGGGAGAGAGGTGTGTGAAAATGTACGTTGTTGGCGACTACTGAAAGAATTTTTGCGCTGTACATTAGTTGGTTTGTTTTTGGTATTGGATGATTTTGAGGATAATTTAGGATGAGAAATGTTTTTGCTGTTGACTCTTTCTCTAGTATTTTTAGGAAAGGGGAAATTACTATTTGAAGTAGAGGGTTCAGGTGTATTGATGGTCTCCCACACTTCCATATCTTTATCTGTATCAATGTCATTTTTATTCTCATTAGTGATTTCTTGCATTTCTAGATAGTCACGAAGAAATTTTTTCTTTTTCTTGTGTTCTATATTTTGTTCAAATTTTTGAATTCTTTCTTTATTCTTTTTGTCTAATTCTTTAATGGAAGTGTCCCCTTTGTATGATTCTAAATTCTTTTTGAGATCTTTAATTTCTGATGTTAATTTGCCAACCTTATCATTTCTATATCTGATCGCTATATTGATTAGTGTGAAAGAGGCTTCTTCTAATGCTGTGTCCCATTCAGTAAGATATTCAACATCTTCGGGTTCGAAAATGGAAGATTTGTATAATTTGAGCCCTTTAGGTACCACTTTATATTTAATGTATCTTTCTAGATTTACGCTGTCGTGCCAATGTATCAGTTGTTTTTTACTTAATTTTTCTAGTTTTTCAAAAATATCCCTAGGATTCATATGTTGTTCTATCACTGTCTTACTATCTTCATCTAAGTTGATGGAAAGTTTTTTTACTTTTGTTTGAGAATCAAAATAATTTCCGAACTCAAAACTGGTTGGTTCCATATCTTTTATGGATGAAGTATTTTTAGTAATTGTGTTAGTTGAGCTGCTAGTTAGGGTAAGTGTCACCCGATTGGGTGATGTAAATGAGAGGAAGAAAAGGGAGGTCACCAGCGCTAAAACTACAATAGGAGTGTTAACTAGTATGTAATAGATGGTATAGAGAAACTGTGCCGATGGTTGAAGATGTAATGGTCTTTTTATCTAAAAAAGTCTGCACTCACTTAGTTGGTAGGGAGTGCAACAAAACTTACATATATAAATAAGTATAACAACTGAGCGTGCTGCCTAAAATGTGAGTCAGTGTACCCGTGTCACTGAGTAAAATGTGAGTCGAAAGAGAAATTCTCAGTAGTGAGTAGGCGCACTGCTATACAATTATGAATATTAAAATAATAGTATACTGTTATGGTGTATACATAAAAAAGTTCAAAACAAATGAGGTGGTACAAGTTAGTTCTTTTCCAGCAAATTTCTGGTATAGGGTAAGTTATAGCGCTTACCAGAGCCAACCTCAATCCTATGAGGTAAGTGATCAGCAATGGGGTATAGATGATCCCTTGGAAACTGTATGCTCCCTTGGCGATCTCCAAGTGTCTGTTGATCCTTGGAAATGGAGATCCTGGACTCTCTTACGAAGGCAAGAATGATCCTTTGGTTCTCTCTATGGTATTTGTTGAAGTACTACTGTTTTTGGAGGAGCTTGTTGGTGAAATGGCAATCCTGGACTCTCTATAGATTTCTTCTTCTTTCAGAAGCTTGGATGTCCGATATTCTCATAGGTGTATCGAAATAAAGAGAGAAAACAAGAACATAGTGTAGTACTGCAAGGTGATATAAGCAGAGACTGAATGTTTAACCTGGTATATAGTAAGTATATTGTGCTTACCAGAGCAAACCTCAATCCTATGAGGTAAGTAATCAGCAAAGATGGTTTTTTGGATGTTGAGAGTAATTCCTGGTCTTTTTCCTGTCCGTGGGAATGGGAATCCTGGACTCTCTTACTCAAGCAAGGATGATCCTTAGGCTCCCTCTTTGTTGGTATCTTGAAAAATGTCTTGAATGACCTTTGTAACAATGAAATCCTGGGCTCTCTGAGTATTTGTTCTCTCTTTTGATAGTGGGATGTCACGTGTCCTCACAAGAGATTAGTGATAAAATACAAAAAGCAGAGACAAAGACATCGTGTGATACCGTAAAAATGAAGAGCTATTTATTACAGACAAATAATAAAAAATTGTGCTTACATTAAAAAACTTCAAAATGTGGTATGAGGTTAAAATGGCAGAGGAATACCCTAAGTATCACTCAATATTCAGGAATGTGCGGAAATTGAATGAGATAGAAGTGCAGACACTGGTTGCTGAGCTGCAGTAACAGGGTGTTTAAAAAGTGGCACTGGAGTTAGCAGCACTAATATGGTCTGTATATTCCAAAAGAGGCAACCGGCAATGTTATTTCGTTTGTGCCGTGGTGAGCGTCAATGTATAATCCACAACAGTAAAGTGCAGGGATACAATGCAATTCTCAATACAGGTTGTAGGATGGAGGAATGTAGATGCCGATTCTAGCAGGACCTGTCAGCCCACTTAGTAGTGAAAACCTAGTTCGTTTGGTTTAATAGGTTTAGATGTTGTGCAGTATCAATTAGTGAGTTATATTGTTTTTGGAAAGTTATAGTAGGATCTCTTTGTAATGTTTTGTAGGTTTCAGGGTCATTTAATAGTCTATTGGCCTCATTGAGATATTCTTTCCTGTTCTGTATTACCAGTCCACCTCCCTTATCTGCTTCTCTGAGGATAATATCATCCATTTCTTTAATGGAAAGTAAGGCGTTTTTTCCCTGTTTTGTTAAATTATCTTTTTTAATGGAATAGTTTTGACAGAGATCTTGTAGGTCTTTTTGTACAAGCTCACTGAAAGTAGGAATAGCATTCCCAATGGATTATGTGGGGAAGAAAATGGAGTATGGTTTCAGATTTGAATATTTACAATTATTAATGTTTGGTTGTGACTCATTGTCATTATCATTGTATAATTCTTCCAAGGTATTCAGTAAATCTAGATCAGTATTAGAGATATTTTTCAAAAAAATCATTGTTATCCTTGGATTTAAGTTTCTCAAAATGCCTACATAGGGTCAATTTCCTGATAAATTTATTGAAATCAATGAATAAATTGAACGGGTTGGGTCCCTTCACAGGTGCGAAATTGAGGCCTTTGGAAAGTATATTTAATTCTATATCAGAAAACTGGTGTGTAGATAGATTGAAGATTTTTAGTAATGGTTCTCTTGTTTGCCCCTCTTTGGGGTTCTTGGTTCTTCTATTTCTTCTATCTCCCACCAGTCTTCCTCCCCTTCTACCTCTTCTACACCTTTTCTTTTTTTTGGGTTCTCCATTGCCTACTGGGGTCTTAAGTTTACATCTGGTATATTTCTTTGTGAATTTGTATGTTATTCTATCTCTATAGTATTTTGAGAATTTTTTGGAAGGAAATTTCCTACCCATTCCTTTTCTAAAAAATGTGGTTGTTTGTTTTGTTTTTTTTTGTCTTTATGAGTTAAAGGTCTGCTGTTAGCATAATGTTGGTCTCGCTCATAATTTCCATTTCTGTGGTGTAGTGAATTTTGTCTTTATCTATGCCCGAAATTATAATTATAATCTGGATGGGAGTGATTCTCTCTATTATAGTGGTATTCGTAATGATTATTCTCATTGTGATTTTGTCTTGTTTGAAATGGGCGATTATGTTTTCTGTAGTTATAGGTTGTATTATATTGACTATTGCCATAACCATTGGTTTCCCAAGATACTTTCTTATGAGGAAAACGTTGTCTGTTGTCATATGGATATGTATTGTTAAATTCATATGCGTTGGAGTTATATGCATGATTTCTATTAGGTAATCTTCTTGGGGAAGGGATAGAGGTGTGTGAAAATGTACGTTGTTGGCGACTACTGAAAGAATTTTTGCGCTGTACATTAGTTGGTTTGTTTTTGGTATTGGATGATTTTGAGGATAATTTAGGATGAGAAATGTTTTTGCTGTTGACTCTTTCTCTAGTATTTTTAGGAAAGGGGAAATTACTATTTGAAGTAGAGGGTTCAGGTGTATTGATGTTCTCCCACACTTCCATATCTTTATCTGTATCAATGTCATTTTTATTCTCATTAGTGATTTCTTGCATTTCTAGATAGTCACAAAGAAATTTTTTCTTTTTCTTGTGTTCTATATTTTGTTCAAATTTTTGAATTCTTTCTTTATTCTTTTCGTCTAATTCTTTAATGGAAGTGTCCCCTTTGTATGATTCTAAATTCTTTTTGAGATCTTTAATTTCTGATGTTAATTTGCCAACCTTATCATTTCTATATCTGATCGCTATATTGATTAGTGTGAAAGAGGCTTCTTCTAATGCTGTGTCCCATTCAGTAAGATATTCAACATCTTCGGGTTCGAAAATGGAAGATTTGTATAATTTGAGCCCTTTAGGTACCACTTTATATTTAATGTATCTTTCTAGATTTACGCTGTCGTGCCAATGTATCAGTTGTTTTTTACTTAATTTTTCTAGTTTTTCAAAAATATCCCTAGGATTCATATGTTGTTCTATCACTGTCTTACTATCTTCATCTAAGTTGATGGAAAGTTTTTTTACTTTTGTTTGAGGATCAAAATAATTTCCGAACTCAAAACTGGTTGGTTCCATATCTTTTATGGATGAAGTATTTTTAGTAATTGTGTTAGTTGAGCTGCTAGTTAGGGTAAGTGTCACCCGATTGGGTGATGTAAATGAGAGGAAGAAAAGGGAGGTCACCAGCGCTAAAACTACAATAGGAGTGTTAACTAGTATGTAATAGATGGTATAGAGAAACTGTGCCGATGGTTGAAGATGTAATGGTCTTTTTATCTAAAAACGTCTGCACTCACTTAGTTGGTAGGGAGTGCAACAAAACTTATATATATAAATAAGTATAAGAACTGAGCGTGCTGCCTAAAATGTGAGTCAGTGTACCCGTGTCACTGAGTAAAATGTGAGTCGAAAGAGAAATTCTCAGTAGTGAGTAGGCGCACAGCTATACATATGAATCCTAGGGATATTTTTGAAAAACTAGAAAAATTAAGTAAAAAACAACTGATACATTGGCACGACAGCGTAAATCTAGAAAGATACATTAAATATAAAGTGGTACCTAAAGGGCTCAAATTATACAAATCTTCCATTTTCGAACCCGAAGATGTTGAATATCTTACTGAATGGGACACAGCATTAGAAGAAGCCTCTTTCACACTAATCAATATAGCGATCAGATATAGAAATGATAAGGTTGGCAAATTGACATCAGAAATTAAAGATCTCAAAAAGAATTTAGAATCATACAAAGGGGACACTTCCATTAAAGAATTAGACAAAAAGAATAAAGAAAGAATTCAAAAATTTGAAGAAAATATAGAACACAAGAAAAAGAAAAAATTTCTTCGTGACTATCTAGAAATGCAAGAAATCACTAATGAGAATAAAAATGACATTGATACAGATAAAGATAGGGAAGTGTGGGAGACCATCAATACACCTGAACCCTCTACTTCAAATAGTAATTTCCCCTTTCCTAAAAATACTAGAGAAAGAGTCAACAGCAAAAACATTTCTCATCCTAAATTATCCTCAAAATCATCCAATACCAAAAACAAACCAACTAATGTACAGCGCAAAAATTCTTTCAGTAGTCGCCAACAACGTACATTTTCACACACCTCTATCCCTTCCCCAAGAAGATTACCTAATAGAAATCATGCATATAACTCCAACGCATATGAATTTAACAATACATATCCATATGACAACAGACAACGTTTTCCTCATAAGAAAGTATCTTGGGAAACCAATGGTTATGGCAATAGTCAATATAATACAACCTATAACTACAGAAAACATAATCGCCCATTTCAAACAAGACAAAATCACAATGAGAATAATCATTACGAATACCACTATAATAGAGAGAATCACTCCCATCCAGATTATAATTATAATTTCGGGCATAGATAAAGACAAAATTCACTACACCACAGAAATGGAAATTATGAGCGAGACCAACATTATGCTAACAGCAGACCTTTAACTCATAAAGACAAAAAACAACAAAACAAACAACCACATTTTTTAGAAAAGGAATGGGTAGGAAATCACCTTCCAAAAAATTCTCAAAATACTATAGAGATAGAATCACATACAAATTCACAAAGAAATATACCAGATGTAAACTTAAGACCCCAGTGGGCAATGGAGAACCCAAAAAAAAGAAAAGGTGTAGAAGAGGTAGAAGGGGAGGAAGACTGGTGGGAGATAGAAGAAATAGAAGAACCAAGAACCCCAAAGAGGGGCAAACAAGAGAACCATTACTAAAAATCTTCAATCTATCTACACACCAGTTTTATGATATAGAATTAAATATACTTTCCAAAGGCCTCAATTTCGCACCTGTGAAGGGACCCAACCCGTTCAATTTATTCATTGATTTCAATAAATTTATCAGGAAATTGACCCTATGTAGGCATTTTGAGAAACTTAAATCCAAGGATAACAATGATTTTTTGAAAAATATCTTTAATACTGATCTAGATTTACTGAATACCTTGGAAGAATTATACAATGATAATGACAATGAGTCACAACCAAACATTAATAATTGTAAATATTCAAATCTGAAACCATCCTCCATTTTCTTCCTCACACAATCCAAGGGGAATGCTATTCCTACTTTCAGTGAGCTTGTACAAACAGACCTACAAGATCTCTGTCAAAACTATTCCATTAAAAAAGATAATTTAACAAAACAGGAAAAAAACGCCTTACTTTCCATTAAAGAAATGGATGATATTATCCTCAGAGAAGCAGATAAGGGAGGTGGACTGGTAATACAGAACAGGACAGAATATCTCAATGAGGTCAATAGACTATTAAATGACCCTGAAACCTACAAAACATTACAAAGAGATCCTACTATAACTTTCCAAAAACAATATAACTCACTAATTGATACTGCACAACATCTAAACCTATTAAACCAAAACGAACTAGGTTTTCACTACTAAGTGGGCTGACAGGTCCTGCTAGAATCGGCATCTACATTCCTCCATCCTACAACCGGTACTGTATTGAGAATTGCATTGTATCCCTGCACTTTACTGTTGTGGATTATACATTGACGCTCACCACGGCACAAACAAAATAACATTGCCGGTTGCCTCTTTTGGAATATACAGACCATATTAGTGCTGCTAACTCCAGTGCCACTTTTTAAACACCCTGTTACTGCAGCTCAGCAACCAGTATCTGCACTTCTATCTCATTCAATTTCAGCACATTCCTGAATATTGAGTGATACTTAGGGTATTCCTCTGCCATTTTAACCTCATACCACATTTTGAAGGTTTTTAATGTAAGCACAATTTTTTATTATTTGTCTGTAATAAATAGCTCTTCATTTTTACGGTATCACACTATGTCTTTGTCTCTGCTTTTTGTATTTTATCACTAATCTCTTGTGAGGACACATGACATCCCACTATCAAAAGAGAGAACAAATACTCAGAGAGCCCAGGATTTCATTGTTACAAAGGTCATTCAAGACATTTTTCAAGATACCAACAAAAAGGGAGCCTAAGGATCATCCTTGCTTGAGTAAGAGAGTCCAGGATTCCCATTCCCACGGACAGGAAAAAGACCAGGAATTACTCTCAACATCCAAAAAACCATCTTTAACCCCTTGCTGATTACTTACCTCATAGGATTGAGGTTTGCTCTGGTAAGCACAATATACTTACTATATACCAGGTTAAACATTCAGTCTCTGCTTATATCACCTTGCAGTACTACACTATGTTCTTGTTTTCTCTCTTTATTTCGATACACCTATGAGAATATCGGACATCCAAGCTTCTGAAAGAAGAAGAAATCTATAGAGAGTCCAGGATTGCCATTTCACCAACAAGCTCCTCCAAAAACAGTAGTACTTCAACAAATACCATAGAGAGAACCAAAGGATCATTCTTGCCTTCGTAAGAGAGTCCAGGATCTCCATTTCCAAGGATCAACAGACACTAGGAGATCGCCAAGGGAGCATACAGTTTCCAAGGGATCATCTATACCCCATTGCTGATCACTTACCTCATAGGATTGAGGTTGGCTCTGGTAAGCGCTATAACTTACCCTATACCAGAAATTTGCTGGAAAAGAACTAACTTGTACCACCTCATTTGTTTTGAACTTTTTTATGTATACACCATAACAGTATACTATTATTTTAATATTCATAATTGTATAGAAGTGCGCCTACTCACTACTGAGAATTTCTCTTTCGACTCATATATATATATATATATATATATATATATATATATATATATATATATAATACTTCATATTCTGTGACTGTGAGAATGTTCTTTATGATGTAAGAATGCTTAAAAAAAAATCTTAAGTCCCTTTCAGGATTATTAGTGTCCACACTGTCCGGTGATCTGATCTGTCTGTAAATAATGCATTCAATACAAACCTCCTTACTTTATTCTAAAATGCTGCTGTTCTTGCCCTTCCTTGCTTTAGATTCACATATAGTCTATATATATATATAGCGGTGGGGGGGTTTATGAAATCATGGGGGCTAAAAAAAAATAATCATTCAATGATGTGTCATATACAATAATACACACACAGCAATGATGTATGTTGTAGTAGTAGTATATAGAATCGGTGCTCTGACAAAATGCAGAAGGAGATTTGGCAGACGGACATTTGGCAGACGGACATTTGACAGACGGACATTTGGCCGACAGACAGAAAGCTAAAGAATGTTCCGATGACGGCCGAGGGCAGATGCGTTCCAGAGTGCTCTGTTCTAATCAGAGCCTCGGGCGCCGCAACTGCCTCTGGGAACCTTACCATGGGTCACAGATGCACGTCTTGTAATTCTCTGTCTGGGAAATTATCTATCTATCAAATCTATCTATTTATCTATCAAATCTATCTATCGTATCTATCAAATGTATCTATTGCATCTATTGATCTATCTATCTAATCTATGTATCTATCTATCAAATCTATCTATCTCGTGGCTGGACTGTTATCTGACAGCCACTTGTGTTTCGGCCAAATGTCCGTTGGCCAAATGTCGGTCGGCCAAATGTCCGTCTGCCAAATGTCCGTCGGCTAAAAGTCCGGCCACGATAGAATCAATGTTATTATGCCAAAAGTACATTGCAGTTGAGCAGTTAATACTACTAACTATTTTTTTTAAAACAGCCAGGGTAATTTAATTTTAATAATTACAATACATTACATACGTTATAATGCTGCACGAGCTGGTGGTAGTAGTACTTGTTCTATTCATTGTTTAACAGTGCACTGAACTTAGACTTAGTCTTCACTGAGACTTACTGACTGTACTGAAAGTTCTTTGGCTGCCTCTGCGTGTCCTGTGACCGACCGACGTTGTCTCTGGTCTTCTTTAGTTAAACTGTGCCTGACTGCTGTCCCTACACATGGGTGGCCTCCGCCCTCAACTAGGCTCGTCGCTCACGCTCCTCAGGCTGGGTAGTGTTCCAGGCTCCCTCCACTCCAGTGACTCCACTATATGTCACGTGGGTGTGTGAGACGACTGAGTGTGACGTCATGTAAGCGGCAACCGGGACGACCCGGCCCACCTCTGCATTCCTCCCTAGCCGGCGTAGCCGCCCTCATCCAGTGACAGACTGAGCTGTGTGATTGACAGACGAGACAGTCAGACACAGACTCAGTCTGATTGGCTTGCGCTGTGGGCCTGCCCCGGCCAGAGGGAGTTAAGCTGAGCTGAGAAAAGAAAGTCACTGTAGCGTACTAGTGTGCCTCTTAGGATATTATACAACTAATACTGTACTTTACTGGCTAAGAACTAATAAGTTACAGCGCAAATCACAAATATAAATATCAGACAGTCACTGTCATAACAGCTGAGTGCTGAGCCCAGCCCAGCTGAGCTGCCGGCCGGCGGCCAACTGGGATTTTTCCCGGTATCCCGGCTGCCCAATCCGGCCCTGGTGGCAGAAGTCTTCATCTAACCGTGCCAAAGTCCTCAACAAAGCCGGGAGAAGTCTTCATCCAAGCCGGGCGAAGTAGTCCTCCAGACGGGCAGAAGTCTTCATCCAGATGGCATCAACTATCTTCATCCATCCGACGCGGAGCGGCTCTATCTTCAAGACATCCGACGCGGAGCATCCTCTTCATCCGGAGTCTTCTTACTGAATGATGGTTACTTTAAGTGACGTCATCCAAGATGACGTCCCTTAGATTCCGATTGGCTGATAGAATGCAATCAGCCAATAGGATTGAGCTGGATTGAGCTGGCATTCTATTGGCTGTTCCAATCAGCCAATAGAATGTGAGCTCAATCCTATTGGCTGATTGGATCAGCCAATAGGATTGAACTTCAATCCTATTGGCTGATTGCATCAGTCAATAGGATTTTTTCTACCTTAATTCCGATTGGCTGATAGAATTCTATCAGCCAATCGTAATCTAAGGGACGCCATCTTGGATGACGTCACTTAAAGGAACCGTCATTCAGTAAGAAGACTCCGGATGAAGAGGATGCTCTGCTCTGCGTCGCCAATAGGATGAAAGCTCAATCCTATTGGCTGATTGCAACAGCCAATAGGATTTTTTCCCCTTAATTCCAATTGGCTGATAGAATTCTATCAGCCAATCGGAATTAAGGTAGAAAAAATCCTATTGGCTGATGCAATCAGCCAATAGGATTGAGCTGGATTGAGCTGGCATTCTATTGGCTGTTCCAATCAGCCAATAGAATGTGAGCTCAATCCTATTGGCTGATTGGATCAGCCAATAGGATTGAACTTCAATCCTATTGGCTGATTGCATCAGCCAATAGGATTTTTTCTACCTTAATTCCGATTGGCTGATAGAATTCTATCAGCCAATCGTAATCTAAGGGACGCCATCTTGGATGACATCACTTAAAGGAACCGTCATTCAGTAAGAAGACTCCGGATGAAGAGGATGCTCTGCTCTGCGTCGCCAATAGGATGAAAGCTCAATCCTATTGGCTGATTGCAACAGCCAATAGGATTTTTTCCCCTTAATTCCGATGGGCTGATAGAATTCTATCAGCCAATCGGAATGTAAGGGACGCCATCTTGGATGACGTCATTTAAAGGGAAACTTCATTCTTCAAGATTCGTCGTAAGAAGAGGATGCTCTGCGTCGGATGTCTTGAAGATGGAGCCGCTCCGCGTCGGATGGATGAAGATAGAAGATGCCGCCTGGATGAAGACTTCTGCCGTCTGGAGGACCACTTCGCCCGACTTGGATGAAGACTTCTCCCGGCTTTGTTGAGGACTCCGGCCCAGTTAGATGAAGACTTCTGCCTCTTTCTTGAGGATGGATGTCCGGTCTTCAGAACAGTAAGTCAATCTTCAAGGGGCTACTGTTAGGTTTTTTTAAGGGTGTATTGGGTGGGTTTTATTTTTTAGATTAGGGTTTGGGCCACAAAAGAGCTAACTGCCCTTTTAAGGGCAATGCCCAACCAAATGCCATTTTCAGGGCAATGGGGAGCTTAGTTTTTTTTAGATAGTATTTTATTTGGGGGGTTGGTTGTGTGGGTGGTGGGTTTTACTGTTGGGGGGTTGTTTGTATTTTTTTTTACAGGTAAAAGAGCTGATTACTTTGGGACAATGCCCCGCAAAAGGCCCTTTTAAGGGCTATTGGTAGTTTAGTTTAGGCTAGGGTTTATTTTTATTTTGTGGGGGGCTTTTTATTTTGATAGGGCTCTTAGATTAGGTGTAATTAGTTTAAATGTCTGATTATTTCTTTTTTATTTTGTGTATTTTATTGTTTGTTTGTTTTTGTGATTTAGCTAATTTAATTTAATTTATTTAATTGTTTTTAATTTAGTTAATTTATTTAATTGTAGTGTAGTGTTAGGTGTTAGTGTAACTTAGGTTAGGTTTTATTTTACAGGTAAATTTGTATTTATTTTAGCTAGGTTGTTAGTAAATAGTTAATAACTATTTAGTAACTATTCTACCTAGTTAAAATAAATACAAAGTTGCCTGTAAAATAAAAATAAACCCTAAGCTAGATACAATGTAACTATTAGTTATATTGTAGCTAGTTTAGGGTTTATTTTCTAGGTAAGTATTTATTTATTTTTTTATTTATTTTTTAAGGTTTTAAATATTTTTATTGAGGTATATTGCAAGGCATACATATAATATGTATCATCATAAAACAAAAGAAATGTTTCCAGAAGTATAAGTACTGTAGATCTGACAGAATAAACATTACACATTAATATGACCGTTATCTTGAACATTTGTATACATATATAGTTGCCACAAGCGCTATAAGCCCCCACTATGATAGATGAAGCCACTTTTGGACCTCATATTAACATAAAATTATTAACGTTGCAGAGGCTAGCCTGAAATCAAAGGAACCACTCTTGGGTCCCGGATAATTAACCTCATTTTACCTTTTTTTTTATTTGAAAGAACAGAGTAAACCTGAACCGTCATAATTTGTCCTGCAATATAGGGCCACTTTTGGGCCCATAAACTAGGTAAGAAATAAGAGAACATAAATACATAATTCTTATACACAGCATTGCAGATGATATATATAAATAACTAAACTATTAACTTAGGAAACAAGAACCACTAGATAACCACATTATACCCATCTACTTATGTGGAAGGGTATACAGTATAATATTGGCGCCAACACATATAAATGTAAACTTGTATACACACATATTCATGAAACCACATATCAATAGCTGTTCGCCTATATACATTTTCCAAGGTATAAAAGAAAATTAACAATAGCGCATATTCTGATAAAGCAAACTATACTGTACAATTATATATGGCACTAGTAATGTATTAGTCATTTTTGGTTCACAGATAGAGAATATATACATGGCTATAAACTGTGATAGGCAAATCTATGCCATAAAATCAGAACCATTAATAATAATAAATAATAATCATTAATAGCCTATATATCAGCTACAAAACTGAAATATCACTCTTGAGTCCTTAGCAGTCTATAGATATAGTTATATGTGGTCCTGTTTGTACTCTAAAGAAAATAAATCAGGAGGGGCTATTTCACACTCTATTGTGGGGATTTCACACTATCTTTAAAACTATCCCTTCAGTGAGTAATGTTATGAAGGGCTTATTTGATCATTGTTTAGAGTTCTACTCCCCTCTAGTGGAGATTTCCGGCATTGACAGGAGACCATGTGAAGAAATACTTTTTAGTCCGTCTTATGGCTGGAGAGATAGCTTGAACTGAATGGAACACTGAATAGGGAGAAAGCTTATTTAGGTAAATGTAGGCAGTACTGACTAATAATTATGTGTCTCCACATCCTATATTATAAAAGGCCAAGTGTGTTTGTCTGAAGCCGTCATGCGCAGTAGAGACAAACACACTTGGCCTTAGATTGACCTCGCACGCGCACCTCCGTAGTTTAAGCAGCGCACAGCAGAGAATAGAGCTTCGCACGTGCACCCACCTGACCTCGCACGCGCACCCCCGCAAGTGTAACAGCAGCGCGATGATCTGGTACAGGGGAGAGAGAGAGAGAGCTAGAGAAAGAGAGAGAAAGAGAGAGAAAGAGAGAGAGAGAGCTAGAGAAAGAGAGAGAAAGAGAGAGAGAGAGAGAAACAAGAGAGGGGAGAGAGAGCACAAGAGGGGAGAGTGAGAGAGAGCAAGAGAGCACAAAATGAGGGGGGAGAGTGCAAAATAAGGGGGAGAGAGAGAACTCAAAAGAGAGGGGGGGGAGAGAGAGAGATCGCAAAAGAGAGGGGGGAGAGAGAGGGAGCAAGGGTTGGAACCGCGGTACCTACAAAATTGGCCCGTGTACACGGGCTTTAGGACTAGTTCTAAATAAGCCCCTAATTCCCTTCAAGAATATAAAACAATGCCAGGCTACTTGTGATACTGAAATCCTTCTGCCGATAACAGAACATGGAGGACATCATTAACACTGTCAGAAATTCAAAAGTTAAAAGGTACTAAATTCAGAGGGATAGATAATCAACAAATAACCTTTGCACTAAACAACTCTGTAAAAAGTTATGCTAACTTATTAAACAATAATATTCTGTAAACATTCACTGATATCCACATAAAAACGTTATAGTCATATGCATTTAGCGCACTAGGAGATAAATGTAATGGACTTCAGTAATGGGAGTGCGGTAGCTGTTAACTCTGGTTCAGATCTCCAACTCAGTGTCCCACTGTCAAAACGACAATCATCACCTTCAAAGCCAGACACATCCAGCCAAAGGCTATACAAACTGTCACGATTACATATTGCTTAAATACAACCTGTTACTTTTACTGAGAATATGCCTTTAATTGTCTGATCAATTCACCTGCTTTGCTATTTAAGTCTCCTCCCCCTTCTCCACTTTGCTTGTTATTGCTTTCTCACTAACCATAGTGTGATTCAAAGTGAGCTCCAGTATTTTGTTCCTTCTCTGGATTTCATCGTATTTGCTTCCATTCCGGATTCACCAACTTCTCTTGCTGAAACCAGCTTACATCTCCTGTTACTGGATTGACACTTCTCCCAGCCGTTGCTGTCAGCTTACTCCATTCAGCCGAATCTTCCGCCCTGCATCGTGGAGCTGTGACGTCACACGCCAACTTCTTCGGCATCAGCGCTGCAACCTTTTCTCCGATCCAAGCTGTGAGATTTCTCTTAAAATTATCTAAAACTCTGTTTCCTTCCAGGTACAGTCTGTAACCTCTTACATACTTTTTAGCTACTTAATTTGATACAATTTCTGCTACGCATATTTACCCAATTTTCCTGATATATTGCGGCAGAGCTTTATTTCTACATAGTAGCTATTTCTTTTGTGTTAACACTGTTTCATTTTTTCTCTGGTTATAGTCACAGTTTTTCTGTTGTTCCTCCAGTATTCATTTACTCGATACAGCTATAGAAATATCTAATGCTATTTATCCATATAACAAATTGCAAAGTTTACACTCGGATTCTGACATTACTACTTTTAGTAATCCATGTTATTATCTAGTTTAAACCTTGCTACAAATCCTATGTTCTCAGCAGTTGTGATTCATATAAATTATTTTATACTACAACATAGTACTTTTGACATTACACAAACATATTGCAAGAGTCAAATGGCTTAAAAAAGAATAATAAAAAAATTAAAGAAACAAAGGAATTGCGTTGCGGCTCTATCAAACTTTGAAGATGTAAATTCAGCCTACTCCTGCTCTGTTGAAGGAGTTAACCAGCAGCTGCTGTAAGTGTCCCCAGTATTTCACAAGCAAGTATAGCACATCTTCAGGTAGGAGCTTGACATGCTGGAAAGTCGGGTGTCTTGCCGTTTTAATAATCAGAACCCCCTTGAGTGCATGGAGGGTCTCCATGGCCTCTCTCAAGGGGCCGGTCCCATCTCCTCCATCTGAGACTAGAAAACAGGGTAATTGACTCATCCAAGTAGCGACAGGTAGGTAAAGGGGATTATCCTCATGAAGGGAAACAGAAAGTTCTGGGTAGACATAAATGGACTCCACAGCCAACTGCAACTGCTTGCCCTCAATAGCCTCCACACCGGGCGATGAGTCTGACGAAACTCCCTGTATCTGCTTTGCCTCTACATGAGGTGAGTGATCACAAGCATATGATAGGACACTAATTAGGCTCCTCTCAAGTTCCTCAAAGCGTCTGTCAAGTAGTTGTAACATCGACTCACGCCAATTATTTGCCGCCGCCATATTGTTCTCACCACTTCTTTAGTGATAGTAGTAGGGCTTTATTACGCAAAACTTGTAGATGCACTGTTGTATACAGTATATTGCAGGAAAGGTCAAGGCACAATTTGTCTTCTTACCCTTGCGGTAGAATGATGTGTAGAGTGTATTTTATTCTTCAGCACAACTGGCTGGTAATATCTGATAGCGTCAGAAATATGGAGGGGTGGATGAGGTTCCAGGCCGTCAACAGGCCTCTGCTGCGTACCCCATAAATTCTGGACTGCTGGGCAAAGATTAAACAGCAAATAATGACCAATACTGTTCCACAAGCACTAATTATCTCGAATCAAGCTTGGTATGTGATATATAAGAGTGAAAAACAGCAGTTTTAAATGCTCTTCTGTAGAGCCCTAGTTAGAATGCAGCCATCACAGTCGGTGGTTAGACACGCCCCCCAAGTATTTAGTTTTAAATAGGAATAATTTAGTTAATTGTAGTAATTTTATTTAGATTTATTGTAATTATATTTGTTAGGGGGGTTAGGGTTAGGGTTAGACTTAGGGGTTAATACATTTAATATAGTGTCAGTGACGTTGGGGGCGGCAGATTAGGAGTTAATAAATGTAGGTAGGTGGCGGCGATGTTAGGGATGGCAGATTAGGGGTTAATAATATTTAACTAGTGTTTGCGAGGCGGGAGTGCGGCGGTTTAGGGGTTAATATATTTATTATAGTGGCAGCGATGTCCGGTTCGGCAGATTAGGGGTTAAAATATTTATTTTATTGTTTGCGATGTGGGGGGGCCTCAGTTTAGGGGTTAATAGGTAGTTTATGGGTGTTAGTGTACTTTTTAGCACTTTAGTTAAGAGTTTTATGCTACGGTGTTGTAGTGTAAAACTCTTAACTACTGACTTTAAAATGCGGTATCAGTCTTGACAGGAGAGGCTGTACCGCTCACTTATGGTCAGACTCATAGGGCGCGATCCGATATACGGCGTAGTTTGCGGTGCAAGCGAGGGAACCCGCGTTGCCCCCAGTTTCAGCTCGCAACTCGAGCTATCCAATATACGGCGCCGTCAGATGCTAACGTGCTGTAAGTCTGATAAACCAGCGATGTCCAGAAATCTGCGTAGTACAAATTTCTGGCGTCGCCAGTGACTTGCGCCACGTTAGAAACTGCCGGCGCCTACAAAACCTGACTAAAGTATGAAATCACCCGCACTGTCTAACACGCCTCCTAAACATAGCCCGACACGTCTAACCCTCTATACGCTATCCCCCCTCACTATCCTAACAATAAAAAATGTATTAACCCCTAAACCGCCGCTCCCGGACCCCGCCGCCACCTAATAAAGTTATTAACCCCTAAACCGCCGCTCCCGGACCCCGCCGCCAGCTATATTAAATCTATAACCCCCTAAAGTGAGCCCTAACACCGCCGCCATCTACCTTACCTACCTCCTAAAGTGAGCCCCTACCCCACCGCCATCTATTTTAAAATGATTAACCCCTAATTTAATCCCCCTACCCCGCCGCCATCTATATTAAATGATTTAACCCCTAAAATACTAAACTATCCCTACCACTAAACCTAAGTCTAACCCTACAAATAGCCCTGAAAAGGGCTTTTTGCGTGGCATTACCCCAAAGTAAAACTGCTCTTTTGCCAGCCCTTAAAAGGGCTTTTGGCGGGGTTTTGTCACAAAGTAATCAGCTCTTTTGCCTACAATCTAAATCCCCCTACACCGCTGCTACCTATAATAAATGTATTAACCCCTAATCTAATCCCCCTACACCGCCGCCGCCTATATTAAACACATTAACCCCTAATCTAATCCCCCTACACCGCCGCCAGCTATATTAACTATATTAACCCTAATTATATTAGGGTTAATATAGTTAATATAATTATTATATTATATATATTAACTATATTAACCCTAATTATATTAGGGTTAATATAGTTAATATCGTTATTATATTATATATATATTAAGTATAATAACCCTATCTAACTCTAACATCCCTAACTAAACTCTTATTAAAATAAATCTAATATTAATATTATTAATGAAAATATTCCTATTTAAATCTAAATACTTACCTATAAAATAAACCCTAAGATAGCTACAATGTAATTAATAATTACATTGTAGCTATTTTAGGGTTTATATTTATAAGGGATTAAATGCTTACCGGGGCGTTTCCAGGAGTGTAGAAGAACAATCTTAACTTAACTTAACTAACTTAACTTAGTAACTTGTAACATAAACCATTGTGAATAAATAAAGACACAGACACATTCTTAAATGGGAAAAAATTTTAACCGTCACGGTCAAATTTTTATTAAAAAACTACCTAACTATTAAACCAACAGAACCGGAAATGGCGGCATAGACTATATAGGCCCAGAACAGCAAAGGAGGTCACGGCCCAACGGGAAGGAACAGCAGAGGGGTCTCTGCTCAAAGGAAATGACGCTGAGGGGTTGCAGAGATCACGTGACCATCCCCCAATGGGGAGAGAGGGAGGTTACCCCACGTGCACTTGAGGCCTACCACCCCTCCCATTTATGGCCACGACTCACCCCTAGCGACCTTTTCCTGTGCAACAGGACCGTGACCTCCCGCCACAAGGAGCATTAAAATGGACTTGCCGCCACCACCACAACCTGACTTACAGGAAGGATGAAATAGCTCCCTTGATATCTTTTATAAAAATATCCAACCCTACGTCTGATAAATGGACCTTATCTCTACGATAGAGCTCAGTTCTGTCGGCTGAGATGGCTTCGTGCCGTACCACGAAGCCACCTGTTCCCGTGACGGTTTTAGATAAAGCCGCATTGATTTTTTTTCCAATTCTATATGCCGCCGTATGGGTCGACATATGCCTCCAATATAGGCGGGGGACTATATTAGACCAGCCAATGACTACCTCAGGGATTCGTGTCTGGAGCCAGCCGATGTCCGACTGCATAGTTCTGACTAGTTCTAGCACAGGGACGGACCCTACATCATTCCCCCCCAGGTGGAGGATTAAAAGGTGCGGTTTACCCCATCTTAAGAGGGCACCAGAAATTACTTCCCCCAGCTGCGGCCAACACATCCCCCTAATACCTAACCATCTAATTGAGGCTTTGCTAAGGGGGAACCCCAGATTCTGACCCAAGGGGAGGGAGGAGCAACGAATCGAAGCCCAGTGGATGAAAGAATGTCCCACAATCCAAATCCGCTTTGCTCCCTGATTTGGACCTGCGGAGACAAATAGTTTAGTGTGTGCACACAAAATGTCTGTATTAAACAATGGGGCGGACGTATTTCTTAAAGCAATTAGAGCGCCACCGACCCATCCTCTTTATGTCCTCGCTGGAGCGACCTACGCTTGCGGCCTGCGTCGCCGCCCCAATTCTAAAGGAATGAGGGGCGATCCTACTGCTGTCTAAGCCTACGTTCGCCGCTGCTTGCTTCAAGACCCTACCGAACTGGAACTTAGATAGGGCTGAACCATCAGCGTGGATAAAAAACTGCCCTGGCAAAGAAGGGCGTGCAGCTAAATAACTGTTCATAACCATTATTGGACAGGAAATGCTGCCCGGTCTGGGCGCAATGTGCAGCCAAGCGCCCCTGCCTGACTGATCCGTTTTTGAGCGCGGGATAAACAGGAGCAGGGAGTCAACGGCCGCCCTAACATGCTCCAATTGAACTCCGCGACCTGCCGCACGCTTAGAGGGGGCTACTAACTCACTCAGCCGGAGTGCGGCCGAAAAGGCCAGCGCAAACGCTGCCTTAAACAGTGATGCCTCAAATGGGGAGTAGCATGAGCTATCAAGCGACAATATCAGCTTATCTAGGCGGTCTTGTGTGATGGGTTCCCTAGAATCAGGTTGCCTTGGATAGATCCTGCCCCACCCTTTGACAACTTGCCGAATGAAGAATGAGTTAGTTGGATCCGGAAGCCCCAGCGCTTTATAAAAGAATGACAATGCAGCTAATTTGGACTGTAGTAAACCCTGACGCGTGCCTATGTTGTGAAGACTCACCAGCCAATCACACAGAGATGCAATGTTCCCTTGTGCGGCATCCATGCCCCTGGACCGGCAAAACTGGTCCCATTTGTTCCAGAGTTTCAAGTAAGTGCGCCAGGTGGAGGGGGCTAAGGAAGAACGTACGAATGGCAATAGGGCTACCCAGGAGCGACCAGCTGCCAAAGAAAATCAGGACAACGTAAACCCACTGGTGAAGCGTTAGGAACTAAGCGTCTAAAACTAACCCACTCAAATCTGGACAGGGCGTCTGCTACCACATTATTGACACCCGGCACATGCTTCGCCTGGAACTGAATGTTGAGTTCCAGGCAACGCAATACCAGGTGCCGCAACACGGCCGAGGTGGCCGACAGGTTGTTAATTGCAAAGACAACACTGGTGTTGTCAGTCCAGAATATGATAGTCTTGTTTGAGAATCTGGATCCCCAGAGTTCCACTGACAGGACTATGGGAAAAAGCTCCAGGAGGGTTAGGTTACGGGTGAAACCCCGGTGGTACCAGGAGGCCGGCCAAGGCTCTGCGCTCCATTCCCCCCGGAAGTAAGCCCCGTACCCATGTGATCCTGCCGCATCCGTAAAAAGATGTAACAGTTGACTAGATATGGGGTCTGAGCGCCAGACACGCACGCCATTGAAGGATTTTAGAAAAACCTCCCAGACCCTCAGATCCGCCAGCAGGTCCATCGTAAGGCGAATCCTCTGAGTAGGTTTTGTTCTTCCACTCAGTTGTCTTTCAAGCCTACGATTAAAGATCCTGCCCATAGGTATTACCTTGCAAGCGAAATTAAGGAGCCCTAGCAATGATTGCAACTGCTGTTCATTAGATTCAGACATTCGCCTGAGTCAGATCCACCCACAAGGAGGAAGTCGTCTAGGTAATGTGCTATTGCCTCGCTGCCTGCCTCACTGGCAACCACCCAGTGTAGGAATGAGCTAAATGCTTCAAAAAGAGCACATGACAGGGAGCATCCCATAGGGAGGCAGCGATCCACGTAGTACAAACCCTGAAATTTACATCCCATAAGAGGGAAAACTGAAGGGTGGAGAGGCAGCAACCGGAAGGCAGACTCTATGTCCAATTTTGCGAGTAGAGCGCCTTTTCCAGCCTGTCTAACCAAATCCAGAGCGCTATCAAAAGATTGATAGCGCACGGAACTTAGCTGGGGGTCAATTGCGTCATTGACGGAAGTGCCTTTCGGATACGAAAGATGCTGGATAAGTCTAAACTTCCCTTTATCTTTCTTTGGGACCACACCCAAAGGGGATATTGTTAAATTCTTTAGCGGTGGTGTAGGAAATGGGCCAGCCATGCGGCCCAGGGATACCTCTTTATTGATTTTTTCCCAATACCACCTCAGGGTGTTGGTATGCAGACAACAAATTTCTCTGCAAATGGGCTCCCTGTACCCTTTGAAATAGTGGAATCCTAAATCCAAATGAAAACCCCTCCCATAGCATTCTGGCCGTGGCCTGATCAGGGTAGGCCAACAACCAGGGCTTAAGCGCGTGGACCCTCACTGGGGTTTCCGCCCTTATGAGCAGTAAATGATCCGGGGGCTCTATTGTTGGTACCTCCATCTTTTCTTTTATTGCAATCGGCCCCAGGATGGGATCCTGTACAAAACTTGCAAGTGTGTCTAAAGGTGCATGCGCTGCCCTTATCGCACTTTTTTTCCTGATAGGCCCAACAGGCGCCTCCCCTCCTCCGCAGCCTTGCGTTCCGAAAGGACTGCTGATTAGCCGAGGGGGCGCCCTGCGCTGCTGGTCCCTTATGGGGATCCATACGCTGCCATAATTGATTGTCAGTGCAATCAAAAGTTAAGGAGGGATTGCCCGACAATTTTCTCCTAAACTCGGAGTCATATTCCCTCCAAACACCTTCACCGCGATTACGCTGGATCCAGTGTATGGTGTCTGTATATTTCAATATTGCTAAATTCTGAGAAGGGTACTTCTCCAAATAACATGAAGAGAAGACCCTAAAACATTGCAGCCACTCATCGAATGAGTCAGGGCGCTTGAATTTCTTTGGGCCAGTCCCTTCAGCACTCTTTTCCTTTTGTCTGTACGCCTCTACAGACAAATCGAAAATATTAACGTACTTCCCTTGGTGAATTTTTGTAACTGTCTTTTTACGCAGATGCGCGTGCAAGGAGTAAATTTCACCGGGGCTGGCATCCCCATACAAAGCTGCCCTTCTCTCTGAAATTGCTCTGATAGGGGGTAGGGCTTGCAAATCCGCATTGCTATTTGCCTGTTGGGGGGAGATTAGCGCATGTGGAGCGCTATTTTTTTTGGATTGCTGCTTCGCTGCGCCTACACCCTCCTTCAAGATTTTTTTAATCATGCGGAACATTTTTTTCTGTCCCTTCCCCTGTAAGCCTAGCGATGTATCACTATCAGAACCTGTGTCTGTGTGTGAAGTGTCAGTAGTGTCTACCTGTTCATGTACAAAAACAGAACGCTCACCATGTGACACTCCCGGCTGTGCGGTCTGGGTATTGTTATCCTGCACCGGCTGCTGTTGTTGTTGTTGCTGAGCTGGTTGCTGTAGCTGATGGGAAGACTGCTGCGCAGCAGATGGATTCTGCGTGACCACTTCCGCTGAACTCATGGCGACTGGCACTGGAGCTGTTCCAATTACTCCCTGTAAGAGAGAAACCAATTCGCGAGCACTATGGAAGTTGTTTAAAGGTGCAGACATATTAGCAGTCAGGGATGAAGTTAAATGTTGGCGAATTGGCTCAATTAATGTATTTAATTTAATGGGAGCAATATGCTGTGCCTGGCCTGCATCCATACTCATGCTCTCACGCATACCCATGGACTGATTCGCATTCGCAGACAGACCTACAGCAGCAGCAGCGTTGCTGACTCCAACAACATGAGGCATTTGCCCAGCATTCCTTCCCCTAACATGCGTGCCGTCATCATGGAATGTGTTACCAATATCATTCACAACAACATCACTAACAGCATTATGATTTCCTAGATTAGTCACAACATTCACATTCCCCCTCTCACTCGCAGCAGCGGGTATTACAGCATTATAAAATTGCTGCTCATTCACATTCCCCCTCTCACTCGCAGCAGCGGGTATTACAGCATTATAAAATTGCTGCTCATTCACATTCCCCCTCTCACTCGCAGCGGCGGGTATTGCAGCATTATAAAATTGCAATGGCCTGAAACCCCTGCTAATAGTGGCTCTCCCCCCTCTTCTAAGGTAACTCTGGCGTGGCTGTGTTGAAGTCCTGGCTCCCCTCTTAACTGTCTTTGTCCCCCTACCTCTCCCTCTAATGATTGGGGATCTGACACCCTGAGCGCGACCTGCTACACCCTCACCGGGTGTGCTAACTGCATTCTGGCCTCCTTCCCTGGTTGCCACATGCCCCCCTTGAAGCAACGTTCCCTCTTGGTGCTCACCTTCGAGCCCATGAGAGACCGCTGCTGTTCCTGCCGCTCCGGTGCTGCCGCTGGGAATAATGGCCGCACCGGAAGTTCCCACACCTACTTCCGGTCGCGCGGCCAATGTAAGTGCGCAACCGGAAGTAGGCCTAGGAGCCTGCCGAAAGTTCACCGGAGGCTCCGGTAAAGTATGTAGAGGTCGGGAAGGGGTGGCGGAAGGTGCGCGAAGGGGGGTCGTTGCGCCGGCGAGGGGAATATTTAAAGTATTGGCCTCGGGTGCCTGCGCTTGCGATGGGGGCAAATTGATAACTGAAAAAGGGGGTAAAACAGGGCCAAATGGCCCCCGGGCCCCCCCATGTGGCTGACCAAGTGGGTCCAAAGCCTGATGGGGGGGCGCCCCATAACCAGGAGCATCTAGGCCATATGCCTGCTCCTGGGGTAAACTCTGCTCAGGTGCCTGAGGGGGCAATAAATGGTGAACATGCAGGGGCAAATTAGAATGAGGCCCAGTGGCCTGTATGTGTGAAAGGGGGTCCACATGCTCTGCAATATGGGGATCCCTGGTTATGCCAGGCCCAATTTGCAAAGCACGTGGTACCACATGCTGCAATTGCACAGGGCCTGCTGAGGGCTGTGCAGAGGCAGCATTAGATATTGCAGCTGCAATATATGTCATAAAATTTAAAACTGCTGGAACATCTGCAGATGGTACAGCCTGCAGCAGGTTTGAGACTTGGTTAGTAGTCAATTGCTGCTGCTGTTCTAAGTTAATTACAGGTGAATGAACCTCCTCTATCACTAACTGTGATTCTGGCACCAGATTAACTACATCCTCCCCAGCTTCAGTGATTTGATCCTGGGAGGGTGCTGCATGAACCTGTGCCACCACAACAGCTTGATTTTGTGTAGGAGGGATGCAATCTAAATCATTGTCAATTGTTTTCTGAGTACTTATCTTTTCCTTTTTCTTTCCAGCTTCTGCATTATCCTGATAGCGTCTAGGTGGGAGAACTGAACGCCTTGAACGATGCATGGTGGTCAGAGAAAAAAGGAGAAAAAACTGAGCAGCACAGAAAAAGAAAAAACACTTCACAGCCTGGATCGGATGGAGAAGAGGGAGGGAAACCTCAGCTTTTTACCAGGTAAGGAGGGGCCTGACCTAACCTGCAACAATGTTGCAACTAACACCCAACCCTCTATCTCCTATCCCACTTTCCTGCAGCCTTAACCCTTAGCCTGCTACAGGCCCATACTGGGCCCTACACGAACTTTTTACAGGTAACTTGGTATTTATTTTAACTAGGTATAATAGCTATTAAATAGTTAATAGCTATTTAATAGCTACCTAGTTAAAATAAATACCAATTTACCTGTAAAATAAATCCTAACCTAAGTTACAAATACACCTACACTATCAATAAATTAAATAAACTACAAATATCTAAACTAAAATACAATTAAATAAACTAAACTAAATTACAAAAACAAACAAACACTAAATTACAAAAAATAAAAAAAAGATTACAAGATTTTTAAGCTAATTACACCTATTCTAAGCTCCCTAATAAAATAATAAAGTCCCCCAAAATAAATTATAAAATACCCAGCTCTGTACCAGCCCTTAAAAGGGTTTTTTGCGGGGTATTTACCTCAAGTTAACTGCTCTTTAGCCTGTAAAAAAAAGAACACAACACCCCCCCAACATTACAACCCACCACCCACATACCCCTATTCTAAACCCACCCAAACCCCCCTTAAAAAAACCTAACACTACCCCCTGAAGATCTCCCTACCTTGTCTTCACCCAGCCGGGCCGAACTCCTCATCCGATCCGGGCGATGTCTTTATCCAATCGGCAAAGAAGAAGTCTTCATCCCGGTGATGTCTTCATCCAAGCGGCGGCAAAGTCTTCTTCCATCCGGCCGATGTCTTCATCCAAGCGGCGGCGAGGTCTTCATCCATCCCGGCGATGTCTTCAAGCAACCGGAATTTTCAATCTTCTTTCTTCGCTCCGCCGACGCGGAGCATGCATCCAGGCCGACGGACTAACGACGAATGAGGTACCTTTAAATGACGTCATCCAAGATGGCGTCCATCGAATTCCGATTGGCTGATAGGATTCTATCAGCCAATCGGAATTAAGGTAGAAAAATCTGATTGGCTGATTGAATCAGCCAATCAGATTCAAGTTCAATCCGATTGGCTATTGGTAAACTAAACTACCAATAGCCCTTAAAAGGGCCTTTTGCGGGGCATTGCTTGTAAAATAAAACCTAACCTAAGTTACAATAACACCTAACCTAACCCTACAATTAAATACAATTAAATAAATTACATACAATTAACTAAATTATGTACATTTATCTAAAGTACAAAAAACAAACACTAAATTACAGAAACGAATAAACAAATTACACCTAATCTAATAGCCCTATCAAAATAAAAAAAGCTCCCCCAAAATAAAAAAAAACATAGCCTAAACTAAACTACCAATAGCCCTTAAAAGGGCCTTTTGCGGGGCATTGCCCCAAAGTAATCAGCTCTTTTACCTGTAAAAAAAAAATACAAACAACCCCACAACAGTAAAACCCACCACCCACACAACCAACCCCCAAATAAAATACTAACTAAAAAATCCTAAGCTCCCCATTGCCCTGAAAAGGGCATTTGGAAGGGCATTGCCCTTAAAAGGGCATTTAGCTCTTTTGCAGGCCCAAAGCCCTAACCTAAAAATAAAACCCACCCAATACACCCTTAAAAACACCTAACACTAACCCCCTGAAGATCGACTTACCGGGAGACGTCTTCATCCAAGCCAGGTAGAAGTTGTCCTCCAGACGGGCAGAAGTCTTCATCCAAGCCGGCCATAAGTGGTCCTCCAGACAGGCAGAAGTCTTCATCCAAGCCGGGCAGAAGTGGTCCTCCAGACGGGCAGAAGTCTTCATCCAAGCCGGGCAGAAGTGGTCCTCCAAACGGCAGAAGTCTTCATCCAGAAGGCATCTTCTATCTTCATCCATCCGGCGCGGAGCGGATCCATCCTTCAAGACATCCGACGCGGAGCATCCTCTTCGGCCAACGACTACCCGACGAATGAAGGTTCCTTTAAGTGACATCATCCAAGATGGCGTCCCTTAGATTCCGATTGGCTGATAGAATTCTATCAGCCAATCGGAATTAAGGTAGAATAAATCCTATTGGCTTATGCAATCAGCCAATAGGATTGAACTTCAATCCTATTGGCTGATTGGAACAGCCAATAGGATTGAGCTCACATTCTATTGGCTGTTCCAATCAGCCAATAGGATTGAAGTTCAATCCTATTGGCTGATTGCATCAGCCAATAGGATTTTTTCTACCTTAATTCCGATTGGCTGATAGAATTCTAAATAAATAAATCTAAGGGACGCCATCTTTGATGACGTCACTTAAAGGAACCTTCATTCGTCGGGTAGTCATCGGCCGAAGAGGATGCTCCGTGTCGGATGTCTTGAACATGGATCCGCTCCGCGCCGGATGGATGAAGATAGAAGATGCCATCTGGATGGACCACTTCTGCCCGGCTTGGATGAAGACGTCTCCCGGTAAGTCGATCTTCAGGGGGTTAGTGTTAGGTTTTTTAAGGGTGTATTGAGTGGGTTTTATTTTTAGGTTAGGGCTTTGGGCCTGCAAAAGAGCTTACTACCCTTTTAAGGGCAATGCCCATCCAACTGCCCTTTTCAGGGCAATGGAGAGCTTAGGTTTTTTTAGTTAGTATTTTTTTGGGGGGGTTGGTTGTGTGGGTGGTGGGTTTTACTGTTGGGGGGGTTGTTTGTATTTTTTTTACAGGTAAAAGAGCTGAATACTTTGAGGCAATGCCCCGCAAAAGGCCCTTTTAAGGGCTATTGATAGTTTAGTTTAGGCTAGGTTTATTTTTATTTTGGTGGGGGCTTTTTGATTTTGATAGGGCTATTAGATTAGGTGTAATTAGTTTAAATGTCTGTAATTTGTTTATTCTTTTCTTTAATTTAGTGTTTGTTTTTTTGTACTTTAGATAATTGTATATAATTTAGTTAATTGTATGTAATTTATTTAATTGTATTTAATTTTAGGGTTAGGTTGGGTGTTATTGTAACTTAGGTTAGGTTTTATTTTACAGGTAATTTTGTATTTATTTTAGCTAGGTAGTTAATAAATAGTTAATAACTATTTAATAACTATTCTACCTAGTTAAAATAAATACAAACATGCCTGTAAAATAAAAATAAAGAAGAAAAAATAGGAGACAAGCGAATAGAAAGTAGAGCACTCGCAAAGGGAGACTAGTATAAGTGGCTATTCAGTGGGTATATAATATTAAAACTTAACATTTATTATTAAAAAAAAAATGATAAAAAACTACTATATAAGTAGTGATTAATACTTAGATTAAAACACAAACAAATAGTAAAAGGCTGTATATCCACAATGACCCCAGAATGTATACCATAGAAACTCAGAATAGAGTAGGAGGGATTTTTAGGCAGATATACACCAAAAAATGGTTCACGGATTGCACCAAAATCTATCTAAAAAAGAGGATTGACCTCAAACAAAATTATACTATCTAGTGCAATACTGGACCGGTGTAGGTCTGTCCAAAATATTCCCTATGACAAAATTAGTATAGTGACTAAGAGGGGAAGCGTAGGTAGCAAAATTCACATAGTCCATACATTCAGCATATTACACAGACCCAGACGGCTGTTGGAAGAGTGCCTAATCCTACGGCTGTATCAACCACTAAGTGTAACTATGCAAGTCACATTTCACTAGTCAATGTGTTTATTATAACATATCTATAGAATCATATTACCTTTCATTGATCGTATTTTTGGTTTAATTTGTGTTTGTGAACACTTCACTCTTGCCTATACAAATGGGTCTGTGTAATATGCTGAATGTATGGACTATGTGAATTTTGCTACCTACACTTCCCCTCTTAGTCACTATACTAATTTTGTCATAGGGAATATTTTGGACAGACCTACACCGGTCCAGTATTGCACTAGATAGTATAATTTTGTTTGAGGTCAATCCTCTTTTTTAGATAGATTTTGGTGCAATCCGTGAACCATTTTTTGGTGTATATCTGCCTAAAAATCCCTCCTACTCTATTCTGAGTTTCTATGGTATACATTCTGGGGTCATTGTGGATATACAGCCTTTTACTATTTGTTTGTGTTTTAATCTAAGTATTAATCACTACTTATATAGTAGTTTTTTATCATTTTTTTTTTAATAATAAATGTTAAGTTTTAATATTATATACCCACTGAATAGCCACTTATACTAGTCTCCCTTTGTGAGTGCTCTACTTTCTGTTCGCTTGTCTCCTATTTTTTCTACATTTACTTGAACAGTGAGCACCCTGCCCTGGTATTACTAGTCTATACTTCATTATATCAGATATTAGTATTATTGTCCCCAATTTGGGTGACTACTTTTATTGGTTAAATTGTGGTAAGCTAATACTTGACGGGGAATCATTAAATACAACTTCCATTACCACTATCCCTATCTTTATTATATAAAATAAAAATAAACCCTAAACTAGCTACAATGTAACTATTAGTTATATTGTAGCTATTTTAGGGTTTATTTTATAGCTAAGTATTTAGTTTTAAATAGGAATAATTTAGTTAATGATAGTAATTTTATTTATATTTATTTAAATTAGATTTAAGTTAGGGGGTATTATGGTTAGACTTAGGTTTAGGGGTTAATAAATTTAATATAGTGGCGGCAACGTTGGGGACGGCAGATTATGGGTTAATAAGTGTTATGTAGATGGCGGCAGTGTAGGGGGGCAGATAAGGGGTTGATAACATAATGTAGGTTGTGGCGGTGTAGGGGGTGGCAGATTAGGGGTTAATAAATATAATGTAGATGGCGGTGGGCTCCGGGAGCGGCGGTTTAGGGGTTAATAACTTTATTTAGTTGCGGCGGGGTCCGGGAGCGGCAGGATAGGGGTAAAACAGTGTAGTATAGTGTGGGTGTTTAGTGACAGTATACCAATAAAGCTGGGAAAAAGCCGAAGAGCAGCGAGATCGATGACTGTTAGTTAACAACAGTCCGCTGCTCATCGCCCCGTACTTGGTGCACAGCTTTTTGACAGCTTTTTTGGTTACTTTGGAGAGCGTATTCAGGTCCGCGGCAGCAATGTTAGGCGATCTTAGGCGAGCGTATTGGTGCCGGTGAATGCAAGTGAGTTGACGGGTTGATAAATAGGGGCCTTTGTCTACACCTTTGTGCTTCTGAACATGGCTAGCACATGTTTATATATAGTATATATTTAGACAACAATCATCAAGTGATACACACATGAGAACTCTTAAATGTTCCAGGTACTCAGCCTTTGTGAATATTTTCTAAATACAGACACTAAAATCAAAGTATTACTCATCGATAATTACAAATCGTATTTCATTTGCATGCTCCATCAAAATGATGTAATTCCTAACTTTGGTTCACTATCCCTTTAATGCAACATTGATGTGTATCCTTGAGCACCAGTAACATATGTTATAATATTTGATTTTAACGTGTACACAACATATTATGTTTTACAGAGATTGCTGTATCAACATGTGAGATGGAGGAGGAAGTGGCTCCCTCTGAGTCTGATGGTACGTCAAATATATATAACATGTATCTAACATGCATTATTGTTTACAAATCATACTCGACGAAAAATAAAGTATACAGCTTTGTCCCATTAAAATATATTCTTCCATTATTTTTTTAATACCCTACTGCCCCCCTTTCTATATCATGCAGCATAAATATAAGTCAGCACACAAATGCCATTGTCAATTGGGCTTAAGGACACCTAGAATAGGATTGTTATAAGAGCTATGCACCTGTCTGATAATACCTCCTTCTTCTAAGTTCCTTATGATTTCTGCAAGAGAATCATATGAGGCTAAAGGAAGTCTGTATTGTTTAACAAAGACAGGTGGTGCATTGGGATCTGTTTGGATTCTTGCAATGTTCAAGTCTGTAGTCCCACAGTCATAAGAATCCCTAACAAAAATATCCTTGTACTCCATCAGGAGTTTTCGTAGCTGTCAGCGTTCATCATCACTGGAACAGCCATTAGCTAAGGAGATTTGCTCTTCGACTATTTGCTGAAATCCTGGAAAGATTTCAGGCTGTCCTATCTCATAGGCTTCTTCCAAACTAGAGGTGAGATCCTCTTGATTATAATTTACATTGCCCCCTGACTCTGGGTATTGGGGTATTCTTGCTCTTTGATCGGCAAATACTAGAGAGGCTTCTTCAATTTTACAGATGCCTTCCTCTGAGCTGAAGGGATACATAGACTGAATTGTAAATAGTCCCTCTGGCATAAATGCAAAGGATTGTTCTATTAATTGTTCTTCAGTTAAATATCCTTCAGGTATTAGCCCAATTATATTATTCTGGAATCCAAAAGTGTAATAACTTGATTCCAGCGCATATCCTATGGAAGTTCCCTTGGATAAGGCTATATCCTGTGGGGTCATGTTATGTACAACAACATGTATCGGAATATTTCCAATATTTACCATGGGAGTATGGGTCATTGTTATACCCAGATTTTGCATTCTATGGGAGATGCATATTAGTGTTTCAGAAGTTTTAAATTTCTGACTTCTTTTTACCTGTAAGGATAAGAGGAATTCATCAGCCCCAGAAGGGATTACAACATCGTTAGATACCTGCATATTCACAGCATATGGCAATTGCTGATTTGATTTCAGGGCTGTATTTTCATCCTGAAATACTTCAGGGTCCCCTTTTAACCTGCTCCAGAGGCAAAGGTTAATCAAATCTATTTGTATGGCATATCTATGTAAGAGATCATTGCCAATGTATATTTGATTATAGGGAGTATTTAAAACTAAAAACAGGTGCTTTTCTGATTTATTACCTACTAGTCCTAAAGCCCATTCACACGGGCCATTTTTTGCAGTACAGCGGTCCCACCCCTTGCTCTCTCTCTCCCCCTCTCTTTTGTGCTCTTTCCCCCTCTCTTTTGCGCTCTCTCCCACTCTCTTTTGCGCTCTCTCTCGCTCCACCTCTCTTTTGCTCTCTCCCTCCCCCTCTCTTTTTTTCTCTCTCCTTCCCCCCTCTCTTTTGCTCTCTCTCTCCCCCTCTCTATTGCTCTCTCTCCCCCCTCTCTTTTGCTCTCTCTCCCCCTCTATTTTTCTCTCTCTCCCCCCTCTCTTTTGCTCTCCCTCCCCCTCTCTTTTTTTCTCTCTTCCCTCTATTTTGCTCTTTCCCCTCTCTTTTGCTCTTAACCCTCTATTTTGCTCTCTCTCCCCCTCTCTTCTGCTTTTTCCCCTCTCTTCTGCTCTTCCCCCTCTCTTTAGCTCTTTCCTATATCTTTTTGTCTCTCCCCCTCTCTTTCTATGTCTCTCCCCTCTCTCTAGCGCCGACCGCGCCCAGCCACGTCCCCACCATGGCTGACCATGCCCCTGACCATGCCCGACCACGCCCATGCTCCTGTCCAGCCACACCCACTTTTGCTGCAAACAGCATGTCAGGTAAGGCCAGGTGTGTTTGTCCTCGTGCTGTCTCTACTGCGCATGACAGCTTCAGACAAACACACTTGGCCTTTTATATTATAGGATAGAGATAAATAATAAGCATTTAGCTGTGACATTATAGCTTTCAGACCTGTCATCCAGGCTATGGACACAGTGGTCTTGGGGAGAAAGATATTTAATTACTTTAGGTTCAGCCATCTGTGCTAATAAGCCTTCACTTATATAGCTAGCTTCCTGTTTTAAGTTCAATTTAGCATACTTGGTTTAACCAAGGTCATGCACTTGCATAGAGATAAATAGATCATGCTTAATTCTCTCAATTTCTGTGAGGAATTACGAATGATCTCCCCCTTTAGGGGATTTAGGGTCCCCCTTGTGGAGAGATATGGTTAATACATCGCCATCTAGGGAAATATTCGCTATCTTTCCAGGCAAAATTTTAAAAATATTACCATCAGAGCTGCCTAAGGGAGTCTGATCATCTATTTGTAGGATAGTGATTTCAGGTACAGAGTCATTCCTGAAATGAATCTCCACAGCATCTGACTTCTCTTCCACCAGGTGACAGTTATGTTGGGTGTGAGATATACCGAACCGCTTATAATTAATAGACCTTTTTACTTGTGACCAAATAACATTATTTATGCAATCAATTATGGTGCTTAATCGCTTCAGGAGATCACTACCAATAATTAAACGATCAGTTGGCAGATCCACTATAATGACAGGGTGTCTTATTACCCTGTTCCCCAGCCTAAGTTTTAACCAGTCCGTACCGTAGACTTTGTGAGAGTCACCCCCAACACCTATTAGTGAACCATCAAATTCTTTTATTTTAGGTTTGTGGGGTGTTAGCTCATTTAGCTGTGTGTAGTACCTGTGGGATAAAATAGTTGCCTGAGATCCAGTATCAATTAATCTCATGATAGGGTTAGCAACTGATTCCTGGAGTTCAGCTAATACATAATATCTCCCTGCAGTTTCTACCATTTCACACATAAAATTAGCATGATTACATATCTGTGGGCCACAAGTTACCTGAATCTGCCACAAGTTACCTGATGCAGAAGAATTTTCATTCTTACCAGTCCTTCCCTCTGTAATAGGGTCGACAGGGTTCCTGTGTACTGCATCTGTGGAAATAAGGTTATGCGAAAACTGCAAAGGAAGAGATTTGTTTGAGTTCCCAGGCTGAGGTTGCTCGTCATCACAGCTAAATCGTCCGTTCCTGGTCTGTAGGGAGAGAACATGATTAGTACCATTATTGACATTTATCCTTTCATTTGGTATATCTCTCCCCTCTCTCTCAGGTAATACCACAGTATTTATGACTGTGCCTGTAGCCCACTGCTCGCCACTGGCTATACCCTTAAAAAAGGATTATTTGGGTTCTGAGCCATCAAAGCTTGACTCATATTAGTAAATAGTATACATAATTGACTTACTTGCGTACTTAATTGGCCCACTTGAAAGGACAAGCCATTTTTACCCATGGACCGATTTTTTGATATCCCAGGGTATTGATTCCTGGATCCTTGGGATCCGTCAGAATCATAGCTGTTGTTCCTATTTTGACGTGGTTGTCTTTGGGGTTCAACTTGTTCAGCATTAATATCTTGGGGAGCACTATTTACTTGGGGTGTCTGGTTACCCTGAGAGTATTTTCACCACTTTTGGTATTCATTTTTATGGGAGTACCGATTACCTTGTGGGTGTTCATCTCTTTGGGGATAATTATTTATTTGGGTATGCCCCCCATTTGGAGTATATTCTCTCTGCGCCTCGGCCCTTGATGGGGGAGGGGCAGAGATAAAACTTTGTGGGGAAGGCCTGTTTTCTCGGGCCACCTCCGCATTATTTTTCTTTTTAGACTAAGTTTAGGGGGCTAGGCGACACCCTAGTTTCTGCCACAATTTTGGGGCTGGGCCTTGGATCCCTTTTAACCCACAGTTCACTGGACTGCTGAATGGAGTATAACCTTGTACTCTCTTTGATCAGCCAGTCCAATGAGCAGTTCTCATCAAAATCTCTAGCCAGATTCATTTTGATGTGTGAGGGCAATGCTTCAAAAAATAAATTCACAAATTCTGAGCTCTCAAATTTGGGGCAATCTTAGGCCATACTGTATGCACTTTTTAGTGCAGAAAGGAATTTAATTGGGCTTTGATTCACGCCACAGCCGCTTTAGCAGCAGCGGTTGTGCTATAAAAACCAAATTCCTTTTTGCACTGTCATTTCGTTTCACTCCAGGAATGAACATTCATATCCTTTAGTGAAGCAAAGAATTTGTGATGTTCACTTTCAAATACCCAGGGCAGAAATTCAATTTTTGACTGCCCACTAGTAACATTCATTATAGATAAAGCATTTTCAAAGGCCTGTAAGTGGTCAATTATAGAATTGGTTCCCTTGTTGGAAAACTTAGTTACTGCACCACTTAAAAATGTAATTATTTTAGGGGTGCCATATATCTTATTAGATGTATCTTGGGCTTTCCTAGGGACCTTACTCTTAGGGTTGGAGCATTCCCTATCTGCCCTTTTACTATGGGGAGATCCCTTATGCATATTAGTATTATATGGGCTATTTGGGTAGCTGGCTCCGCCCTCTGACTCATTACTAGAGCTGCCCTCCCCCTGTGAAGTATTGCAGTTCCCTGAATTTATAACATGAGGTGACTGTCTATGTGGGAAGTTTATCTCTGAGCCAATCAGTGACCTGTGTTTAAATTTTTCTCTTAAGTTCTGTAATTCACTTCTCATCAATTCTTTAAAGGTTTGAAAAATACCTGCATTATACTCATTGATAAAAGGGGGGGATTATTCCTAGACTGCCTTTTTTAAATGTTCTATTTGGGCTACTACATTTTGGTTATGCTTTTCTAAGGCAGCCATGTCTTGTTTAAATGTAACAATTTCATTTTTGGCTATTTCTAAACTCCCTTCGCATTTGCGTGATAGGCGAATATTAACGTCTAACTCCTGCAATTGAAATTCCTTTCCTATAAGGTGGAGGGACATTTCATCAATAATGCATATTACAAGGGGTTATGATTTTAGTATTAATTCATCCCGTTTTTTGAGATTTTTGCATTGATTCATTTTTAATAATTCTTGGAACAATTCACTTTTTTCATTCCACCTTCCATCATCAATAGCAATATTTTTAGCCTATATATATATATTATATTAATGTGATAAATATAATAATCTTAAAGCAGTGCCTCCAGATAATATGTCAGTATATACCAGGGTTATAATACAATTTATTTATTGTTATTCTTTAAAATAACTCCCAATTAAAATGTATATAAGAAACAATTGAAATTAATATTTATTCCTAAATTCTTGAGATTAGTTAAATTTATAAACACATTGAAATATATTAAATAGAGACTAGCTTGTAAATCAACTATACATGCTTATGCTGTTAATAGTCTTTACAAAGATAATAAAAATATACCCTTAAAAATTAACCTTACTCACAATGAATCACATTAAAATACCACAATAAAATACCAGAATATGGACCGCTAACTTCACAGTATTTAGTTAGACAATATAACAAAATACTTTAACATCCAATTGACATGCTAATTTATCTGAGCTGAAATAACCTCTTATTTAGCCACCATAAAACAAGTTTTAAAATATATCATAATAGCTGCAAATAACTTAATAAACATCAGAGATTTTTAACTGGAATAATAAAATATCTTTGATTTAAAACATTAACAAAAATTATATATAGCAGTCATATACATCACCAAATAACCAAAGAGTGTTCAGCTTTTCTTTGGACAAGTCCAGTTCACCTCATAAATTAAGAGAGGTATTTTTGCAATATGGATGAAAAGGTAGCCCAATTCTGCTTATAGTGACTGTATCCCAAAAAGGCAGCAAAGTTATCAGTCAAAATTTTAGCATGAGGTTTTTAGACCTTTTCTTTCTCCTTGCATGAGGTTATATCACGTGATATACCCCACCCCTTTTTATTCTAATCACTGGTGAATATGGGATGCACACTTTCAATGCTTGTCCCTGATTCATCGGTAACGGAGCTGAGCATTGATTGGTTATATGGGAGACGCCTCCCTGATTGGCTTACTTGGATTTGCATATGTTCTAATAGTCAATTTGTTTGGCTGTCATACCATTTCTGAACTATTGGTGGCAGCAGATAACCAGAAATGCAGTTTCACCATCAATTATTGCTGCAGTTTAAATATCTAAAAGAAATTGTTTATCAAATACACTATTTCTTGATATTAATAAACCTGTCTGGTCACATATCTGTTCCATCTAGTATAATTTAGCATGTATCAATAGAGACTAAACATGAGTATACTTCTAGCATCATATTAGTAAGCACTTATACTGTTAATTACTTGGTCTTCACAGAATCATAGCATTCAACATCCTGGCATACAGACAATGTACAACAATAAACCATGTAAAGAAAAAATGCTTCATGACATATAGTCAGTATGAGACAAAGAAAATATGCATTCCGATTTATATGACATATATCAATAATATTAGTAAGAGTTTTGCATGCCAAGAACCTTTATATCTTCCAAATGGTATATGAGACCACACTTAGACCTCTCAGCCCTATATGGGATATGCAAAGCTACAAAAGGTGAACGCAAAAAGGAGACCACTTTTGGGTCTCAAGTGATGAACCTCATTATACATTAAGAATATGGTTTGTTTATATCCCCTATAACAATTTTAAACCACTCTTCAACTTCTAACTACCTAAATATAACTTATTGGGAGTAGTAGAGTATGAATTAATGAGCCTCCTATGATAGAAATGGCCACTCTTGGACCTATTGTACAGTATATAAGTAAAAACTTAAAATAAAATATTGGAGGATTTAATGCAGGTCTGAGAGTCACTTTCGGACCCTTGAGGGCAATATAGTAAACTATAGATAATACCTGCGTCTTGGGAAGATTATATGTGATTTATGGATCTGCAATATATCACACAGTGAAATAATATATAGCTAAATACAGATTATTTTAATGTAAGAGTAAGAGCTTACAAAAGAGTCCTGGAGGAGATCCCATTTTGATGTGCTTATGGGGCATACACTGCTCTAATAAAGTGACTAGGTGACCCTCAGTGTCAATAACTTTAAGGCAAGATCTTGTAAGGCTTATGGAAAAGCTCAGATGCATTAGGGCAGAGTATAGTAGTTTTAACGAACAAAGATGAACAGTGGCACTACTTAGGACTTTTCCTCTAATGATAATTTAAGTCAGGAGGTATGAGTATATTCTTATCAACTATATACAAGAGGAAATGGTGCTTGTGCACAATTATACATATAAACACCAAAGAAGAATGGTATAAAGGATACCAAACTTCCCACAGTATGCACTTGCAGCACTCTAGGCCTGAACTAAGGGATGGGTTTCCCCAACAGGATATTTAAAATATAACTTTTATTAGTATTAATATTAAAAAACCAAAAGGTTTGGTTAATACACACACAATTAAAATGTTTACCAGTATCCTAATCAGTGAGTTAAATATACCTTAGATCACAAAAAGTAATGATTCGGCCTCAATGAATTTACTAATATTGGTGATCTAGATAATCACATCAATAAACTGGGTAGAGGTTACAGCAGTAGTTATACCTGGAGTTAAAAAACTTGTGTAAAAGTTCCGATCTAGGTAGTGTGATTTCTACTCAATGTGATTTCAGATAATACTATTAAGTATGTAATATAGTAAATAGGATCCAACTTAAGAATATTTCACATCGATGATAATAGTCAGAGAATAGGGGTAATAATAAATTACAGACTCACAGAATAAACAATCTTGGTCAATTGTAGCCTGAACTACAGTTGTAGCCAGTGTATTATATGAATGACTCACAATGTGTGCGTGATTGGTGCTACTTTATTTTCAGTATCGTGTTAAGCGCCTATACATGAAAATTGAGATACAATCAATGTTGTATTGGACAAACAACAAGGGGTGGGATGGATATAATTTTGTATTTCCTAGACTTCAAATATAGCCTATTTCATAAATATATGGTTTCGCCCTTATTAATAATGTATTTCCATCTGTTACAGTCCAGATTCAATACTCAAAATTGCTGGGTTAAACACATATAGCAAGTGCAGCAAAAATAATATGGCTAACGTTTATCAGTCTACCTGATCTTAGGCATAGAACCTTAGAGCAACTTAGTAAATGATTATTCAGAATCCATCCTAGTTGTATAGATAGCACCTAAATTAGATTCAATTTTCTGTAAGTTCAGGGTATATGCATTCATTCATATCCTAAGTGAGTAATCAAGGTTAAGTCTGTTGCACTCGGCACAGCCCTGCTTTTGTAAGAGAGTTTGTAAATATCATTCAGTTTATAGTTTAGTTTCCATAACATCACATATAAATATTTTGAATGTTATATTAATTAGTTAAGTAAATAAAGTCTGGCGTAACCCAGACTGAATAGATGGTAATTGTTCTGCGGCTTTATAGAAAATAAGCAACAGGGTTATGAGAAAATATGGGAGTTCTCTATATAGTGCCTTTTAGTACAGCGTTCCAGAATTAATGAATGCTTGCTATCCTTTAGTTTGTATCAGTGTGAACGGCAAAGTGTCAAATCATTCAGAGAGCCCCTTGAAACATATTTCTAAGTTTCCATTGGTTTTTTGAAAGTATCACCAGCGTAACAAACATTCATTCTTCACACTCAATTATTATTTAGATAAATAAAGTCTGGCACAACCCAGATTGTTAAATAATAATTATAATACGTTCTGTAATGTACCATATGGTACAACGAATGTTGTGGTTATAGAGTAGTCTCACTCGCACGCATTGGTCTGTAAAGTCATGTGATACACTTTCATTCATACAACAGTTTTGTGGTTCAAGTTAAGGCTGACGTAACTCTGTTTCTCTAACCGCTCACTATTTTGCGGTTTACTATAGCTGTCACCGGCATAACAACATGATATTTGAGTAAATAGATAGCTATCAGTAAAGTACATAAAGTCTGGCACAACCCAGGCTGTATGAGTCTAAATTGGTTTTTACTTAATATAGAGGGTCCCTATTCAGACCGTACTACGTAGAAGGGACTAATGCCGATAATTAGCTCTGCTTCTGCAGACAGAATACAGAATATTGTGGTTATAAAGTAGTCTCACTCGCACGCATTGGTCTATAAAGTCATGTGATACACTTGCATTCATACAATAGTTTTGTGGTTCAAGTTAAGGCTGACGTGACTCTGTTTCTCAAACCGCTCACTATTTTATGGTTTACTATAACTGTCACCGGCTATTAGTAAAGTAAATAAAGTCTGGCACAACCCAGGCTGTATGAGTCTAAATTAGTTTTTACTTAATATGGAAGGTCCCTATTCAGACCGTACTACGTAGATGGGACTAATGCCGATAATTAGCTCTGCTTCTGCTGTAACTATCTGCCCCACATGATTAAGAGATACTAGGTTTGTTTAAAAAACATATAAGAAAATAGAGTGTGAACTCGTTCACCACTCTCCCCTGACGCGTTTCGCCCGATTGGGCTTTATCAAAGGCAGCGAGCCGCCGTGTTTATGGGGATTTATACCCTGTGGAACCGGAAGTCCCACCCCCGCTACACTCTGATTGGTGTTGTGAATCGTTCATGAATATTTGATAGACGGCTAGTTACCTGAATATCGGAATCATAATCGTCGATTGCATATTTTGTATACATTATCGTAGAGCAACCAAGTGGCCATCAGATTATATCCTCATATCTAAAATGCTTCATATATGTCCATATTATTGTCTAACACAGATTGTTATAGATTATTATAGCATGTTACTAGTATAGATGAATAGAAATTTCCTAGAGACCATATTATCCTGTCTCCTACTGACAATTTGTCGGCATCAAGACAGACTGACATGTTATTCATGTACTCTAACCATATCTATAGATATGTTGTATGTCATTATTTCTGCTTTTATACCGTATATTCCTCCCTAAATAGTTACTTAAAATGGCATTGTGTATCCATATTTCTGGGTTCATTATGAAACAAGTATAATCCAGATTCAAATATTTCAAAGGAAAATTAATTAGTATAAGTGTACTGTGTGCAACCCCAGTTGAATTATTGGTGCTATCTATACATAAAATGCTAAGTGTTCATAAAGAGTGTAAGTTGTATAACTGTGATCTACACTGTGAAGAAGAGGGAAGAGAAGGAAAAAGTGTTTAATGATCATGATGAGGACTTGTTGTAACCTATGTGATTCCAAATGTACACATTCATATTGTGATGGCATCAAAGTGTATCAGTGCATAAGAAGGGGGAGGGGGAGGGAAAAGAAAGGGGGAGAGGAAATAAAAAGGTGTTGATTATGATGAAAGCGAAAAAATATAAATATTTTTTTTTTAAAAAGATAGTGTTTTAAATAAAAAATATAGTGTGATGAGAGATAGAAGATCTCCCAAATGAATACACAACATTAAATATGTGACTATGTGAGTGTGCTGTGAAAGTGAATATCATTATATTTCTTATAATAATTAGTAAATATTATTAGTTGATTGATTTTTACATCATATTTCTTGTGATATATATTGTCATTATTATCAACATGACTCTATTGTTTAACTTAAAGTAAAATGACATTATAAGTAATATTAGTCATTAAATATGTGATTATTTGATTTCTGTTATGTTAATTCCTATTGAGATGTTCTGAACTTGAATCTTTGATCATTAGTAATTTTTATTCTATAGATTTCTTAGTATTACCCAGTATGGTATATTATATATTATATATGGATTTATTTAGTTTCTTATGATCTGTTCATATAACTTCACAAACGGAGAAAAAGCAACAATTGTTATAGTCACATGTTTATAGTGATGGGTGTCTCTACCATTATGTGGTTTCTTATTTTTTCTAAATGTGTGTATGTTTGGTTTGATTCAATAGATACGTTGTATGTTTTGATCTTGTTCTGTCAACTCCTATATTGGATGGAATTGACAGTTACAAGTGAACATAAAGGATATTTTGTCTTGTTCACATCTTTTGTCACATCCAGTTATTAATTATTTTCCTTAATGATTACAAATAGACATAAAGATTATTTTGTTCGTTGAGACCCCATGGCTGCACCGAATTTAACAGATAGATCCATCGGCTTTCAGACTTTAATAATGCCGTTTCCAGGTCTCCTCCTCTGAATCCTAGACTCACTTTCTCAATGCCCCAACATTGTAAATCTCTTTGATTAGAGTTATGATGTCTTAGGAAATGTGCAGCTACACTAGTTAAGGTCTTTAGATCTTCCTTATCTTTAGCTGCATTCTTGATATTCCTTAAGTGCTCCAGAAGCCTCACTCTCAGTTTCCTAGTCGTCATTCCGACGTAATATAAATTACACGTACATTGGAGTACATATATTACACTTTCGGTGTTACAACTAATGTATCGTTTGATTTTGTGACTTTTTCCAAATCTGTCTTCAATTTCAGTAGCGGTTTTCATATATTTACATGTACTACAGTTCCCACATTTGTGGGCACCTGGGTTAAATGCTGAGGTGGTCTTTTTCCTTTAGAAATGACTGTTAGTCACAATATCCTTGATGTTCTTTGTCCTCCTGAACCCAAATGAAGGGCTTGTACCCAACGTCGTTTTCAGTAAAGGGTCAGTCATTAGAATATTCCAATGTTTTTTAATTATGTTGACGATTTGTGGAGTTTGTGTATTATGAGTCAGAATCAATCTAGGGATCTGGGAGTTAGTTTTATTCTGCCTTTTATGAAGTAAATTGTGTCTTGGAGTTAGACGGGCTCTCTGTTTAGCCTTTTTGATAGATCTTTTGCTGTAGCCTCTTTTCAATAATCTTTCCTCCAAATCTAATGCTCTCAATTCAAAAGTTTGGGCTTCTGAGCAGTTTCTGCGAAGTCTCAAAAATTCCCCTGTGGGGAGGCTTCTCATCGTACCTGGGGCATGTGCACTGCTGCTATGTAGCAAGCTATTAGTCGCAGTGGGTTTTCTGAACAAATCAGTGCTAATAATTCCATCTCTGTTCTTACGAATTGTTATATCTAGAAAGTTGATCTGTATTAGGCTCTCTTCATGCGTTAATTTAATATTCAGTTGGTTATTATTCAGATGACCAAGAAATTCCTGTAGTTCCAGATGTGTACCTTCCCATATGAAGAAAATATCATCTATGAATCTAATCTTCGAGGGGACGAACGAGACCACACAGGGACAACCAGGGACCCTGGAGACCACAAAGAAGGGAACAGAGCCCATTCTCCCAGATTCGTCTGAATCATTGAGAGTAATAAATTTATCTAACTTACAATTAAGACCTGAACATATGTCTGTACTCTCAAAGGGCCTGTCATTCTGCCCCTCTAACAATGTAGACAAATTTGAGACTATCAAAGATATTCAGTTATTTATAAGGAAATTACTCTTGAAAAAACATTTCTCCCACAATTCAAACCCGGACGGTTGGTCTGAGGAAGAACTGAATAGTCTCAGAGATCTAGAAAATCTATTAACCGAATCAGAACCAAAAACTCCTGCCAAATGGAGGGATAAACTTAATAATAAATCAACCTTTGTACCTAAATTTGTAAACTCTCCACAAATTGAAATGTTCAGAAATTTGGTCTGTCAAGATATAACATCGTTACAAATAGCACCCTCACAATACAACTTAACCTACAAAGAACATATAGCTATCCAAGAAATGAAGGAATGGGATCAAGTTGTGATAAGAGGATCTGATAAGGGTGGTAATATAGTGATCTGGCCGTTAGATATGTACCTAAAAGAAGCTGCAAAACAATTAAAGGACAAATCCTGTTATACCAAATTACTTTTCAATCCCATGGAAGGATACATGAAAATCTATACCAACTTGATAAACAGAGCCTACAATGGAGGGATTATTACCATCAAGGAAAAGAAGTTTCTTACGATTGACAATCCAAAAATTGCCACTTTCTATATGTTGCCGAAAATCCATAAAAATGCAGAGGTACCACCAGGACGCCCAATTGTATCTGGAATTGGGTGTCTAACAGAGAAGGCGAGTTAATACATAGACCACAGACTACGACATTACGTAGAGGAACTGCCTTCGTATGTACAAGATACAATGCACGTTTTACAAAGACTCGAACACTTGACACTTAATGAAACAACATGGTTGGTAACTACGGATGTGGAATCTCTCTACACATCTATAAACCATGGACAAGGCCTACAAGCTGTAAAATATTTCTTGGAGAAGAACTCGGAAGAAGGCAAGGAACATGACAATTTTGTCCTTAAACTACTTGAAATGGTGCTAAATTATAATTTTTTCACATTTGACAGCCAATTCTACCTACAGACCCGGGGAACGGCCATGGGCACCACGTGTGCACCCACATATGCCAACCTGTTCCTCGGGTGGTGGGAAACAGAATTTGTTTTTACGGAAGAAAATCAAAAATACACGAATCTAATACCTTTATGGATTAGATTCATAGATGATATTTTCTTCATATGGGAAGGTACACATCTGGAACTACAGGAATTTCTTGGTCATCTGAATAATAACCAACTGAATATTAAATTAACGCATGAAGAGAGCCTAATACAGATCAACTTTCTAGATATAACAATTCGTAAGAACAGAGATGGAATTATTAGCACTGATTTGTTCAGAAAACCCACTGCGACTAATAGCTTGCTACATAGCAGCAGTGCACATGCCCCAGGTACGATGAGAAGCCTCCCCACAGGGGAATTTTTGAGACTTCGCAGAAACTGCTCAGAAGCCCAAACTTTTGAATTGAGAGCATTAGATTTGGAGGAAAGATTATTGAAAAGAGGCTACAGCAAAAGATCTATCAAAAAGGCTAAACAGAGAGCCCGTCTAACTCCAAGACACAATTTACTTCATAAAAGGCAGAATAAAACTAACTCCCAGATCCCTAGATTGATTCTGACTCATAATACACAAACTCCACAAATCGTCAACATAATTAAAAAACATTGGAATATTCTAATGACTGACCCTTTACTGAAAACGACGTTGGGTACAAGCCCTTCATTTGGGTTCAGGAGGACAAAGAACATCAAGGATATTGTGACTAACAGTCATTTCCAAAGGAAAAAGACCACCTCAGCATTTAACCCAGGTGCCCACAAATGTGGGAACTGTAGTACATGTAAATATATGAAAACCGCTACTGAAATTGAAGACAGATTTGGAAAAAGTCACAAAATCAAACGATACATTAGTTGTAACACCGAAAGTGTAATATATGTACTCCAATGTACGTGTAATTTATATTACGTCGGAATGACGACTAGGAAACTGAGAGTGAGGCTTCTGGAGCACTTAAGGAATATCAAGAATGCAGCTAAAGATAAGGAAGATCTAAAGACCTTAACTAGTGTAGCTGCACATTTCCTAAGACATCATAACTCTAATCAAAGAGATTTACAATGTTGGGGCATTGAGAAAGTGAGTCTAGGATTCAGAGGAGGAGACCTGGAAACGGCATTATTAAGGTCTGAAAGCCAATGGATCTATCTGTTAAATTCGGTGCAGCCATGGGGTCTCAACGAACAAAATAATCTTTATATCTATTTGTAATCATTAAGGAAAATAATTAATAACTGGATGTGACAAAAGATGTGAACAAGACAAAATATCCTTTATGTTCACTTGTAACTGTCAATTCCATCCAATATAGGAGTTGACAGAACAAGATCAAAACATACAACGTATCTATTGAATCAAACCAAACATACACACATTTAGAAAAAATAAGAAACCACATAATGGTAGAGACACCCATCACTATAAACATGTGACTATAACAATTGTTGCTTTTTCTCCTTTTGTGAAGTTATATGAACAGATCATAAGAAACTAAATAAATCCATATATAATATATAATATACCATACTGGGTAATACTAAGAAATCTATAGAATAAAAATTACTAATGATCAAAGATTCAAGTTCAGAACATCTCAATAGGAATTAACATAACAGAAATCAAATAATCACATATTTAATGACTAATATTACTTATAATGTCATTTTACTTTAAGTTAAACAATAGAGTCATGTTGATAATAATGACAATATATATCACAAGAAATATGATGTAAAAATCAATCAACTAATAATATTTACTAATTATTATAAGAAATATAATGATATTCACTTTCACAGCACACTCACATAGTCACATATTTAATGTTGTGTATTCATTTGGGAGATCTTCTATCTCTCATCACACTATATTTTTTATTTAAAACACTATCTTTTTAAAAAAAAATTATTTATATTTTTTCGCTTTCATCATAATCAACACCTTTTTATTTCCTCTCCCCCTTTCTTTTCCCTCCCCCTCCCCCTTCTTATGCACTGATACACTTTGATGCCATCACAATATGAATGTGTACATTTGGAATCACATAGGTTACAACAAGTCCTCATCATTATCATTAAACACTTTTTCCTTCTCTTCCCTCTTCTTCACAGTGTAAATCACAGTTATACAACTTACACTCTTTATGAACACTTAGCATTTTATGCATAGATAGCACCAATAATTCAACTGGGGTTGCACACAGTACACTTATACTAATTAATTTTCCTTTGAAATATTTGAATCTGGATTATACTTGTTTCATAATGAACCCAGAAATATGGATACACAATGCCATTTTAAGTAACTATTTAGGGAGGAATATACGGTATAAAAGCAGAAATAATGACATACAACATATCTATAGATATGGTTAGAGTACATGAATAACATGTCAGTCTGTCTTGATGCCGACAAATTGTCAGTAGGAGACAGGATAATATGGTCTCTAGGAAATTTCTATTCATCTATACTAGTAACATGCTATAATAATCTATAACAATCTGTGTTAGACAATAATATGGACATATATGAAGCATTTTAGATATGAGGATATAATCTGATGGCCACTTGGTTGCTCTACGATAATGTATACAAAATATGCAATCGACGATTATGATTCCGATATTCAGGTAACTAGCCGTCTATCAAATATTCATGAACGATTCACAACACCAATCAGAGTGTAGCGGGGGTGGGACTTCCGGTTCCACAGGGTATAAATCCCCATAAACACGGCGGCTCGCTGCCTTTGATAAAGCCCAATCGGGCGAAACGCGTCAGGGGAGAGTGGTGAACGAGTTCACACTCTATTTTCTTATATGTTTTTTAAACAAACCTAGTATCTCTTAATCATGTGGGGCAGATAGTTACAGCAGAAGCAGAGCTAATTATCGGCATTAGTCCCATCTACGTAGTACGGTCTGAATAGGGACCTTCCATATTAAGTAAAAACTAATTTAGACTCATACAGCCTGGGTTGTGCCAGACTTTATTTACTTTACTGATAGCCGGTGACAGTTATAGTAAACCATAAAATAGTGAGCGGTTTGAGAAACAGAGTCACGTCAGCCTTAACTTGAACCACAAAACTATTGTATGAATGCAAGTGTATCACATGACTTTATAGACCAATGCGTGCGAGTGAGACTACTTTATAACCACAATATTCTGTATTCTGTCTGCAGAAGCAGAGCTAATTATCGGCATTAGTCCCTTCTACGTAGTACGGTCTGAATAGGGACCCTCTATATTAAGTAAAAACCAATTTAGACTCATACAGCCTGGGTTGTGCCAGACTTTATGTACTTTACTGATAGCTATCTATTTACTCAAATATCATGTTGTTATGCCGGTGACAGCTATAGTAAACCGCAAAATAGTGAGCGGTTAGAGAAACAGTTACGTCAGCCTTAACTTGAACCACAAAACTGTTGTATGAATGAAAGTGTATCACATGACTTTACAGACCAATGCGTGCGAGTGAGACTACTCTATAACCACAACATTCGTTGTACCATATGGTACATTACAGAACGTATTATAATTATTATTTAACAATCTGGGTTGTGCCAGACTTTATTTACCTAAATAATAATTGAGTGTGAAGAATGAATGTTTGTTACGCTGGTGATACTTTCAAAAAACCAATGGAAACTTAGAAATATGTTTCAAGGGGCTCTCTGAATGATTTGACACTTTGCCGTTCACACTGATACAAACTAAAGGATAGCAAGCATTCATTAATTCTGGAACGCTGTACTAAAAGGCACTATATAGAGAACTCCCATATTTTCTCATAACCCTGTTGCTTATTTTCTATAAAGCCGCAGAACAATTACCATCTATTCAGTCTGGGTTACGCCAGACTTTATTTACTTAACTACTTAATATAACATTCGAAATATTTATATGTGATGTTATGGAAACTAAACTATAAACTGAATGATATTTACAAACTCTCTTACAAAAGCAGGGCTGTGCCGAGTGCAACAGACTTAACCTTGATTACTCACTTAGGATATGAATGAATGCATATACCCTGAACTTACAGAAAATTGAATCTAATTTAGGTGCTATCTATACAACTAGGATGGATTCTGAATAATCATTTACTAAATTGCTCTAAGGTTCTATGCCTAAGATCAGGTAGACTGATAAACGTTAGCCATATTATTTTTGCTGCACTTGCTATATGTGTTTAACCCAGCAATTTTGAGTATTGAATCTGGACTGTAACAGATGGAAATACATTATTAATAAGGGCGAAACCATATATTTATGAAATAGGCTATATTTGAAGTCTAGGAAAAACAAAATTATATCCATCCCACCACTTGTTGTTTGTCCAATAAAACATTGATTGTATCTCAATTTTCATGTATAGGCGCTTAACACGATACTGAAAATAAATTAGCACCAATCACGCACACATTGTGAGTCATTCATATAATACACTGGCTACAACTGTAGTTCAGGCTACAATTGACCAAGATTGTTTATTCTGTGAGTCTGTAATTTATTATTACCCCTATTCTCTGACTATTATCATCGATGTGAAATATTCTTAAGTTGGATCCTATTTACTATATTACATACTTAATAGTATTATCTGAAATCACATTGAGTAGAAATCACACTACCTAGATCGGAACTTTTACACAAGTTTTTTAACTCCAGGTATAACTACTGCTGTAACCTCTACCCAGTTTATTGATGTGATTATCTAGATCACCAATATTAGAAAATTCATTGAGGCCGAATCATTACTTTTTGTGATCTAAGGTATATTTAACTCACTGATTAGGATACTGGTAAACATTTTAATTGTGTGTGTATTAACCAAACCTTTTGGTTTTTTAATATTAATACTAATAAAAGTTATATTTTAAATATCCTGTTGGGGAAACCCATCCCTTAGTTCAGGCCTAGAGTGCTGCAAGTGCATACTGTGGGAAGTTTGGTATCCTTTATACCATTCTTCTTTGGTGTTTATAGTAGTTTTAACCGCTAGATGGTTCATGGTAATAAAGGTGTATATTCTCACAGGAGCTATAACAGTCAATGATCACTGTGCAGATACCCTGATTTAAATCTATAATGACACCTACTGTGGAAATATTAAATAGGAGCATAAGTGAGATGGATATACACATAGATTATAAGCAACCCAATCTTATCAGAAAGAGTTAAGATTAAGTTAAGGTAAAACCAGTAGCACCGATCTAGAATATCAAAAATAATACTGGATAACTAAGAACATATGTGAAGGTAGGAAACATATTATTTATGCATACAATACTTAAATATTACCAGATAAATTCTAAAGTTAAAAACAATAATAAATAGCCAAACGGTGATTTAGATCTATAGTGACACCTACTGTAGAAATATAAATTAGGAGCATGGGCGAGATGTTCCTAAATATAGATTGTAGGCAAACTAATCTTATCAGAAAGAGGTAAGATTAAGTCAAGGTAAAACTAGTAGCACCTCTCTAGCATATCAAAAACAAAACTAGATACCTAATAACATATGGGAGGGTAGGAAACGTATTATTTATGCGTACAGTACGTAGATATTACCAGATAAACTCTAAAGCTAAGCACAATAATAATTGACATTTTATATCCAGAGGCACATCAATATAGCAAACAATTTGTTGATAAGACAGGTAAAGCTAGAGTCCATATATACAACCTTATAAGGAGTTTTTTTCATGGGAGATGCTATGTAAAAGTCCTTAAACACATACGCAAAATTGTAGGTGCATGAAGGCAGCAGAGTATCTTATCACTGTGATGCCTCATAACCGCTGTTCTTATCCAAGGCTGAATCCGAAAGTTCCCTGCTATGCCCAAAAAAGAATTAGCCACCAGGGTGCCAGTTCCAAAGCAGTACATCAGAGCAGAGGATTATAATAGTATGCAGTAGGGCTGGTAGTGAAATCGGAACTAGCTGGTACCAAGGCTGCGCTGTGGTGAGTCCCATTGAGGCAAGCATCTGCAGCGGAGCACCGCCATTTTTCTTGATTAGGACACCACCTGGAGGCTCCGTAGGTCCGAGCTTCAAAGCTTTCTGCAGGATCTCAAAGGAGGTATGACTCACAGCACCAGCACTATCGACACTTGCTGAAGGTATGACGGTTCCCATAGCTTCTGTTGAGCTCTCAGCCTCTGCTCCCTTCTTCAACACTGCGGGCATCACTGAACCGAATTCTTGGTCATTTAAGTGTTTATCATAGTTAAGCGGCAAGCGCTGGGGCCCCAAAGCGCCCCCACTCACCTGCTGTGTAGGAGTGGATTCCGGTAAAGTGATTTTCTTTGAGGTACGATCGCTTGTACAGGCCAGTTCCCTACTTAGCATCTCCTCAAAGGAAATAAGGTATCTGTCCAGTAAACGGTGTAGCTCTTCCAGGATGAATGCTGCAGCCTCCATAACAAACTTTTTAAGGATGTCCTTAAGCAAGTTAGAGAAATTTATTGCGGTGCATCACTGCTCTGATAGGTGGGCAGGATCTGTAGTCTCAAGGTAAGTGTTATCCTACTACAGGATATTGTAACCCCTGAGTTCGGGGGGGGGGGGGTAATAGTGTGGCAGCCCCAGGCCTACGGTCTATAGCCCATTCAGGATCTGTTTCTGTATTGCAGGTTGCTGCGTAGTTACACGAGGAAAAAAAAATAGCTTCCAATCCTGATATCAAGCTTGGCCCGTAGCTGACTCAAAGAACATAGGCATAAACTCCATCAAAACATCAGCTCCTAGAAGAAATCTGTTCACCTTGATAGATATCTAATGCAGGGCAATAAATATTTAAGTTTGGTTATATTTAGTTTGTAAACTTAGAGTCCAGTTCAGAGAGCTTCACAAAGATGCGTCCAGCCGCAGTGAGTGTAGGCTCCGCCCCCCCATGTTTCTAATAATTTTTGAATGCATGGATTTATGTTTATGACCAATATTCATAGGACGTCTTGTTGGTTTATAACATGTCTGGAAAATAAAGAAACAGATGTTGTTAATTTGAAATGAGTCAAACATTTATGCATCTATCAATGCAGCTATTATTCAATGCACTTCATATTTAATATTATACAAACAGACAATCTTATTTCCATTTATTAGTACCCATCACTTGGACATTCTGAGCCACATACTAAATGCTTGAAAACCGTACAGATAACTTGTCCAAACTTCAAATCCTTAAGCCTTCTATGTTTTAAAAAATACATAGGTTAAGACATTTTAAAATCTTAACTCTCAGGCTTTCAACTTCCCATATTAATATAAATATTGCATATCTGTATATCTCTTGCTGAGTGTACCACTGTACTCCTGGAAAAATCAAGAAGATGTTGTTTCATACATCTTTAAAATAATGTTATACAGTTGTTCATTTAATTTATTACAAACCTGAAATGCGTTTCTCAGATCCATGGATATATATATCTTTAACTGAAATTTAAACATAAGTTGTAATTTAAAATTAATTTCAAAGTTACAATGCAACATGTGTTTCTGCTTAGCTAGCTTGATGTATATCTGAGGCTTAGGGGCAATTAACAGGCCTGTGCTAATTACTATATCCTCAGAATTTCGTTTGCATATCGGACTTATGTAGAGAATCTTGTCTCCAACACCCCAGGATGCATCCAGGCTTGGATAATTATCAGGCCCATGTAATGACCCCATGTGGCGTTATGAGCTTCAAATGCTAAATGTTTATTATCTATCTTCACTAATTAAACAATTGTATCATCCCTTTTGATTTCTCTTAGATGTATTGAGCAGTGAGGGGGCAGGGGCTATAGTGAGACCAATTCATATCAAATTAGATATTAGCCAAAATGAAATATTAGATTATGTGATACATCTGTAGTTTATTCAATGTTATTTCACAGGTACCCTGACAACCTTTGGGTTTTTGGATCCTATATGCATAATTTTGCTCTTGGTAATATTAAATTTCAGATCCCATTTATTTCACCAGTCCTCTAGTTTTTTAATATCACTGTTCATTTGATAAACCCCTCCTGGAACTTCAACTCTGTTACAATTTTTTGTATCATCAGCAAACAAGCAAACCTTCAACTTAAAGGGACACTGAACCCCAATTTTTTCTTCAGTGATTCAGATAGAGCATGCAATCTTAAGCAACTTTCTAATTTACTCCTATTATCATTCTCTTGCTATCTTTTTTTGAAAAGAAGGCATCTAAGCTAAGGAGCCAGCCAATTTTTGGTTCAGAACCCTGGACAGCACTTTTTTATTGGTGGGTGAATGTATCCACCAATCAGCAAGAACAACCCAGGTTGTTCAGAAAAAATGGGCAGGCAGCTAAACGTACATTCTTGCTTTTCAAATAATGATACCAAGAGAATGAAGAAAAATTGATAATAGGAGTAAATTAGAAAGTTGCTTAAAATTGCATGCTCTATCTGAATCACAAAAAAAAAAAAAAAGATTGGGTTCAGTGTCCCTTTAAGCCCACTTCCAATATCACTTATAAACATGTTAAACAAAACAGGCCCAAGAACTGACCCTTGAGGAACACCATGTAAGGCAGACAAATTTCATTCAATTCTGTATTGTTAGAGTATCTTCCTCTTAGAAGAGGATTGGATCGATTAGTGCTAATTTTAACAGTAACCTAAAGTTATAATATAATCAGGCAAGTTTATGTGAGGATGTGACAGTATGGCAAACCTAGAATGTGCTGTAGCATAGGTTGCCTAACTGTCTTATTATAGCCAAGATAGATTTATCCTATAACATAGAATGTGATAGACAGAGCACAACTTGGCAAGTAAAGGTTAAATGATACCTGTTTCCTTATGGCTGGGAACTCCCTGGAAGACACTGGTACTCCAGGATATCTCACTGGTAGAGGAATGAAGATGCTGTAGAGACTGACTGTAAGGAATCTGCTACAGACTGCCACAGTGAGGAGTCAGCATTCTGGGCCATACCTGATGATATCAGAGGATCGGCTGTGTACAGCTGACATGCTGTATGAAGTGTGCCTTGGAGCGGAGTGATGCAAACAGCTTCAGGAAGAGAGGAAGGAATCCTCAAAGTGAGTTGCCGGTTACGTTTGGGAGAGGAAGCTGTAGTAATGAACACCAGGTCATAGAACACTTGCTAAACCACAAGAGACTAGAAAGCAAATAGGCTAGTCTTAGGAGTAGCACAAGAAGACGTACTACTACTGCAATAAACCAGCAAGGACTGGTTGAAGGGAGGAGCCTTAACTACAGATGGAAGGAAACAAGTTCAGAACGTAAAGGAACAGAGAGGTTCCTGACATAGTCCCCTTCTTAAGGAAACCACTGCAAGGTTTACAGCCGAGGCCGATCCGGATGACACCTGTGGAACAAGGAAACCAGTCTGGATGCGGAGAGATTGGTAGCAGGTTCCCAAGAGTCTTCTGCATGCGTACAAGATAATACAATTGTCCGTATCAACGCCTAGAGTCCAATATGCTGTTCCCTTCATACTGTAGTTCAGGGTTAGCACTAGCAGCTTCTTTGGGGCAGTGTTGATCAGTGGAGGTTGAATTGCATGGTTTAACCAAAGAGACGGGAAAAGTAGGATGTATTTTATACAAACTAGGGAGCTGTAATGTGACAGTAGCTGGGTTTGAAATAGCGGTAATGGGATAAGGTCCTATGTACAACTTTCCAAGTTTCCTAGATGGTGTGTGGAGCCTTAAATGTTTTGTAGATAACTACACTAGTTGACCAATTCTGTAAGCAGGCTGCTGTTGATGAGCTGATGGTGTTGTTATAGGTGAACTCCCCCAATAGAAGGTTGGAAGCCCAATTTTCCTGCTGATGGGAACAGTAACACCTAAGGTACTGTTCCAACCATTGGTTGGTTCTCTCAGTTTGTCCATTTGTCTGAGGATGGTAAGAAGTACTGAGTCTTTAGTGTATGTCTAAAGCCTTACACAACTGTCTGCAGAATTTAGAGGTGAACTGGGAACCTATGTCACTAATCACTGATGTGGGTAATCCATGAAGATGGACAATCTCCTTTATGAACAAATCTGATGTTTATCGGGAGGTCGGTAAAGCATGACAGGGGATGAAATGATCCATTTTAGAAAATAAATCAACAACAAAAATAGTTGTGAAAGTAGAGGAAGTGGGGATATCCACAATAAAGTCCATAGAGACATCAGTCCATGGTTTCTCAGGCACAGGTAAAGGTTGCAATAAACCAACAGGATGTTGGTGGGAAAACTTTGAAGTAGCACAAACAGAACAAGAGGTAATATACCGCTAGATTTAGAGTTCTGCGGCCAAAGGGGTGCGTTAGCTACGCGTGCTTTTTTTTCCCCTCACCTTTTAAATACAGCTGGTATTTAGAGTTCACAGAAGGGCTGCGTTAGGCTCCAAAAAGGGAGTGTACAGGCATATTTACCGCCACTGCAACTCTAAATACCAGCGGTGCTTACGGACGCGGCCAGCTTCAAAAACGTGCTCGTGCACGATTCCCCCATAGGAAAAAATGGGGCCGTTTGAGCTGAAAAAAAGACTAACACCTGCAAAAAAGCAGCGTTCAGCTCCTAACGCAGCCCCATTGTTTCCTATGGGGAAACAATTCCTAAGTCTGCACCTAACACCCTAACATGTACCCCGAGTCTAAACACCCCTAACCTTACACTTATTAACCCCTAATCTGCCGCCCCCGCTATCGATGACCCCTGCATATTATTATTAACCCCTAATCTGCCGCTCCGTACACTGCCGCCACCTACATTATCCCTATGTACCCCTAATCTGCCGCCCCCAACGTCGCCGCTATCTACCTACAATTATTAACCCCTAATCTGCCGACCGGACCTCACCGCTACTATAATAAAGTTATTAACCCCTAATCCGCCTCACTCCCGCCTCAATAACCCTATAATAAATAGTATTAACCCCTAATCTGCCCTCCCTAACATCACCGACACCTAACTTCAAGTATTAACCCCTAATCTGCCGACCGGACCTCACCGCTAGTATAATAAATTTATTAACCCCTAATGCTAAGTCTAACCCTAACACTAACACCCCCCTAAGTTAAATATAATTTTTATCTAACGAAATAAATTAACTCTTATTAAATAAATTATTCCTATTTAAAGCTAAATACTTACCTGTAAAATAAACCCTAATATAGCTACAATATAAATTATAATTATATTGTAGCTATTTTAGGATTTATATTTATTTTACAGGCAACTTTGTATTTATTTTAACCAGGTACAATAGCTATTAAATAGTTAATAACTATTTAATAGCTACCTAGTTAAAATAATTTCAAAATTACCTGTAAAATAACTCCTAACCTAAGTTACAATTAAACCTAACACTACACTATCAATAAATTAATTAAATAAAATACCTACAATTATCTACAATTAAACCTAACACTACACTATCAATAAATAAATTAAATACAAATAAATACACTAACTAAAGTACAAAAAATAAAAAAGAACTAAGTTACAAAAAATAAAAAAAGAACAAAGTTACAAAAAATAAAAAAATATTTACAAACATTATAAAAATATTACAACAATTTTACGCTAATTACACCTACTCTAAGCCCCCTAATAAAATAACAAAGCCCCCCAAAATAAAAAAAATGCCCTACCCTATTCTAAAATAAAAATAGAAAAGCTCTTTTACCTTACCAGCCCTTAAAAGGGCCCCTTGCGGGGCATGCCCCAAAGAATTCTGCTCTTTTGTCTGTAAAAAAAAAACATACAATACCCCCCCAACATTACAACCCACCACCCACATACCCCTAATCTAACCCAAACCCCCCCCTTAAATAAACCTAACACTAAGCCCCTGAAGATCTTCCTACCTTGTCTTCACCACGCCGGGTATCACCGATCCGTCCAGAGGAGGCTCCAAAGTCTTCATCCAAGCCCAAGCGGGGGCTGAAGAGATCCATCATTGGGCTGAAGAGGTCCATCATCGGGCTGAAGTCTTGATCCAAGCGGCGGCTGAAGAGATCCATCATCCGGCTGAAGTCTTCTATCAAGCGGCATCTTCAATCTTCTTTCTTCCGGATCCATCTTCATCCCGCCGACGCGGAACATCCATCCTGGCCGACGACTTCCCGACGAATGACAGTTCCTTTAAAAGACGTCATCCAAGACGACGTCCCTCGAATTCCGATAGGCTGATAGGATTCTATCAGCCAATCGGAATTAAGGTAGGAAAATTCTGATTGGCTGATGGAATCAGCCAATCAGATTGAGCTCACATTCTATTGGCTGTTCCGATCAGCCAATAGAATGCAAGCTCAATCTGATTGGCTGATTGGATCAGCCAATCGGATTGAACTTGAATCTGATTGGCTGATTCCATCAGCCAATAAGAATTTTCCTACCTTAATTCTGATTGGCTGATAGAATCCTATCAGCCAATCGGAATTCGAGGGACGCCATCTTGGATGACGTCATTTAAAGGAACCGTCATTCATCGGGAAGTCGTCGGTCAGGATGGATTTTCCGCGTCGGCTGGATGAAGATGGATCCAGAAGAAAGAAAATTGAAGTTGCCGCTTGATAGAAGACTTCAGCCGGATGATGCATCTCTTCAGCCTGATGATGGACCTCTTCAGCCCGATGATGGACCTCTTCAGCCCGATGATGGACCTCTTCAGCCTGATGATGGATCTCTTCAGCCCCCGCTTGGGCTTGGATGAAGACTTCGGAGCCTCCTCTGGACGGATCGGTGATACCCGGCGTGGTGAAGACAAGGTAGGAAGATCTTCAGGGGCTTAGTGTTAGGTTTATTTAAGGGGGGTTTGGGTTAGATTAGGGGTATGTGGGTGGGGGGTTGTAATGTTGGGGGGGTATTGTATGTTTTTTTTTTACAGGCAAAAGAGCAGAATTCTTTGGGGCATGCCCCGCAAAGGCCCTTTTAAGGGCTGGTAAGGTAAAAGAGCTTTTCTAATTTTTTTTAGAATAGGGTAGGGCATTTTTTTATTTTGGGGGGCTTTGTTATTTTATTAGGGGGCTTAGAGTAGGTGTAATTAGCTTAAAATTGTTGTAATATTTTTATAATGTTTGTAAATATTTTTTAATTTTTTGTAACTTAGTTCTTTTTTTATTTTTTGTACTTTAGTTACTGTATTTATTTGTATTTCATTTATTTATTGATGGTGTAGTGTTAGGTTTAATTGTAGATAATTGTAGGTATTTTATTTAATTAATTTATTGATAGTGTAGTGTTAGGTTTAATTGTAACTTAGGTTAGGATTTATTTTACAGGTAATTTTGTAATTATTTTAACTAGGTAGCTATTAAATAGTTATTAACTATTTAATAGCTATTGTACCTAGTTAAAATAAATACAAAGTTGCCTGTAAAATAAATATAAATCCTAAAATAGCTACAATATAATTATAATTTATATTGTAGCTATATTAGGGTTTAGTGATGTCGCGAACCTAAAATTTTTGGTTCACGAGCCACGGACTCGAACTTCTGGTATTGTTCGCGAACGGGCGAACCGCGCGAACCGCCATTGAATTCAATAGGCAGGCGAACTTTAAAACCTACAAGGACTCTTTCTGGCCACAATAGTGATGGAAAAGTTGTTTCAAGGGTACTAACACCTGGACTGTTGCATGCTGGAGGGGGATCCCTGGCAAAACTCCCATGGAAAATGACATAGTTGATGCAGAGTCTGCTTTTAAGCCATAATGGGTCTAAATCAACTAACATTCCCAAAGTGGCTGTCTCAAAACATCCCGGACAGAAGATAGATTGATAGTGATAGATAGGATAGATAGATATACATAGATTGATAGTTAGATAGAATCGATAGAAGAGAAATAGATAGATTTGTTAGATATATAATTACCCTAATAAATTCTAATAATCAAACATGCGTTCTTGGACCCAACTAGCTTGTGTCAATTTGTACTTTTCTTAGCACTTTAATCCCTGTTTCCCCCCCCCCCTATCTGGGGAGTTCTATATGGCCTGCCAGATTACCCTGAAAAATTATAATAATAAGACATGTGGTCTGCTACCTATTTTAACGAGGTTGTGTTTTAAGTACTACCATTCTTAGCACTTTAATCTCTGTAACTCCCCCTATTTGGTGAGGTCTATACGGCCTGGATGATTACCCATACAAAATATAATAATAAGACATCTGCTCTTGGTCTGCGACCCATGGTAACTATGTTGTGTTAATTAGTAATGTCCTTCGCATTTTAATAGCTGTTACTCATACTCACCCTATCGGTGGAGGTCTATATGGCCTGCATGATTACCCTTACAAAATATAACAACCAAACATATGCTCTGGGACCCATGGTAAGTAGGTTGTGTTAAGTAGTACTGTTCTTTGCATTTTCATACCTGTTACAACACCAAATGGTTGCAGGTCTATCTGGCCTTCATGATTAGCTGCACCCAAACCCAAAAAAAAGCTGAGTGGTCTTAGACTAACACCCATGGCTAACTCTGTTGTTTAAATTAGTACTATTCTTAGCACTTTCATCCCTGTTACGGGCGGTCTACATGGCCATCATGATTAGCCGAACAAAATACTACAATCCAACCTTTGCTCAGTCTTCATAGGCCCTTCATTGTCTGTATTTTGATAGTACAGTTCTTATTATTTTTATAGCTGATACAACACCGAATGTTGTCAGCTCTATATGGCCTGCATGATTAGCTGCACCCAATACAAAAATAAATCCAAGCGGTCTTGGATTAACACCCATGGCTAACTCTGTTGTTTCAAGTAGTACTATTCTTAGCACTTTCATCTCATCATCCCTGTTACTTCCAGGACTCTCGGTGGTGGTGGTCTACATGGCCATCATGATTAGCCTAACCAAATACTACAATCCAACCTTGGCTCAGTCTTCCTAAGGCCCTTCATTGGCTGTATTTTGATAGTACTGTTCTTATTACTACACGGTGGTCTACATGGCCATCATGATTAGCCTAACCAAATACTAAAATCCAACCTTGGCCCAGTCTTCCTAAGGCCCTTCATTGGCTGTATTTTGGTAGTACTGTTCTTATTAGTTTAATAGCTGATACGACACCGAATGTTTTCAGCTCTATATGGCCTGCATGAATAGCCGCACCCAAAGCCAAAAAAAAGCCAAGCGGTTTTGCACTAACACCCATGGCTAACTCTGTTGTTTCAAGTTCTACTATTCTTAGCTCTTTCATCTCATCATCCCTGTTACTTCCAGGACTCTCGGTGGTGGTGGTCTACAGAAGATGCAATTCAAGGAAACTAGGAGACTGATTACTGACAGTCTAAACAGTGATGATTGACAATTTTTGAAATACTGTTAACAGAAATATGATTGCTGACAACAATTGGCTAGGTGGGGGCCTGGCTCACAGCAGGCTGCAACGCAAGAGGAAAGTGCTATTCAATGGCACCAGCAAACTGAGGATTCAAATCACAGCAACTATTACCAAAAATTTTAATTTTTAATTATTAGAATACTGTCACAACAAATATGATTGGTGTAAATATTTTTTAAGTAGGCCTGGCACACAGGCTTGGAAGGCTGTAGAAAAGTGCAATTCAAAGGCACGAGCAAACTGAGGGTTAAGATCATCAACAATAAAGATTTTTTTAATTGTAATTAGTAACTATACTGTGGCAAAATATTTGGATTGGTGTAAATAGTTGGCAAGACGGCCTGGCACAAAAGGATGGCAGGCAGGAGATGCAATTCAAGGAAACTAGGAGACTGATTACTGACAGTCTAAACAGTGATGATTGACAATTTTTGAAATACTGTTAACAGAAATATGATTGCTGACAACAATTGGCTAGGTGGGGGCCTGGCTCACAGCAGGCTGCAAGGCAGGAGGAAAGTGCTATTCAATGGCACCAGCAAACTGAGGATTCAAATCACAGCAACTATTACCAAAAATTTTAATTTTTAATTATTAGAATACTGTCACAACAAATATGATTGGTGTAAATATTTTTTAAGTAGGCCTGCCACACAGGCTTGGAAGGCTGTAGAAAAGTGCAATTCAAAGGCACGAGCAAACTGAGGATTAAGATCATCAACAATAAAGATTTTTTTAATTTTAATTAGTAACTATACTGTGACAAAAAATTTGGATTGGTGTAAATAGTTGGCAAGACGGCCTGGCACAAAAGGATGGCAGGCAGGAGATGCAATTCAAGGAAACTAGGAGACTGATTACTGACGGTCTAAACAGTGATGATTGACAATTTTTTAAATACTGTTAACAGAAATATGATTGCTGACAACAATTGGCTAGGTGGGGGCCTGGCTCACAGCAGGCTGCAAGGCAGGAGGAAAGTGCTATTCAATGGCACCAGCAAACTGAGGATTCAAATCACAGCAACTATTACCAAAATTTTTAATTTTTAAGTATTAGAATACTGTCACAACAAATATGATTGGTGTAAATATTTTTTAAGTAGGCCTGGCACACAGGCTTGGAAGGCTGTAGAAAAGTGCAATTCAAAGGCACGAGCAAACTGAGGGTTAAGATCATCAACAATAAAGATTTTTTTAATTTTAATTAGTAACTATACTGTGACAAAAAATTTGGATTGGTGTAAATAGTTGGCAAGACGGCCTGGCACAAAAGGATGGCAGGCAGGAGATGCAATTCAAGGAAACTAGGAGACTGATTACTGACAGTCTAAACAGTGATGATTGACAATTTTTGAAATACTGTTAACAGAAATATGATTGCTGACAACAATTGGCTAGGTGGGGGCCTGGCTCACAGCAGGCTGCAAGGCAGGAGGAAAGTGCTATTCAATGGCACCAGCAAACTGAGGATTCAAATCACAGCAACTATTACCAAAATTTTTAATTTTTAATTATTAGAATACTGTCACAACAAATATGATTGGTGTAAATATTTTTTAAGTAGGCCTGGCACACAGGCTTGGAAGGCTGTAGAAAAGTGCAATTCAAAGGCACGAGCAAACTGAGGATTAAGATCAACACTAAAAATGTTTTTTATTTAAATTAATAACTATACTGTCTGACTGTGACAACAATTATGATTGGTGTAAATAGTTGGCTAGACGGCCTGGCACAAAAGGCTGGCAGTGGCAGGCAGGAGGTAAATGAAATTCAATGGCACTAGGAGACTGAATATTTGCAGTCCAAAAAATTATGTTTTTTTTTTTTTTATTACTGTTACAAGAATTGTGATTGGTGCCACTAATTGGCTACTTGGGCCTGGCAGACAGGCTGGCAGATATGAGTCGTGGATGGTAGGTAGGGCAGCAATTTAACACAGTATGCTGTGTAAGTGACAAAAACACAGGACTGATAGAAAATTAAGTTACATTACACTAGCAAAATATTTTAAAATTTTAGATTTTAATATTAAAATTATGTTAAGAAGTGCAATGCACATATGACTCTATGAGTGGTCGCACTGGCTGGCTGCTACGTAGGGCAGCAATTATAACAACAGTATGCTGTGTAAGTCAGACAGTTAGACACGGGCCTGATAGAAAATACAATTAGATTACACTAGCATAATGATTTAAAGACTTTTTTTTGGAAATTTTAAGAAAAAGGTTAAGCACATACATATGAGTCGTGGCTGATAGCCTTGGAAGGGCAGCTATTAAAAACAGTAGGCTCTGTATGTCGGATACACACACGCCTGATAGAAAATACTATTAGATTACACTAGAAAAATGATTGAAAATATTTTTTTTGGGGGGGGGGGATTAAAAAAAGGTTAAACACATATGAGTCGTGGCTCATAGACTAGGGAGGGCAGCAAGTAAACACAGTAGGCTCTCTATGTCAGCAAAACACACAGGCCGGATAGAAAATTATATTACATTACACTAGCAAACAAATTTAAACTTTTTTTTTTTTTATATTAAAATTAAGGTGAAAGAAAAATAGATATGAGTGCTGGGTGGGTGGCTGTCTGGCAAAGACCAATTAAAAAAAAAGAGGTATATTAATGCTGAGTGAGCCTGACAGACACAGGCATGATAGTAAATGTTATTAGATTACACTAGAAAAATATTTTTTTGTGTTTTTTTTAAAATTAAAAATAATGTTATAAACGGATATTAACACTGGTGGCTGCTGGCTGGCACAGAGCAATGAACCAGAGTATATGCTGTGTGACACTGGCCTGATAGAAAATGAAAAAAAATTACACTAGAAAAATAATTATATTTTTGGGTTAGTTAAATTTAAACTAATGTTGTTAGGGAGATATCAGTGGTGGCAGTAGTCACAGCATATGCTGTGAGCCTTAAACACACAGCTGAAAGCCAGGCAAATGCTAATAAAAAAAAAAAGAAAAAAGAAAACGGCACGAAATATAGCCCTAAAAAGGGCTTTTTGGGGTGCTGTGCTTGCAGCAGAGATGAGTGGAGTCCTTCTGGACTGTAAATACACTAGCCTAGCTATGTTTTTCCTATTAATGTCAGGAACAAAAACACAACACGTCCTCTCATTAAAAAAGCAAGGTCGTTATGAGTCTAAAATGGCGGATTCCGAGTAGCTGGGAGTGTCTGTGAGGGAGTGTCTGATGTTGATTGGCTCTAATGTGTCAGGCGGCTGTGACATAAAGGGTCAAAGTTTCCACAATGATGACACATAGGGGCGGATCGCCATGTGTTCGCCCACAAACGCGAACGCGAACAAGCTATGTTCGCTGTGAACCGTTCGCGGGCGAACAGTTCGGGACATCACTATTAGGGTTTAGTTTACAGGTAGGTATTTAGCTTTAAATAGGAATAATTTATTTAATAAGAGTTAATTTATTTAGTTAGATAAAAAATATATTTAACTTAGGGGGGTGTTAGAGTTAGGGTTAGACTTAGCTTTAGGGGTTAATAAATTTATTATAGTAGCGGTGAGGTCCGGTCGGCAGATTAGGGGTTAATACTTGAAGTTAGGTGTCGGTGATGTTAGGGAGGGCAGATTAGGGGTTAATACTACAGGGAGTGCAGAATTATTAGGCAAGTTGTATTTTTGAGGATTAATTTTATTATTGAACAACAACCATGTTCTCAATGAACCCAAAAAACTCATTAATATCAAAGCTGAATAGTTTTGGAAGTAGTTTTTAGTTTGTTTTTAGTTATAGCTATTTTAGGGGGATATCTGTGTGTGCAGGTGACTATTACTGTGCATAATTATTAGGCAACTTAACAAAAAACAAATATATACCCATTTCAATTATTTATTATTACTAGTGAAACCAATATGACATTTCAACATTCACAAATATACATTTCTGACATTCAAAAACAAAACAAAATCAAATCAGTGAACAATATAGCCACCTTTCTTTGCAAGGACACTCAAAAGCCTGCCATCCATGGATTCTGTCAGTGTTTTGATCTGTTCACCATCAACATTGCGTGCAGCAGCAACCACAGCCTCCCAGACACTGTTCAGAGAGGTGTACTGTTTTCCCTCCTTGTAAATCTCACATTTGATGATGGACCACAGGTTCTCAATGGGGTTCAGATCAGGTGAACAAGGAGGCCATGTCATTAGATTTTCTTCTTTTATATCCTTTCTTGCCAGCCACGCTGTGGAGTACTTGGACGCGTGTGATGGAGCATTGTCCTGCATGAAAATCATGTTTTTCTTGAAGGATGCAGGCTTCTTCCTGTACAACTGCTTGAAGAAGGTGTCTTCCAGAAACTGGCAGTAGGACTGGGAGTTGAGCTTGACTCCATCCTCAACCCGAAAAGGCCCCACAAGCTCATCTTTGATGATACCAGCCCAAACCAGTACTCCACCTCCACCTTGCTGGCGGGAGTCGGACTGGAGCTCTCTGCCCTTTACCAATCCAGCCACGGGCCCATCCATCTGGCCCATCAAGACTTACTCTCATTTCATCAGTCCATAAAACCTTAGAAAAATCAGTCTTGAGATATTTCTTGGCCCAGTCTTGACGTTTCAGCTTGTGTGTCTTGTTCAGTGGTGGTCGTCTTTCAGCCTTTCTTACCTTGGCCATGTCTCTGAGTATTGCACACCTTGTGCTTTTGGGCACTCCAGTGATGTTGCAGCTCTGAAATATGGCCAAACTGGTGGTAAGTGGCATCTTGGCAGATGCACGCTTGACTTTTCTCAGTTCATGGGCAGTTATTTTGCGCCTTGGTTTTTCCACACGCTTCTTGCGACCCTGTTGACTATTTTGAATGAAACGCTTGATTGTTCGATGATCATGCTTCAGAAGCTTTCAATTTTAATAGTGCTGCATCCCTCTGCAAGATATCTCACTATTTTTTACTTTTCTGAGCCTGTCAAGTCCTTCTTTTGACCCATTTTGCCAACGGAAAGGAAGTTGCCTAATAATTATGCACACCTGATATAGGGTGTTGATGTCATTAGACCACACCCCTTCTCATTACAGAGATGCACATCACCTAATTTGCTTAATTGGTAGTAGGCTTTCGAGCCTATACAGCTTGGAGTAAGACAACATGCATAAAGAGGATGATGTGGTCAAAATACTAATTTGCTTAATAATTCTGCACACAGTGTATTTATTATAGGGTTATTGAGGCGGGAGTGAGGCGGATTAGGGGTTAATAACTTTTTTATAGTAGCGGCGAGGTCCGGTCGGCAGATTAGGGGTTAATAAGTGTAGGTAAGGTAGTGGCAACATTGGGGGGGACAGATTAGGGGGTAATAAATATTATGTAGGTGTCGGCGGTGTTAGGGGCAGCAGATTAGGGGTACATAGGGATAACGTAGGTTGCGGCGGTGTGCGGTCGGCAGATTAGGGGTTAAAATTTTTTATTAGAGTGGCGGCGATGAGGGGGGGCCTCGGTTTATGGGTACATAGGTAGTTTATGGGTTTTAGTGTACTTTAGAGCACAGTAGTTAAGAGCTTTATAAAACGGCGTTAGCCCAGAAAGCTCTTAACTCCTGGCTTTTTGCTGCGGCTGGAGTCTTGTCGTTAGAGTTCTAACGCTCACTTCAGCCAAGACTCTAAATACCGGCGTTAGAAAGATCCCATTGAATAGATAGGATACGCAAATGGCGTAGGAGGATCTGCGGTATGGAAAAGTCGCTGCTGGAAAGTGAGCGTTAGACCCTTTCCTGACTGACTCTAAATACCAGCGGGCGGCCAAAACCAGCGTTAGGAGCCCCTAACGCTGGTTTTGATGGCTAACGCAGAACTCTAAATCTAGCAGTTAGTCTTTAACAGAGCGGAACATAGAAGGCCACCAAAAGGAATGTCCAGGAGGTCGAAAGTTCTCTGTGTTCCCAAGTGTCCAGCGAGAGGAGAGTCATGCTTAGTTTACAGAATAAGGGGCCTGAGGTTTGGTGGGACATAAAGTTGATCATTATGGTAGATAATACCATCTTTATCTTCATGTAATTGGTTTACAGGTTTAGTGAGGTCAGAGCGTTGAGTATTTTTAATATCCAGTAAGAGATTAGTCAGCAGTCCTAGGATGTTTTGTTTGGGAATTACAGTTGAAGGTGCGTTGTCTTGAGGAGGTATTAAGCCTTTCCTAGAAAGGGCATCTGCCTTGCTGTTTTTACTACCCGGGCGGTAGGTGATAACAAATTTGAAGCAAGAAAAATAGATACTCCAGCGGAGTCCTATTGGTCTGAAGATACTGAAGGTTTTTATGATCAGAATAGATAATAATGGGATGAGAAGCTCCTTCAAGTAGGTGACGCCAGTGGTTGAATGAGCATTTGATTGCCAGCAATTTCTTTTCGCCTACAGGGTAGTTAATCTCAGCGGAGATCATGACTCCAGAGAAGTAGGCAACATGATGTAAGGGCTCCTTGAAAGATTTCCTCTGTGAGAGTACTGCGTCTATGAAATAATCTGATGCATCTACTTCAAGAACAAACTGAAGGCTAGTATCTGGGAATTGCAGAATTGGTGCTGTAGTGAACTTGTCCTTCAGATGATCAAAGACGTATTGTGATTGGTTGGTCCATTTGAATGAGTTATGTTTTTTTGTCAGCTCGGTTAAAGGTTTGGCTAAAGCAGCAAACTTATGAATGAATTTAAGGTAGAAGTTTGGGAACCCGAAGAAGCGTTGGACCTCCTTCTATGATCTAGGTCTTGGCCAATTTTTGATGGCGAGTACTTAACTGTCCTCCATAGGTATGCCAGTTTGAGTAATGTGGTACCCTAGGAAGGAAATGTCCTGGGAATCAAAGGTACATTTCTCTAATTTAGCATACAATCAGGAATCCCTTAACCTTGACAGAACAGTCCTGACATGTGTTATATGTTCTTTAATGGTATGTGAGTAAATAAAAATGTCATCTAGATACACAACTATAAATGTCATTGATTAAGTTCTGGAATATCGCCGGAGCATTAAAGAGACCGAATGGCATTACTATATACCCAAAAAGACCATATCGGGTCTTGAAAGCAGTAGGCCACTCATTTCCGGCTCTTATTCTGGTCAGGTTATAGGCGCCTCTAAAGTCCAATTTAGTGAAGACCTTGGCGCCACGTAACCTTTCAATAAGTTCAGGAATTAACGGTAGGGGATACCTGTTTTTTTCAAGTGCGTATGTTTAATTCCCTATAGTCAATTATTGGGCGTAGAGACCCATCCTTATTCTTAACAAAGAAAATTCCAGCACCTTCTGGTGAGGTGGACGGTCTAATTAACCCATTCTTTAGATTGTCATCTATGTAAGGTTTTAAGTGATCCAATTCGGGTTTTGATAGGGGATCTACTGTATATGCCCAAATGGGATGGAGACCCCTGTGAGGGGGTAGAGTCTCAGCTTCTTTTTTTGTCGAATACATCTATAGTCCTGATAGTGTACAGGGATGGAAATATTAGAAACGTGTAGGATGATGGGGACATACTGGGAGGTTAGGGAGACCTTAAGGTTCGTCCAGTCAAGGATGGGTTGATGTAACCTAAGCCAGTTAATCCCTAGCACTATAATGAACATGGGGGGTGGTATGATGTCAAAATGTATTACTTCCCTATGTCCTGAAACAGTGGTAACCAGCAGAGGTATTGTATGTTGGGAAACGGGACCAAAAGATAGCTGGGAACCATCAATAACCTTAACAGAAACTGGGTTATGCTTTGGAAGAAAAGGAATTTTATTGGATTTTACAAACTCAATATCAATAAAATCACCACAGGCCCCAGTGTCTACGATAGCTTCAGAGTTGATTAAGTGTTGGTACAACTGCAGAGGCAAGGGTAACAGAATGTAAAGGGAGGGAAAAATTATTTGATCCTCTGCCGATTTTGTACGTTTGCCCACTGACAAAGAAATGTTCAGTCTATAATTTTATTGGTAGGTTTATTTGAACAGTGAGAGACAGAATAACAACAAAAAAATCCATAAAAATGCATTTAAAAAAAAGTTATAAATTGATTTGCATTTTAATGAGTGAAATAAGTATTTGATCCCTTATCAATCAGCAAGATTTCTGGCTCCCAGGTGTCTTTTATACAGGTAATGAGCTGAAATTAGGAGCACCCTCTTAAAGGGAGTGCTCCTAATCTCAGATTGTTACCTGTATAAAAGACACCTGTCAACAGAAGCAATCAATCAATCAGATTCCAAACTCTCCACCATGGCCAAGACCAAAGAGCTGTCCAAGGATGTCAGGGACGAGATTGTAGACCTACACAAGGCTGGAATGGGCTACAAGACCATCGCCAAGCAGCTTGGTGAGAAGGTGACAACAGTTGGTGTGATTATTCGCAAATGGAAGAAACACAAAATAACTGTCAATCTCCCTCGGTCTCGGGCTCCATATAAGATCTCACCTCGTGGAGTTTCAATGATCATGAGAATGGTGAGGAATCAGCCCAGAACTACACGGGAGGATCTTGTCAATGATCTTAAGGCAGCTGGAACCATAGTCACCAAGAAAACAATTGGTAACACACTACGCTGTGAAGGACTGAAATCTTGCAGCGCCCGCAAGTCCCCCTGCTCAAGAAAGCACAAGTACAGGCCCGTCTGAAGTTGGCCAATGAACATCTGAATGATTCAGAGGAGAACTGGGTGAAAGTGTTGTGGTTAGATGGGAGTTTGCAACAACTCAAATCGCTGTGTTTGAAGGAGGAGGAATGCTGCCTATAACCCAGGGAACACCATCCCCACCGTCAATCATGGAGGTGGAAACATTATTTGGGGGGGTTCTGCTAAGGGGACAGGACAACTTCACCACATCAAAGGGATGATGGACGGGGCCATGTACCATCGAATCTTGAGTGAGAACCTCCTTACTGTCAGAATTTTTTCCCTTCTTTGTTTGTCATGTGCTGCTGGCAGTCATTTTCCTCACCTCTCTTGCTGACTCTGGGGCATAGTCTGTGATGCTGATCATTTCCTGCACGCCCTGTTATGGTCAGACTGCTGTACATCATCCGTGTGAGACAGGTAGCAGTCTCAGAATTGTGATGTCATCACTTATTATTTAAAGGGCCTCTGCTTTGCCCTTGTGTTGTCTCAGACCTGTTTGTGAGTGCCTGTGTTCCTGTTCCTGTGTATTACCTGGCTGTCTGATGTCCCTCCTTGTTCCTGATTCCGGCTCGTCTGACTATTCGCTTTGGCTCCTGACTTGGCTCGTCTGACTATTCGCTTTGGCTCCTGACTCGGCTTGTCTGCCTACCAGCTCTGGTTTTGACTCCTGGCTTGTTATTTGACTTGTGGACTTTTTATTATTTTTGTTATTAATAAAGGTGTGATTATTTTTACACTTCTTGTCTCAGTCTGATTCCTAGCACCCTGACATTATGCAAAGGCCATGAATCCTGATGGTGCTAATAATCCACCTTTACCTACCATCATTTCCAGGATGGATGAACAGGATCACTGCTTGGATCAATTTGCATTAGCCCTGCAAACCCTGCTGATTTGCACTGTACATTTGGACCAAAGTGTCCCGCAAGTTATGGCTGCTCCTGTTTCCGCTGCTGCACCTATGTCTACCAGGAGCATGTCCGGTTCTGCACCTCTACCTCAGCTATATGGAGGTGATCCTTTTCAGTGCAGAGGGTTTTTGAACCAGGTGGGCATTTACTTTGAGATGTTACCTCAGACGTTTCTCTCTAACAGAGCTAAGGTGGGATTTCTCATCTCGTTACTCTCTGACACAGCTCTTGCCTGGGCTAATCCCTTGTGGGAGACTAATATACCTCTGATTTCAAATTACCCTGAATTTGTGGCCTCCTTTCGAAGGGTATTTGATGTTCCAACTCGCTCCTCCTCTGCTGCTAAATGACTCATGTACATTCAGCAAGGTACAAGATCTATTGCTCAGTATGCCATTGAGTTCCATACGCTTGCCGCAGAGGTAGGTTGGAACAATGAAGCCCTTGTTGCCGCCTTCTTTCATGGGCTCTCTGATGTGATTAAAGATGAAGTTGCTGCCATAGGTTTACCAGAGGATCTCGAGGCATTGGTGTCTTTTTTGATCCTAATTGACATCAGACTCAGAGAGAGGCCCTCTTTCAAGGAGCGCTTGCGGGAGCCTCCTATTCCATTGTCTCCTATGTGTTCGTTCCTACTGGTGCCTCTCTCTCCTCCATGCCTCCTGGTTCTGAGTCACCAGGTACTGCTGAGCCGATACAATTGGGATTCACGCGTCTCTCCGCGGAGAAGGCCTTTAGGAGGAGGGAGGGGCTCTGCTTCTATTGTGGGTTACAGGGCCACCATTTGAAGTCTTGTCCTACACAGCCGGGAAACGCTCACACCTAAGGTCCTGTCAGGGGCAGACCTTGGGTGGTTTATCCTCATCCTCCATAGTCACCCAGGCTCTTGTTGACTCCGGTGCTGCTGGCTATTTCATTGACAGTGCTTTTGTATCAAAGCACTCCATTCCTGTTTTGCCTCGGTCCGTTCCACTTGCTATTGAGGCCATTGATGGCAGCCTCCTTCAGCCCACAGTCGTTACTCATGAACAGTTCTATATTGAGTTTTATCGCGTCTCTACACTAGCCAAGACACCTGGGGGCTTAGCGCTATTGTCTTGCTACTAAAGAGGTTTTGGTTTCGGCGGTCACACTCCTGCTGATCCATTTACCTCTTTGCAAGTTTGGCGATTTGAAGCATTTGTTACAGCATATCTGCTTTTGTACCCTTACATTGTGGTGTTATCAAGGCTTATGTGACGCTTTTATATATTTTAAAATAAATTTGTATCCAAGTTTTGCCTAGTGTACTGTTTTCCCATCAGTATAAAGTGGGAGTGCGCATATCCTTGAGCTTAGTCGAAAGCTCCAACAAATGTGAGTAGTCATTTGTTACAAAACAACTACTTCCTCAAAGTGCCGTTACAGATTCCCACTATGTTGCAATTTTCTGTTTCCTTTTTTATGGGATCTCACTGAGGAATGCTAACAAGCTGAAAAACTCATCCAGAGGACACAGACATATCCTTGATTCAGAACTTTATTTGGTTTTCCTTTTATGATTTTTTGTTATCACATTTATTTCACATTTTTTTCTTTGTGATATTCGGTATATTTATTGTAGTAAGAATGTTAGGGCTGATGCCCTCTCTCAACAATTTTCCAAGGAGGAGTCTGTACCTACTCCATTTATACCTCCTGACCATATTTTGGCTACCATACGTCCTAATTTGACTTCTCCCTTGGGGGAGAAGATCCTGGCTGCACAAACCAATGCACCTCCTGAGAAACCTAGTGGTAAGAGTTTTGTTCCTGAGAATCTTTGAACTAAACTTTTGCACACTTACCACTATCCTAAAGCCGCAGGTCACCGAGGCAAGAACCAAATTATTTGGTCTGTCACTCGACAATTCTGGTGACCAGGTCTTCGTTCTGATGTTGGGTATGTTGCCTCCTGCTCAGTTTGTGCACAGAATAAGTCTCATCGACGTCTTCCTGTGGGTCTTCTTCAACCTATTGCTAATGGTGAGCGTCCTTGGACACATCTTTCCATGCACTTCATTGTCGAGCTCCATGTTTCCAATGGCAATATCGTTATCCTTATGGTGGTTGACCGTTTTTTTTCTAAAATGTCACATTGCATTTCCTTGAAGAAGCTGCCTACTGCTCAGGAGCTTGCTTCAATTTTTGCCTGGGAGGTCTTCCATTTACATGGGTTACCCAAGGAGATAGGGTTGGACCGGGGTAGCCAGTTTGTCTCCAGATTTTGGCGTTCCTTTTGTGTTCAAATGGGCATCCAGCTTTCCTTCTCCTGGGCATATCACCCTCAATCCAATGGGGCTACGGAACGGTCTAATCAAACTCTGGAACAGTTCCTCCGTTGCTATGTCTCAGATCACCACAAGAATTGGTCTGAACTGTTACCTTGGGCAGAGTTTGCTCGTAATAGTGCTATTAATGCTTCCTCCAAGTTATCCCCGTTCATGGCGAATTATGGGTTTCAACCATCCTTGTTGCCCGATTCATTCATGTCTCAGGGTATTCCGGCTTTGGAGGAGCATCTCCGGCAACTCCGTTCCACGTGGGTGCAGATTCAGGATTGCCTTCATCGTTCTATGCAGCGCAAAAAGTTCCAGGCTGATCGTAGGCATCTGTCCGCACCTTCCTACCAGGTTGGTGAGAGGGTTTGGCTGTCCTCCCGCAACTTGAACCTTCGTGTGCCTTACAATAAACTGGCTCCTCGTTATGTTGGTCCTTTTCGAATACTTTGACGGGTCAATCCTGTGGCCTACGCTCTTGACCTTCCTCCTGCAATGCGCATCTCCAATGTTTTTCATGTCTCTCTCTTGAAACCATTGGCTTGTAATCTGTTTACGACTGTGTTGGTCGTCCCCATCCTATCTTTGTTGATAACCATGAGGAATATGAGGTCAGCAGCATTATTGACTCTCGTATGTCCAGGGGCCGCGTACAGTATTTGGTTCACTGGAGGGGCTATGGTCCGGAGGAGAGTTCATGGGTTCCCGCCTCTGATGTTCATGCTCCCGCCCTCCTCCGTGCCTTCCATGCCCATTTCCCCAATAAGCCTTTTGTCCTCCAGCGGGGGAGGGGTCATTGAGGGGAGGGTACTGTCAGGGTTTTTTCCCTGCTTTGTTTGCCATGTGCTGCTGGCAGCCATTTTACTCACCTCTCATGCTGACTCTGGGGCATAGTCTATGATGCTGCTCATTTCCTTCATGCCCTTTTATGGTCAGACTGCTGTACATCATCCGTGTGAGACAGGTAGCAGTCTTAGAATTGTGATGTCATCACTTATTATTTAAAGGGCCTCTGTTCAGTATGCTTTGCCCTTGCGTTGTCTCAGACCTGTTGTGAGTGCCTGTGTTCCTGTGTATTACCTGGCTGTCTGATGTCCCTCCTGGTTCCTGATTCCTGGCTTGTTCCTGACTCTGCTGTTCTCCTTGTTCCTGATTCCGGCTCATCTGACTATTCGCTTTGGCTCCTGACTCAGCTCGTCTGACTACCAGCTCTGGTTTTGACTCCTGGCTTGTTATTTGACTTGTGGACTTTTTATTAATTTTGTTATTAATAAAGGTGTGATTATTTTTGCACTTCTCGTCTCAGGCTAATTCCTGGCACCCTGACACTTCCCTCAGCCAGGGCATTGAAAATGGGACGTGGATGGGTATTCCAGCATGACAATGACCTAAAAAACACGCTCAAGGCAACAAAGGAGTGGCTCAAGAAGAAGCACATTAAGGTCCTGGAGTGGCTAGACAGTCTCCAGACCTTAATCCCGTAGAAAATCTGTGGAGGGAGCTGAAGGTTCGAGTTGCCAAACGTCAGCCTTGAAACCTTAATGACTAGGAGAGGATCTGCAAAGAGGAGTGGGACAAAATCCCTTCTGAGATATGTGCAAACCTAGTGGCCAACTACGAGAAATGTCTGACCTCTGTGATTGCCAACAAGGGTTTTGCCACCAAGTACTAAGTCATTTTTTGCAAAGGGGTCAAATACTTATTTCACTCATTAAAATGCAAATCAATTTATAACTTTTTTGAAATGTGTTTCTCTGGATTTTGTTGTTGTTAGTCTGTCTCTCACTGTTCAAATAAACCTACCATTAAAATTATGGACTGATCATTTCTTTGTCAGTGGGCAAATGTACATAATCAGCAGGGAACCAAATATTTTTTTTCCCTCACTGTAAGAGGATGAAGGAGACTTTATCATTAAACAAGGCAACGGAATAAAACTCTTACCGGATTTTTGTTTTTAATAAAATGGGACAATCTTTTACTTCATGCCCGTGGGAGGCGCAATACATACACAGATTCTGAGACCTTCTCCTATTCTTTTCTTGGAGACTCAGCGGACCCCTAATGAACCCTATCTCCATAGGTTGGTCAGCATCCTTTGTCGAGTTGTAGGGAGAAGGCTGGACCCTCCTAAATACGCCTCTCTCTGATCTTCTTCCCATAATCATCTGTTGATGCTAGTTGAAAGGGAGAATAGCTCTTCCAAGGTGTCAGGTAAACCAACTTTGGAAAGACCTAAACGGAATTGGTTTTTAAGTGACACCTCTTTTCAGAGGGAATCCTTACCACAGATTTTAAATTGGGCTATGTAATCCTCAACAGGATGTTTCAATTTCTTAAGTGACCTCAATGTAGTCTCAGTGGTTATCTGCTTAAATGGGTCGTCATATAAGGCAGACATAGCCTTTAGGAAAGAATCTAGTGAGTTCAATATAGGATCATGTGACTCATAGAAAGTGTCCACCCAGGCCCTGGGCTCTCCCCTTAGATAAGAGATTACAGTGAGGACGTTTAATCTAACTGTTGGGTAGGTTTTTGGCTTCAATTCAAACTTCAGTAGGCAAGCGTTTCTGAATTCCCTGAAAAGGGAACGGTTACCACAGAATTTCTCTGGTGGTGAAACCTGCGATTCAGGTGGATGCTCAGTGGTACTAGTTTTTGCAGAGAGAACCTCCCTCAGGTAGGCCTTAACTGCTTGATTCTCCACTTGTAGTTCACGAAAAGCCTGAGTGAGGCTATCCATTCACTGAGTCAGGCTGTCAACCTGATTGGAAATATCAGCAGGAACCAAATTTATTGGCTGGTTTATTATGTAAGGCAGGCAAATTTCATTAAATTCTGTATTTTTAGAGTATCTTCCTCTTAGAAGAGGATTGGATTGATTAGTGCTGATTTTAACAGTAACCTAAAGTTATAATATAATCAGGCAAGTTTATGTGAGGATGTGACAGTATAGAAAACCTAAAATGTGCTGTAGCATAGGTTGCCTGTCTTATTATAGCCAAGTGTCGGTTTTTCCCTCTTTTGTTTGCCATGTGCTGCTGGCAGCCATTTTACTCACCTCTCTTGCTACTCTGGTGCATACTGTGTGATGCTGCTCATTTCCTGCACTTCCTTTTATGGCCAGACTGGTGTTCATCATCAGTGTAATACAGGATGCAGTCTCAGAATTGTGATGTCATCACTTATTATTTAAAGGGCCTCTGTTCAGTATGCTTTGCCTTTGCGTTGTCTCAGGCCTGTTTGTGAGAGCTCCTGTGTATTACCTGGCTGTCTGACGTCCCTCCTGGTTTCTGATCTCTGGCTTGTTCCTGACTCTGCTGTTCTCCTTGTTCCTGATTCCGGCTCATCTGACTACTCGCTTTGGCTCCTGACTCGGCTTGTCTGTCTATTCGCGTTGGCTCCTGACTCGGCTCGTCTGACTACCAGCTCTGGTTTTGATTCCTGGCTTATTATTTGTTTTGTGGACTATTTATTATTTTTTGCTATTAATAAAGGTGTGATTATTTTTGCACTTCTCGTCTCAGCTGGACAGGAAACAAGCTCAGAACTTAAAGAATCAGAGAGGTTCCTGACACACCACTAGTAACTGACACCTCATTTGAATGTACTCCATTAATTAAAACCCTCTGTCATCTATCTTTAAGCCAGCATTCTACCCAATCTTAGCATCTACTTCAAGGCAATACATATTGTGAATAAGATTTTTGTGTGGAATGGTGTCAAATGCTTTGCTAAAGTCTAGATATGCAACATCTACAGCTCCTCCCTGGTCTATTCATTTAGTTACATGGTGAAAGAAATCAATTAGATTAGTCTGATATGATCTTCCAGCAGGGAAACCCTGCTGTCCTTTGTCTTCTAAGTTGTTTGTCGGAAAGAAAGACACAAGTCTTTCCTTTAAAAGAGTTTCCATTTATTTCCCTGCAATTGAGGTCAAACTGACTGGCCTATAGTTAGCAGAATCTTCCCTACTACCCTTTTTATGAAGAGGGACTACATTAGCAATTTCCCAGTCTCCTGTTAACAGTTACTGATTAAATAAATCAGCTAATGAAGTAGCTATCACGGATCAAAGTTGATGCCAGGAATCAGACTGACACGAGAAGTGCAAAAATAATCACACCTTTATTAATAGCGAAAAATAATAAAAAGTCCACAAGTCAAATAACAAGCCAGGAATCAAAACCAGAGCTGGTAGTCAGACGAGCCAAGTCAGGAGCCAAAGCGAATAGTCAGACGATCCAAGTCAGGAGCCAAAGCGAGTAGTTAGATGAGCCACAATCAGGAACAAGGAGAACAACAGAGTCAGGAACAAGCCAGATATCAGGAACCCGGAGGGACGTCAGGCAGCCAGGTAATACACAGGAGCTCTCACAAACAGGTCTTAGACAACGCAAGGACAAAGCATACTGAACACAGGCCCTTTAAATAATAAGTGATGACATCACAATTCTGAGACTGCATCCTGTCTCACACAGATGATGTACACCAGTCTGGCCATAAAAGGAAGTGCGGGAAATGAGCAGCATCACACAGTATGCACCAGAGTCAGCAAGAGAGGTGAGTAAAATGGCTGCCAGCAGCACATAGCAAACAAAACAGGGAAAAAACCCTGACACCTTGGATGAATATTATCTGGACCCACAGACTTATTTACTTTTATTTTTTGATAAAGCCCTTGAAACATCTTCCTCTGTAAAAAGAAAAGTACTATTCACATTATCATTTACAGTAACATCCCTTAACAGAATATCACTATCTTTACCATCTGTTGTAAAGACTGAACAAAAGTAATAATTTAAACAGTTTGCTATTTGTTTAACTTCTTCCACTACATTATCAACAGTCTTGAGTCTAACAATCCCTCTGTTAGTTTTTCTCTTTTCACTGATATATCTAAAGAAGGTTTAGTTTTTTACAGATTGTGTTATTTTCTCTTCTGCATCAGCTTTAGTCTTTCTGATTAACTGCTTTGTCATCTTTTGATGGGTTCTCCATTTTTCCATTTTTCCTCATCCTCTTCTGAACTTCTTTATTTGGAATAGAAGAGAATCTCATCATACACATATTTATTAATATACATGCTCATAAGCATATTTTATTTCACTCTATTTTCACCCCCCTACACAATTTTATTACATGTGTATTGTAATACAATTATAAACAAATATAAACTTTTTTATTATACTCTTGTGTAATCCACATTCCTTATATAGTTCTTTACCTCTCATATGCTGTTTTGTACAGCGCGTTCCCATATCCCCTTGTTCTTTTTCTATTTTGGTTTGATGTTAGGAGGTACACTTACCTTTTGGGAACAGCATTTGAGATTTGAGCGTTGTATCTTATACCTACCCTGTTGTTTTGAGTGTTTTAAAATTTTCATACTGAGGTAGAAGGCTATAATAATGCAATTCCAACTCATAAGGATCTACGAAATTAATATTAGAAAACATCACTTGCTATAATCATCCATAAAATTACTCACTTTATTTGAATATATTTGCTTCTTTATTTAATCACATATACATCCAATATAGATATAGAAATTTCTATGAACAATGATGATCCATATTACACCAGTCAGAGACCTGTCAATCCTAGGATCGTGCTGATATTGAGAGGATTCGATTTGCCAATTCAATGTGGGAAGGCGTGGTCAAGGTCATAAAAAGCCGCCGCGGACCCGACAAAACATGTTAAGGAGGGGAGAGGGCTGGTGGGAGCTCTAAACTGTTTTTAATACTTGCAGCTTTATCAGCTAGTAATATGATAATATATTTATGGAAGTAGTTTTGGTGCACAACCGTGGGGAGTGATAAATATTAACTTGTGAGTAGGGGCATATTTTGGCCTAGGCAAACAAGGCACTTGCCTAGGGTGGCAGATTGGGAGGGGGCAGCACATTTTTGTACGTAGCTTACAGTTATTTTAGAAGTATTATACAAGTTTATAATTGGAGATTTTGCCCAAAGAGCTTACAGGGGGTATAATGAGATCATGATTCAGATAGGGCATGTAATTTTAAACAACTTACTAATTTACTTTTATCATCAAATTGTCTTTCTTCTCTTGGTATTCTTAGTTGAATGCTAAACCTTAGTAGGCTAATATGCTCATTTCTAAGCCTTTGAAGGCCTCCTCTAATCTGAATGCATTTGATAGTTTTTCACAGCTAGAGGGCGTTAGCTCATGTGTTTCATATAAATAACATTGTGCTCATGCACGTGGAGTTAGCACTAATTGCCTGAAATGCAAGTCTGTAAAAAGAACTGAAATAAGGGGGCAATCTGCAGAAGCTTAGATAGAAGGTAACCACAGAGGTAAAAAGTATATTTCTATAACAGTGTTGGTTATGCAAAACTGTGGAATGGTAAATAAAGGGATTATCTATCTTTTTAAACAATAACACCTAGATTACGAGTTTTGCGTTAACAGGGGTGCGGTGTTAACTCACTTGCAGACAGCGCTGGTATTATGGGTTTTTACGGCGTTAGCCGCAGAAAAGTGAGCGGAGAGCAAAATTTAGCTCCACATCTCATCTCAATACCAGCGCTGCTTACGGTAGCGGTGAGCTGGCAAAACGTGCTTGTGCACGATTTCCCCATAGGAATCAATGGGGGAGAGCCAGCTGGAAAAAAACCTGCAAAAAAGCAGCATAAAGCTCCTAACGCAGCCCCATTGATTCCTATGGGGAAATACTTTTTATGTCTACACCTAACACCCTAACATGAACCCCGAGTCTAAACACCCCTAATCTTACACTTATTAACCCCTAATCTGCCGCCCCCGACATCGCCGACACCTGCATAATATTATTAAACCCTAATCTGCCGCTCCGGACACCGCCGCCACCTACATTATACTTATTAACCCCTAATCTGCTGCCCCCAACATCGCCAAACCCTACATTATATTTATTAACCCCTAATCTGCTGCCCCCAATGTCGCCGCAACCTAACTACATTTATTAACCCCTAATCTGCCGCCCCCAACGTCGCCGCCACTATATTAAAGTTATTAACCCCTAAACCTAAGTCTAACCCTAACCCCCCTAACTTAAATATAATTTAAATAAATCTAAATAAATATTCCTATCATTAACTAAATAATTCCTATTTAAAACTAAATACTTACCTATAAAATAAACCCTAAGCTAGCTACAATATAACTAATAGTTACATTGTAGCTAGTTTAGGGTTTATTTTTATTTTACAGGCAAGTTTGTATTTATTTTAACTAGGTACAATAGTTATTAAATAGTTATTAACTATTTAATAGCTACCTAGTTAAAATAAAATCAAATTTACCTGTAAAATAAATCCTAACCTAAGTTACAATTACATCTAACACTACACTATAATTAAATTAATTACCTAAACTAAATACAATTAAACACAATTTAAAAAAATTATCTAAAGTACGAACCCCCCCCCCACTAAATTACAGAAAATAATAAAATAATTACAAGTTTTTTAAACTAGTTACACCTAATCTAATCCCCCTAATAAAATATAAAATCCCCCCAAAATAATAAAAAGCCCTACCCTATACTAAATTACAAATAGCCCTTAAAAGGGCCTTTTGCAGGGCATTGCCCCAAAGTAATCAGCTCTTTTACCTGTAAAAAAAAGTACAATACCCCCCAACATTAAAACCCACCACCCACACACCCAACCCTACTCTAAAACACACCCAATCCCCCCTTAATAAAACCTAACACTAACCACTTGAAGATCACCCTATCTTGAGAAGTCTTCACCCAACCGGGCCGAAGTCCTCCAGATGGGCAGAAGTCTTCATCCAAGCCGGGAAGAAGAGGTCCTCCAGACGGGCAGAAGTCTTCATCCAGGCGGCATCTTCTATCTTCATCCATCCGGCGCGGAGCGGCTCCATCTTCAAGACATCCGACGCGGAGCATCCTCTTCCAACGAAGTCCAACTGAAGAATGAAGGTTCCTTTAAATGACGTCATCAAAGATGGCGTCCCTTGAATTCCGATTGGCTGATAGAATTCTATCAGCCAATTGGAATTAAGGTACAAAAAAATGGAATTAAGGTAGAAAAAATCCTATTGGCTGATGCAATCAGCCAATAGGATTGAGCTTGCATTCTATTGGCTGATCCAATCAACCAATAGAATGTGAGCTCAATCCTATTGGCTGATTGATTCAGCCAATAAGATTGAACTTCAATCCTATTGGCTGATTGCATCAGCCAATAGGATTTTTTCTACCTTAATTCCAATTGGCTGATAGAATTCTATCAGCCAATCGGAATTCAAGGGACGCCATCTTGGATGACGTCATTTAAAGGAACCTTCATTCTTCAGTTGGACTTAGTTTGAAGAGGATGCTCTGCGTCGGATGTCTTGAAGATGGAGCCGCTCCGCGCTGGATGGATGAAGATAGAAGATGCCTCCTGGATGAAAACTTCTGCCCGTCTGGAGGACCTCTTCTTCCCGGCTTGGATGAAGACTTCTACCCATTTGGAGGACCACTTCGCACGGCTTCGTTTAGGACTTCTGCCCATTTGGGTGAAGACTTCTCAAGGTAGGGTGATCTTCAAGGGGTTAGTGTTAGGTTTTATTAAGGGGGGATTGGGTGGGTTTTAGAGTAGGGTTGGGTGTGTGGGTGGTGGGTTTTAATATTGGGGGGGTATTGTACTTTCTTTTTACAGGTAAAAGAGCTGATTACTTCCGGGCAATGCCCCGCAAAAGGCCCTTTTAAGGGCTATTTGTAATTTAGTATAAGGTAGGGCTTTTTATTATTTTGGGGGGCTTTTTTATTTTATTAGGGGGATTAGATTAGGTGTAATTAGTTTAAAAAACTTGGAATTATTTTATTATTTTCTGTAATTTAGTGTTTTTTTTTCCGTACTTTAGATAATTTTTTTAAATTGTATTTAATTGTATTTAATTTAGGTAATTAATTTAATTATAGTGTAGTGTTAGGTGTAATTGTAACTTAGGTTAGGATTTATTTCACAGGTAAATTTGAATTTATTTTAACTAGGTAGTTAGTAAATAGTTAATAACTATTTAATAACTATTCTACCTAGTTAAAATAAATACAAACTTGCCTGTAAAATAAAAATAAACCCTAAGCTAGCTACAATGTAACTATTAGTTGTATTGTAGCTATCTTAGGGTTTATTTTATAGGTAAGTATTTAGTTTTAAATAGGAATTATTTAGTGAATAGTAATTTTATTTAGATATATTTAAATTATATTTAAGTTAGGGGGTGTTAGGGTTAGGGTTAGACTTAGATTTAGGGGTTAATACATTTAATATAGTTGCAGCGACGTTGGGGGTGGCAGATTAGGGGTTAATAAATGTAGGTAGGTGTCGGCGATGTTAGGGACGGCAGATTAGGGGTTAATAAAATTTAACTAGTGTTTGCAATGCGGGAGGGCGGCAGTTTAAGGGTTAATATATTTTTTATAGTGGCGGCAGATTAGGGGTTAAAAAATGTATTTTAGTGTTTGCGATGTGGGGGGCCTCAGTTTAGGGATTAATAGGTAGTTTATGGGTGTTAGTGTACTTTTTAGCACTTTAGTTAAGAGTTTTATACTACGGCGTTAGCCCATAAAACTCTTAACTACTGACTTTTAAATGCGGTATCAGTCTTGACAGGAGAGGCTGTACCGCTCACTTTTTGGAAGACTCGTAATACCGGCGTTATGCAAGTCCCATTGAAAATATAGGATACGCAAATTGACGTAAGTGGATTTGCGGTATTTTCGAGTCTGGCCAAAAAAGTGAGCGGTGAGCCTGTCATTTCAAGACTCGTAATACCAGCGGGCGTTAAAAAGCAGCGTTGGGACCTCTCAACGCTGCTTTTTAAGGCTAACGCAAGACTCGTAATCTAGCCGTAAGATTTTTGTTTTTTACTATCCCTTTAAGGATTGTGATAAACCCCCCCATAATGTACAAAATACACAAGGTTTTGAAGATCCTACACAGAGAATATGTTTTTGATATCTGTAAGTATTCATTAAAGGGACATGAAACCCCAAACTTATTTTATGATTCAGATAGAAAATGTATTTCTATTATCAATTTAGATTTATTCTCTTGGTAAGAAAAATGTGGGGTTTCTTGTCCCTTTAAGTCATATTTGAGTTTGCTTTCTTGAGACTTCAGCTGTATATATAAATCTTTGAATTGGCTCTTGGCTTTCTCTAAACGATTTGTTAACCTAAAATAAATACCTGAATTACTGGAAAGGTGAATCAACCTCCCAAGGTCATATACAGATGTGTGCCCTCTATAACCTATACAGCAGGAAAGTCAGCCTGTGGCTGAATAAACCACATCACATGACGTCCTTGCGCTTCTCAGGCTGCGACCTTCATGGTATTGATAGATTTCCTTGTTTACTGGGAAAACCCAACAGGTGAGACATTGATAGAGTTTTCTCACTACATTTTATAAAAAGGATCAAACTGTATCAGTTATTGTACACACAGCTTCCTGATCTTCGCACACCAGCCTGTGTCTGTACAACAGGTACCAAATTCCTTTTTTTATATTATATTATATTATTATTATTTATTATTATTATTTATTATATCTATATATATTATTATTTTATTATATATTAATATTAACACAATCCTCTGTTTTTCTCTAGTTATTTTTTACTTGAAACAAAAATATTCTTGGCTGCATGCAATGTTATTTAGTTACAGCGTGCGCTATCGTTTTCCAAACGGCCCTGGACATACTGAGACATACAGGAACATTATGGTATTCACAGAGTTTATAAGATTAAAACAAAAATAGCTAAAAAGTTCAGCTTACCCAGAACAAAGCAAATTCTTATCAACACAAACAGTAGCTGCCAGAGATAGGGGGAGAAAGTTATCATACCCAAAGTCTAATAACATTTTCTGTAAACAGGACAGTAAGTGTGCAGGACAGGAACTTAACCGATTACTTGTATTGGGAGAATTTCCTAAAAAAAAGGTGTAAGCTGCCTTTCATACGGCTAGATTTAGAGTTTTGTCGGTAACGACCCGCGTATCTAACGCTGGCTTTTTTCTGGCCGCACCTTTAAAATAACTCTGGTATTGAGAGTCCACAGAATGGCTGCGTTATGCTCCAAAAAAGGAGCGTAGAGCATATTTAACGCAACTTCAACTCTCGATACCAGAGTTGCTTACGGAAGCGGACAGCTTCAAAAACGTGCTCGTGCACGATTCCCCCATAGGAAACAATGGGGCTGTTTGAGCTGAAAAAAAACCTAACACCTGCAAAAAAGCCGCGTTCAGCTCCTAACGCAGCCCCATTGTTTGCTATGGGGAAACACTTCCTACGTCTGCACCTAACACTCTAACATGTACCCCGAGTCTAAACACCCCTAACCTTACACTTATTAACCCCTATTCTGCCGCCCCCGCTATCGCTGACCCCTGCATATTATTATTAACCCCTAATCTGCCGCTCCGTAAACCGTCGCTACTTACATTATCCCTATGTACCCCTAATCTGCTGCCCCTAACACCGCCGACCCCTATATTATATTTATTAACCCCTAATCTGCCCCCCACAACGTCGCCTCCACCTGCCTACACTTATTAACCCCTAATCTGCCGAGCGGACCGCACCGCTATTATTATAAAGTTATTAACCCCTAATCCGCCTCACTAACCCTATAATAAATAGTATTAACCCCTAATCTGCCCTCCCTAACATCGCCGACACCTAACTTCAATTATTAACCCCTAATCTGCCGACTGGAGCTCACCGCTATTCTAATAAATGTATTAACCCCTAAAGCTAAGTCTAATCCTAACACTAACACCCCCCTAAATTAAATATAATTTTAATCTAACGAAATTAATTAACTCTTATTAAATAAATTATTCCTATTTAAAGCTAAATACTTACCTGTAAAATAAATCCTAATATAGCTACAATATAAATTATAATGATATTATAGCTATTTTAGGATTAATATTTATTTTACAGGTAACTTTGTATTTATTTTAACCAGGTACAATAGCTATTAAATAGTTAAGAACTATTTAATAGCTAAAATAGTTTAAATAATTACAAATTTACCTGTAAAATAAATCCTAACCTAAGTTACAATTAAACCTAACACTACACTATCAATAAATTAATTAAATAAAATACCTATAATTATCTACAATTAAACCTAACACTACACTATCAATAAATAAATTAAATAAAATACCTATAATTATCTACAATTAAACCTAACACTACACTATCAATAAATAAATTAAATACAATTCCTACAAATAAATACAATGAAATAAACTAACTAAAGTACAAAAAATAAAAAAGAACTAAGTTACAAAAAATAAAAAAATATTTACAAACATTATAAATATATTACAACAATTTTAAACTAATTACACCTACTCTAAGCCCCCTAATAAAATAGCAAAGCCCCCCAAAATAAAAAAAATGCCCTACCCTATTCTAAATTACTAAAGTTCAAAGCTCTTTTACCTTACCAGCCCTGAACAGGGCCCTTTGCGGGGCATGCCCCAAGAAGTTCAGCTCTTTTGCCTGTAAAAAAAACATACAATACCCCCCCAACATTACAACCCACCACCCACATACCCCTAATCTAGCCCAAACCCCCTTAAATAAACCTAACACTAAGCCCCTGAAGATCTCCCTACCTTGAGTCGTCTTCACCCAGCCGAGCCAAATTCTTCATCCAAGCAAAGCAAGAAGAGGTCCTCCATCCGGTAGAAGTCTTCATCCAAGAGGGGCAGAAGAGGTCTTCCATCCGATTGAAGTCTTCATCCAAGAGGCATCTTCTATCGTCATCCATCCGGAGCGGAGCGGCAGCATCCTGAAGACCTCCGACGCGGAACATCCATCCTGGCCGACGACTGAACGACGAATGACGGTTCCTTTAAATGACGTCATCCAAGATGGCGTCCCTCGAATTCCGATTGGCTGATAGGATTCTATCAGCCAATCGGAATTAAGGTAGGAATATTCTGATTGGCTGATGGAATCAGCCAATCAGAATCAAGTTCAATCCGATTGGCTGATCCAATCAGCCAATCAGATTGAACTTGATTCTGATTGGCTGATTCCATCAGCCAATCAGAATATTCCTACCTTAATTCCGATTGGCTGATAGAATCCTATCAGCCAATCGGAATTCGAGGGACGCCATCTTGGATGACGTCATTTAAAGGAACCGTCATTCGTCGTTCAGTCGTCGGCCAGGATGGATGTTCCGCGTCGGAGGTCTTCAGGATGCTGCCGCTCCGCTCCGGATGGATGACGATAGAAGATGCCTCTTGGATGAAGACTTCAATCGGATGGAAGACCTCTTCTGCCCCTCTTGGATGAAGACTTCTACCGGATGGAGGACCTCTTCTTGCTCCGCTTGGATGAAGAATTTGGCTCGGCTGGGTGAAGACGACTCAAGGTAGGGAGATCTTCAGGGGCTTAGTGTTAGGTTTATTTAAGGGGGGTTTGGGTTAGATTAGGGGTATGTGGGTTGTAATGTTGGGGGGTGGGTATTGTATGTTTTTTTTTACAGGCAAAAGAGCTGAACTTCTTGGGACATGCCCTGCAAAGGGCCCTGTTCAGGGCTGGTAAGGTAAAAGAGCTTTGAACTTTAGTAATTTAGAATAGGGTAGGGCATTTTTTTATTTTGGGGGGCTTTGTTATTTTATTAGGGGGCTTAGAGTAGGTGTAATTAGTTTAAAATTGTTGTAATATATTTATAATCTTTGTAAATATTTTTTTATTTTTTGTAACTTAGTTCTTTTTTATTTTTTGTACTTTAGTTAGTTTATTTCATTGTATTTATTTGTAGGAATTGTATTTAATTTATTTATTGATAGTGTAGTGTTAGGTTTAATTGTAGATAATTATAGGTATTTTATTTAATTTATTTATTGATAGTGTAGTGTTAGGTTTAATTGTAGATAATTATAGGTATTTTATTTAATTAATTTATTGATAGTGTAGTGTTAGGTTTAATTGTAACTTAGGTTAGGATTTAATTTACAGGTAAATTTGTAATTATTTTAACTATTTTAGCTATTAAATAGTTCTTAACTATTTAATAGCTATTGTACCTGGTTAAAATAAATACAAAGTTACCTGTAAAATAAATATTAATCCTAAAATAGCTATAATATCATTATAATTTATATTGTAGCTATATTAGGATTTATTTTACAGGTAAGTATTTAGCTTTAAATAGGAATAATTTATTTAATAAGAGTTAATTAATTTCGTTAGATTAAAATTATATTTAATTTAGGGGGGTGTTAGTGTTAGGGTTAGACTTAGCTTTAGGGGTTAATACATTTATTAGAATAGCGGTGAGCTCCAGTCGGCAGATTAGGGGTTAATAATTGAAGTTAGGTGTCGGCGATGTTAGGGAGGGCAGATTAGGGGTTAATACTATTTATTATAGGGTTAGTGAGGCGGATTAGGGGTTAATAACTTTATTATAGTAGCGGTGCGGTCCGCTCGGCAGATTAGGGGTTAATAAGTGTAGGCAGGTGGAGGCGACGTTGAGGGGGGCAGATTAGGGGTTAATAAATATAATATAGGGGTCGGCGGTGTTAGGGGCAGCAGATTAGGGGTACATAAGTATAACGTAGGTGGCGGTCGGCAGATTAGGGGTTAAAAAAATTTAATCGAGTGTCGGCGATGTGGGGGGGCCTCGGTTTAGGGGTACATAGGTAGTTTATGGGTGTTAGTGTACTTTAGAGCACAGTAGTTTAGAGCTTTATAAACCGGCATTAGCCCAGAAAGCTCTTAACTACTGACTTTTTTCTGCGGCTGGAGTTTTGTCGTTAGATTTCTAACGCTCACTTCAGACACGACTCTAAATACCGGAGTTAGAAAGATCCCATTGAAAAGATAGGATACGCAATTGACGTAAGGGGATCTGCGGTATGGAAAAGTCGCGGCTGAAAAGTGAGCGTTAGACCCTTTTTTGAATTACTCCAAATACCGGCGGTAGCCTAAAACCAGCGTTAGGAGCCTCTAACGCGGGTTTTCACGGCTACCGCCAAACTCCAAATCTAGGCCATAGAAAGTAATAAAGCTCTTTGCAGTGCAAAATATCACAGAGGTTTAGAAACAAAGAATGATCTGCACTAGCAAAAGGTGGTTTATAATGCCAACAGGTACAGGTGATTTCTCCAATACACATTGTGAAAACAATTAAGGGGATAATTAGAGAGCACAGTTCTAACAAACAAAACTGTTGCAAACTAAAAAAACTGTGGCGCTAATGCAGCTTAATATAAACTATGTGGCTGTTATAATTCACTATAATATTAATATTAGTGATAATAAGAGATTGATAATGGTATGGCAAGAAATTAATATCGGATAATAATGATATTATAGATATAGGATAGAGTTAGGATTAAGATTAAAAATCATTTAATAAACGTCTCATAAAACACAATCATATATTATGGGAAAACAACACACTTGAAATATAAAATGCGCACTTGAAAAATCAAAAATCAAAAACACATATTAAAACACGTAAAACATTTCATAATAAAAACAAAAATGTACACAAAAGGGAATCTTATCAAAGAAACCCTTTTACGATTCGCTCAGTAAAGTGCAGAAGGCTGAAAGCACTCTGTGGGGGATATTTATCAAAGCCTCAACTTTGTTGCATTCACCGGAACCAATATGCTCGCCTAATATCGCGGCAGCGTATCTCAATACACTCTCCCTATTTATAAAAAAAATGCCAGAAGGATGCGCACCAAGTATGGGGTGATGAGCATCGGACCATTGTTAACTAACAGTCATCGATATCGCATCTATTCGGCTTTTCCCAATTTTATTTATACCCTGTCACTAAACACTGCCACTATACTAAAATGTTTAACCCCTATCCCGCCGCTCCCCGACACAGCTGCAACATAAATAAAGTTATTAACACCTATCCCGCCGCTCCCCGACCCCGCTACAACATAAATAAAGTTATTAACCCCTATCCCCCGCTCACCGACCCCGCCGCAACATAAATAAATGTATTAACCCCTAAATCTCTGGCCACATCACTACCACTAACTAAACCTATTAACCCCTAAACTGTCAGTCCCCCACATCGCCAAAAAATAAATTAATCTATTAACCCCTAAACCTAACAACCCGCTAACTTTAAATTAAAATTACAACATCCCTATCTTCAAATATATTTAAACTTACCTGTAGAATTAAAATAAACTATATTAAACTATTAATTAACCTACCCTATTATCCTACAATTAAATTAAACTACCAATTAAATTAAATAAATTACATATTAAAAAACCTAACCCTACTCAAATTAATTAAATTGACAATTAAACATTATTAAAAGTATTAAATTACAGAAAAAAACAAACACTAAATTACGAAAAAATAAAAAATCCACATTATCAAAAATAAAAAAGAATTACAACTAATCTAATAGCCCTATCAAAATAAAAAGCCCCCCCAAAATAAAAACCCCCCAAGCCTACAATAAACTACCAATGGCCCTTAAAAGGGCCTTTTGTGGGGCATTGCCCCAAAGAAATCAGCTCTTTTACCTGTAAAAAAAAATACAAACACCCCCAATAGTAAAATCCACCACCCAACCAACCAACCCCCGCAAATAAAAAAACCTATCTAAAATAACCTAAGCTCCCCATTTCCCTGAAAAGGGCATTTAGCTCTTTTACATGTCCAGACCCTAATCTAAAAATAAAACCCACCCAAAAAAACCTTAAATAACACTAACCCCCGACGATCCACTTACAGTTATTGAAGTCCCGCTTGAAGGATCCTACCAGCCGGCAAGAAGAATGTTGGGGTTTCCTGTCCCTTTAAACTGTCATGATTCAGATAGAGCATGCAATTTTAAGCAG